>NC_056679.1:119340335-119647002 GCF_018350215.1 Panthera leo | reverse complement strand
TTCTCCTTTTTAGTGGGGTCTCTGTCTGGTTGTGGAATCAAGGTAATTCTGGCTTTATAGAAAGAGTTTGGAAGTTTTCCTTCCATTTCTATTTTTTTGGAACATCTTCAAGAGAATAGGTGTTAACTCTTCCTTAAATGTTGGTAGAATTTCCCTGGAAAGCCATCTGGCCCTGGACTCTTGTTTTTTGGGAGATTTTGACTACTGATTAGATTTCCTTGCTGGTTATGGGTCTGTTCCAATTTTCTATTTCTTCCTGTTTCAGTTTTGGTAGTGTATATGTTTCTAGGAATTTGTCCATTTCTTCCAGATTGCCCACTTTATTGGCATATAATTGCTCATAATATTCTCTTATTATTGTTTTTATTTCTGCTGTGTTGGTTGTGATGTCTCCTCTTTCATTCTTTATTTTACTTATTTGGGTCCTTTCCTTTTTCTTTTTGATCAAACTGGCTATTGGTTTATCAATTTTGTTAATTCTTTCAAAGAACCAGCTTCTGGTTTCATTGATCTGTTCTACTGGTTTTTGTTTGTTTGTTTGTTTGTTTTTTTGGTCTTTGGTTTCGATAGCATTAATTTCTGCTCTAATATTTATTATTTCCTGTCTTCTGCTGGTTTTGGGTGTTTTTCTTTTTACTGTTCTTTTTCCAGCTCTTTAAGGTGTAAGGTTAGGTTGTGTATCTGAGATCTTTCTTCCTTCTTTAGGAAGGCCTGGATTGCTATATACTTTCCTCTTATGATCGCCTTTGCTGTGCCCCAGAGTTTTTGGGTTCTGGTGTTATCATTTCCATTGGCTTCCATATACTTTTTAATTTCATCTTTAACTGTTTGGTTAGCCCATTCATTCTTCCGTAGGATGTTCTTCAGTCTCCAAGTATTTGTTACCCTCCCAAATTTTTTCTTGTAGTTGATTTCGAGTTTCATAGCATTGTGGTCTGAATATATGAATGGTATGATCTCGATATTTTTGTACTTGCTTAGGGCTGATTTGTGTCCCAGTATGGTCTATTCTGGAGAATGTTCCATGTGCACTGGAGAAGAATGTATATTCTGCTGCTTTAGGATGAAATGTTCTGAATATATCTGTTAAGTCCATCTGGTCCAGTGTGTCATTCAAAGCCATTGTTTCCTTGTTGATTTTTTGATTAGATGATCTGTACGTTGCTGTGAGTGGAGTGTTGAAGTCTCCTACTATTATGGTATTACTATCAGTGACTTTCTTTACATTTGTGATTAATTGATTTAAATATTTGGGTGCTTAACATTTGGGGAATAATTGTTTACAACTGTTAGGTCTTCTTGGTGGATAGACCCCTTGATTATGATATAATGCCCTTCTGCATCTCTTGATACAGTCTTTATTTTAAAGTCTAGATTGTCTGATATGTGTATGGCTACCCTGGCTTTCTTTTGTTGACCATTAGCATGATAGATGGTCTCCATCCCCTTACTTTAAATCTAAAGTTTTCTTTAGGTCTAAAAGTGGGTCTCTTGTGAACAAGTGGATCTTGTTTTCTTATTCTCTGACCCTATGTCTTTTGATTGGAACATTGAGTCCATTGACACTTAGAGTGAGTACAGAAAGATATGAATTTATTGCCATTATGTTGCTTGTAGAGTTGGAGTTTCTGGAGGTGTTCTCTGGTCCTTTCTAATCTTTATTGCTTTTGGTATTTATTTATGTATTTATTTATGTATTTATGTATGTATGTATGTTGTATGTATGTATGTATGTGTTTATTTATTTATATTTTCATCTTTTCTCCCCTCAGAGAGTCCCCCTTAAAATTTCTTGCAGGGCTGGTTTAGTGGTCAGAAACTCCTTTAATTTTTGTTTGTCTGGGAAACTTTTTATCTCTCCTTCTATTTTGAATGACAGCCTTGCTGGATAAAGAATTCTTGGCTGCATATTTTTCTGATTCAGCACATTGAATATATCCCGCCACTCCTTTCTGGCCTGCCAGGTTTCTGTGGATAGGTCTTCTGCAAACCTGATCTGTCTTCCCTTGTAGGTTAGGGACTTTTTTTTCCCTTCCTGCTTTCATGATTCTCTCCTTGCCTGAGTATTTTGTGAATTTGACTATGATATGCCTTGTTGATGGTCGGTTTTTGTTGAATTTAATGGGAGTCCTCTGTGCTTCCTGGATTTTGATGTCTGTGTCTTTCCCCAAGTTAGGAAAGTTTTCCACTATAATTTCCTCACATAACCCTTCTACCTCTATTTCTCTCTCTTCTTCTGGGACCCCTATGATTCTGATGTTCCTGTTTAATGAGTCACTGAATTCTCTAATTCTTAAATCGTGCTCTTTTGCCTTAATCTCCCTCTTTTTTTCTGCTTCATTGTTCTCCCTAAGTTTGTCCTCTATATTGCTGATTCTCTGTTCTGCCTCATCCATCCTTGTTGCATCATACATCTGTGATTGCAGCTCAGTAGTAGCATGTTTTATTTCATCCTGACTAGTTTTTACTTCTTTTATCTCCATAGAAAGGAATTCTAATCTATTTTTGACTCCAGCTAGTAGTTTTATTATCATGATTCTAAATTTTGGTTCGGACATCTTACTTGTGTATGTTTGTCAACTCCCTGGCTGTCATTTCTTCCTACTCTTTCTTTTGGGATGAATTCCTTCATTTCATCATTTTGAAGAGAGAAAAGGAATTAGTGAGGTAGAATAAATGAAAATAAAAGTTAAAATTAAAAAAAATATTAAAATTAAAAAAATTAAAAACACACACACACTAAAAAATTGAATAAATGATGCTAGATCCTAGGTGTGTTTTGGTCTGGGTATTGATAGTGTCTTGAAAGATTAGAGAAAAAAGGGGAAAGAAGAAAAAAAAAGGAAATCATTTGAAAATTTGAAAAAATGAATACACTGAAGTAGACTAAAATGAAATAATGGATGTACACTAGTATTTGAAAAAAAATACACAAAGGTAAAAGCTGTAATAGAAAAAAATTGAAGAAAAATATTTTTAATAAAAATTAAGAATAAAAATGAATTTTTTTCTTTTTCTGTATTCAAAAAAAAGAAACAAAGAGACAAAGGAAAAAATGGAAATCATTTGAAAATTTGAAAAAATGAATACACTGAGGTAGACTAAAATAAAATGATGGAAGTAAAACAGAATTTAAACAAACTTACACAAAAGTAAAAAATATAGGAAAAAATTTAAAGATAAATATTAATGAAAATTGAAAATAAAAATGAATTTTTTCTCTTTCTGTATTCAAGAAAAAGAAATGAAAAAGAGAAAAAAAAGAAAAAAGAAAAAACAAAGGAAGAAACGGAATAGATGGACCTCTTAACAGACTGAAACACTACTGAAATTACTTCATTTTCCCCTAGAAGTCAGACTATGAAGCGCTTTATCATCCATAAACTAAGCAAGCAGTGAGACTTGTGTCAAGAGTGAGGTTGGCCCAGTTGGGCAGTGCTTAGTGTAACAGCTCCCCTCTCCACTAGATGGCACTGCTAGCCTACTGGGGTGGATTGTTGTGGCGCTTGTAGGTGCATATGCGCATGTGTGGGAGCCGTGAAAATGGCATCACCCAGCTACCCAGTGTCCAGTATCAGAACTCTATTCTCCCCCATTTGCAATCGTGCACCTGTCCTTTGTCTTTAGCTTTCATCCACTCCCCGCTTTTACACTGTCCGTGACCAAGCCCCAGGTAGTACCTCTCTCCCGGTTTTTTCTCAGATGCGGCTGATTTCCCCAACCCCTTACTTCTGAGGGACTGCGGCTTTGACCTGTTCTGCCCCTCTGTGGGAGGGTCTCATTGAGCCATGGCCGAATGCCGGCCACACCCAGGAAAGTTCACGAGACTGTGCTGCTGCCGATATCCAGAGACTGCGGCCAGGTGCCAGCCCCCCCCCCCCCCCCAGAAAAAGTTCGCAAGACAGTGTAGCAGCAGTGTTTCAGGGATTATGGAAAATCACAACACCCATCTGGCACCAGGCTTCACCCTTAATGACCTTCTTCCAGCACCAGCAAATGTGGCCATCTCTGGGGTCTGCTGGGCCCAGGTTGCCTAACAGCCTCTACCAAATGTCCTTCCAGCAGTGGAACCGCTTTTTCCCATGTGGCCTGAGAACCTCCTTGACCCCACTCCGCTCCTGAGGATTTGCCCTTCCCATCAGAGCACCGCCAGGTGTTGAGCTGGTGAGTTGCAGACTCTGTGCTCCCCCTGTTTACAGTCTTAATGGAATTTAAACCCTTTCCTTTCTCCTTTCTAGTTTAGTCTCCTTTTTAGTTTAGTCCCTGTGGCTGTTTCCAATTTTCCACTTTCTCTCCAGCTTCTTCTGGGGAGGGGTGCTTTTCCCTTATGCTCCCCACCATCTCCATCCTCTCTCCACCTGCAAAAGCACCTCCCCTCCGCAGCTTCTCTCTTCCCCATTTCACCTCTCTGCACTGCATACCTGCTGAATTCTATGGTTCAGGTTGTGCAGATTGTTGTGTCAATCCTCCGATCAGTTTTCTAGGTGTGCATGATGGGTTAGTGTTGGTCTGGCTGTATTTCATGGATGTGAGACAGGCAAAAACTTCCATGCTCTTCTGCCATCTTGGCTCCCTCTAAATGGTGGTTACTTTTAAATGGAAGAGGGAGATAGATCATCTTTGAGAGGGCCTAATGGGGGCTTCTGCAGTGCTGGCAATACCCTGTTGCTTCACCTGGATGGTGGCTACATAGGTAGTTCACTTTAGACAGATTAAAAATAAGGAGTAGGAATAGAAAACCCACCTAACTACCTCTTTTTGTAGTAAGTACTTTGTGGTTCTGTCCCTTTTGTATCCTGAAATAAATTTTGTAGATAGTATAAGTTATTAATCTACATAATACTAACAATAGCAGGAAATTAAAATGTCATAAGTACAATATAAAAAAAATAAATGTTATTTATTATGAAACGCCAAGTATTTTAACATACATAGTGTTCAAGCCTATGTTCCCTTGAAGGCATAGGGACGTAATTGGATGCTTACCTCTGTACATTATTGAATCACCATGACTATGACAGAGAAGTTGAATTGGTGACTCAAAAACTGTAAGCATTTGCTGAACGCTGTTATTTTTCTGAAATGGTGAACAGCTCTAGGTAAAGTTCTGGAGAAAGTAAAAAAGTGTAATAAAAAAATTCTTGAGATATCCATGGTAGTTGCACTGGTAGAAAATTGCTTTATATTGAAGCAGTGCAAAATAAAAACCTTTAAATTTATGTGAAAACAAAGATTCTGTGTTAAGATAATTATAAACACATTTCTCAGCTACAGGATTATCCTTTGGGAGGATGAGAAATCATGCAGATCTTGGGAGAATTCTTTCTATTGCTGAATTGTTGAAGTTGGCCGGATGTCTAGTATCCCCAGCCTCCCCAAATGATAGGTGCCCCTATCAATGTGAAACCTAAGCACTTGCACAGATTTCCAAAACAAGCTTTGAAGAACTATACCACCTCTGTTCAGAACTACCAGCCCAAATCTTTGAACCACCTGGGTTGCTACAGAATTAGACTCCAAAGTTTCTCTAAACAGCTTTGTTTTACTTCATTCCTTAAAAAGAAAAAAAGAAAAAAAAATTGTGAAACAACAACACAATACACACAGATATATTGAAGGAAATAACCATCTGGAGCTTAATCTGGTGGCCTTAGAATCAACTTAGAAAACTCAACCTTCATTGTGCATTTCAACTTTTTTAATGGCAATTAAAGAAGAAAGAGAGAGACATAGATTGTACTGAACAGTAGGCAAGGTCAAAACCACTTGTTTAGGACGCTCAAAGAAATGGCACAGCCGACATAGTGCCCTCTCCAACCAGCCATGTTTGTTCAGTCTTTTACTTCTCTGAGATTCTTGTCAGAGTCTCTCTGGGTCCTTGCTTTTTTTTCCTGGAGGCAGCAGTCTTCAGGCCAACCACCGTCCAACTAGCAGGGGGTAGAAATTTCCACCTTTTTTTAGGTGTTCTGAAAACTTATATCCTGGAAGAGACAGGGGAAGCAGGATGGATTCTAGATCTGGCCTGTAGCCTCCAAGTCAGACTTTGAACATTTCTCATAAGAAATGTTATCAGTGTTTCTCAGTGTTTAATCATTTGGAAAGTTTACTACTTATTTCACAGAGACTTCGGTTGGAATCTGCCGCCTCTGACTGTAATAAGCAGTACACTTGGCCCTTGAGCACCACAGGCATTAGGGCACCAATCCTCAGATTGTCAAAAATCTACATGTAACTTTTTACTCCCCTAAAACTTAACTACTGATAGCCTATACATTCGAAAAGCCTTGCTGATAACATAAACAGCCGATTAATACATATTTCAGATGTTCTATGTATTATATACTGTATTCTTACAAAAGTAAACTAGAGAAAAGAAAATGTTACTTTAAAAAATCATGAGGAAGAGAAAATACATTTACAGTTTTGTACCATATTTATTGAAAAAAAATCCACGGATAATGGACCTGCATAGTTCAAACCCATGTTGTTTAAGGGTCACCTGTAGTTAGAGGTATGCTTGGTTTGAGGAGAGTGGGTTCTGAGAGGTGTGGCATGTGGTGTAGAAGGAGGGTAGGAGGAATTGTGATGGGGAAAGAAATTAAGTTATTTCCCATAATGTGAGCTTCTGGTTTATTTTTGATGTTCAGGATTTCTCTGTTGGATATATAAGTGCTTGAAAGAAATTTTGCTCTTTGTTCCTTTGGATATTATGAGTTCAGATCTCAGAGGTTCTGTTGCATGTTTCTAGTAAATCAAAATGTTAGCTTTATCAAATGCTTTCTGAAATTTCTCAGGTTGTATACAGGTTGCAATTACATACCAGATTGTCAGCTTCATGTGTGCAGTGTCTCTTCCATCTCAGTAGCCCCCTTGCAAGCTGGATTCAATTTGTTGAATACATAAACTAATGAACAGATTGACCTTCAGGCATTGCAAGAACTGGGAGTCCATTAATTTGGCATTAAAAGATAAAGTATACTTTCTGATATTGCCACCTAAGGGACAATTAAAAACAGAAATTTACATTTTATTTTTTATTCTTTTTATAGCCAGTAATTTAAAGAATAATATCATTTTCCCATTCCATAGATTTTTTTTGAGGAAGGGGGAGAGGCAGAGGGATAGAGAGAGGGTGAGAGAGAGAGAGAGAGAGAGAGAGAGAATTCCAAGAAGGCCCCACACTCAGTGGATCCCCGTACCTGGGGATCATTAATTAAGAAGAAATCAAGTCGGACACTAAACCAACTGAGCCACCCATGTGCCCTGATTCCATATATTTTTAATGAGCATCTATTATGTGTCAGGTGTTATGCTGGGCTTTGAGAATATGAGATGAAGAAGACTAACTGAGTCCCTTTTCTCCCTGTGGAGCCTATAATCCAGTGGATATTTGGTGTATAACCTGTTTTTATATTTCATTCATAACCGTGACTTTAAAAATGGATGGCCAGTCCCCAGGTCATGTGGACTTTCACCTATTTTGCTGATCTACAAGTGGAGTCTTTTGAAGTAGCCCTTATTAAGAACTTAGAGGAAGTAGATCTACAGCTGTTTACTGCATGTGTCTTTTTTTTGAGAGAGAGAGAGAGAGAGAGTAAGTGGGGGAGAGCAGAGGAAAAGAGAGAGAATCTCAAGCAGGCTCCACACTCAGTGCAGAGTCTGACACAGGGCTCAATCCCATGACCCTAGGATCATGACTTGAGCCAAAATTAAGAGTTGGACACTCAACTGACTGAGCCACCCAGGTGCCCCACTACATGCATCTTTTAATTTGGCTCAACCCCAAATCCAGACCTCTCTCTGACTCCCACCTTGGTTTTATATTTGCTGACATGACAAGTACATTTTTTCCACTAACAGATGCTCATATCTCAATCTCTTTCTGCCCATCATTGCCCACCTTTCACTGGCAAGCATAACCCTACCTAGAAAATAGGATTTGAAGGGGGACGGCTTTAGAACACAAACCCCAAAGGAGATAACCACCTTCATGATCAATGAACACTGATGTCCTTGTGGCCACGTAAGTCCCCAAACCTTGAAATAGTGTTTCACTGCTCTGCTGACACCTGAACACTAAATTGTGGACCTTTATAATTGAAGAGAACTTCAGGGTCATAGGAAGGACAAAGAGTGGTCTGAGGGTCATCTACATCCCAATCACTGGAGGAGCTTGTCACAGATAAAGCTATAGGCACCTGATTGCAAGAGTCTTCATTTTGTAGATGTTCCCAGGAGCTATTTTGAGCCTTCATTTTATGGATGGGAGGGCTGAAGTGACTTCTCACACAGAAAGTTAGTTGTAGAGGGTGAACCAGAGTCAGAGCGTCTGACCCTCAGCCTGTGGCTCTTTTTTTTTTTTTTAAGTTTATTTATTTATTTTGGGAGACAGAGAGAGAGAGATAGAGCATGAGTGGGGGAGAGACAGAGAGAGAGAGAGGGAGACAGAGACTCCCAAGCAAGCTCTATGCTCTTAACACAGAGCCCAATGCAGGGCTTGAACCCACAAACTGTGAGATCATGACCTGAGCTGAAATCAAGAGTCAGACATTCAACCAACTTAGCCACTCAGGTGCCCTATGGTTCTTTCTTAGTGCTACAGCATGTGGAAGTGAAGTGCCAAAGTAAAACATCAATTTCTTCCCTCTTTCCCAAATTCCCTTCCTCTATTTGTGTAGAATAAGCAGTGATTATAAAGGAGAAGAACTCTATTCTTTTTTCCTTGTGTGTGCCAAATATTTTTTTTCTCTGATGAAACCCATATGGAATATAAATTCCACATATTTCCTTCCCAGACAAGAGGCCACCCTGTGCTCCTCAAGTCTACCATTCTCCATGCTGGAACCTGGAAGGAGATATTCTGATCCACCCCTGCTATAATTTGAATAGGCAGCTACTGACTGTGGGTTGCTTATGGGCCATGGATTGGCCATGTCTTTGGAATTGTGAAGACTTCCCAGATAGATTATGGCCTCTCCTGTCTTCTCTGGCTTCTGTCGACACCAGCCCATGAATGTGACTTGGTGTGGAAATAGTTGGCAGCCAAAGCTGATATATTCCTTTCCATAGTCCCATTTCCATTCCTCATAGATATAGAGACTGGCTGAACACCAAGCTAATGAGGACTAGAACCATATGCCTGAAGGATCAAAAGCTACTGGAACTTGGGGTAATTATAAGAATCAATAAAGCTAAGGCACTTTGACAGAAAAGGACTACCATAAAAAGAGGGAAAAAATGGCTCTGCAGTAAGAATGAGGAGTGCAAAGGTTCAACAGCTCTAGCAGTCACTTACTCCATGTGTCATTACTGAGACAGTCAAACCCTTCACAGTTCTGTCCCTTTGTATTTCACGGAGGTACTGACTCAAAGAGCCTGTCTAAATAGAAATGAAGTATCTACTTGCAGGGCTGGGGCTGCTCAGGGCCACCTACAGATTCATCCCTATGGGCAATCAGTACATGTCCACAGGGACAGAGATCTGATGGAATCAGGGGATGAAATATATTTTCAATTTGCCCATAGTTTGGGGATTGATACACCTTTTGTATAAGGGCATTTGTTTTTGTTCCAGGATAGAGCTGGAGTCATATTTTAATATATTTAATAAGCCATGCTATCATAATTGTATATATTACAGAAATCCTGGACATGGATTCATGTTGCTAAAATAATCATACTGATTATTAATTTTTTTTTGTAAAGGCCAGTAGCCTTTCCTGTTTTAATGAGGTTAACTACAGTAATCATCCTCATCGTCAATATTTATTAGTACTTACTAGGAATAAGGAATACTTTACTTTGATTATCTGATTTGATCCTCATAACCATTGTATGAGGAGAGTGGAATAATTGTCCTCATTTTACAGAAGAGAAAAGTGAGGCACAAAATGGTTAATTCACCAGTGTTACATATCTAATAAGTGGAAAAGCTGGGAATCTAACTTGGATAATCAGAGTCCAAAGACCATGCTTCCCTAAATCGGTTAATGTGTGAGAAATAGGGTTGGTTGAATTTTGTTCACTTGGTCTTCTTTCATTTGTTCATTCATTCATTCATTCAATAAGCATTATATAAGTATAACGGTGCCTGGGTGGCTTAGTCGGTTAAGTGTCTGACTTTGGCTCAGGTCATGATCTCATGGTTCATGCGTTTGAGCCCTGCGTTGCGCTCTGTGCTGACAGCTAGGAGCCTGGAGCCTGCTTCATGTTCTGTGTCTCCCTCTCTCTCTGCCCCTCCCCCACTCATTCTCTCTCTCTCTCTCTCTCTCTCTCTCTCTCTCTCTCTCTCAAAAATAAAGAAACATTAAAAAGATTACAAAAAATAAGCATTATATAAGTACCAATTCAATATGAGATCTTGGGCTTTGTTATGAAGGTGATTAGAACAGTTTCTGCCCTCAAGGATCTCACTTTGTGGGAGGAAAGCATGTGTCTAAATCATTTATTATAAATGGAATGTGATACTATAATAAAAGTACTTACAAGGTGTTTGGTGAGAACAGAGAGTCAGGGAAGGCATCCTGGAGGAAGCCATTTTCAATCTAGGTTCTGAATATGAGAAGTTTGGTGAAGACAGATGAGGGAGAAGAAGCAGCCAAAGGCAAGGAGAAGGGTCATCAAGCACTACTGCACATAAGGTCCTGTTGTGCTGGCTTTGTGGGGGCACAGAGACCAGTTTACTCCTCTCCAAGAGAAAAAGTCGAGGGTGGAGTTGTATCAACAATGAATAAAAAAGTATGTTCACAGCATGATACCCTTTCATGATACCCCGTGAAAGGGTAAGGGAAGGAGAGCTTATTTCCAACTCTGAGAGAAGGAGGGAGAAGATGGGGATTTTTCCATGAAGACCAATTTAAATTAGGCTTGGAGAGATGAGAAGTTTTTCAAGATACAGGAGTAGAGAAGTGAAGGAGGATGGGTTATTTAGAGAACAAAGCATCTGGTGTAAATGGAATGCAGGCATGTGGAATTTGGTAAAGAGAATGGAGGGGCATGGTGCCAGTGCTTGGAAGACCTTGAAGGCCGTGTGAAGAGTTTTGGAAAAGTGTTGATGAAATGTGGGCACTCTTTTGAAGCAGAGGTATTGCTAGGGAAACCAGAGTACACCTAGATCACTCATTTCTAACCCTGCTTTTAGCTACATAAACTTCCTTTCAAGCAGTCTTAGAGAAAACCCTAAGTATAAAAGAGTTATACTTTGGTTGGCATGGGGCTGAAGGGGCTCAGTATGCAGGCTGCTTCAGCATCCACCTAGGGTTCTCTGCAACACAACTTAAAATCATCCTACGAAAGAGAGATCTGAGCCTAGAGAACAAGATGTCTTCAACCCCATACCTAGGCTGAATTCTCAGACCACCATCAGCCATACTAGGATCGTTTCTGGCAAAAAGACAACACCATTCGTGGGTTTGGCCCCTGGTACTCATCTGATTTGTACATTAAACAGTCGTTCACAGCAGATCAGTGATTAGTCAAGCTGAAAATCTATTCACAGAGATATCCAAATTGCTGAAATGGAGCCCTTGGACAAAGCTGTTTGCTGCATAGAACGTTCCTGTCAAGAATATCTCCTACTAAATGGAATCCTGGGAGCTTGAAGGAGTTAACACAACTTCAGAATTGCCTCTCCCCTTCCCACAGAGCAACTTGCCCACTGGGAGAATCTGGCTGCATGCTGAGGATTCAATGCCAGAAAGTGAAATGAAAGACTTCACTGGATCTCTGCACCTGGATACCCTCGGGAGAAAGGAGTGAGGGAAGGGATATTTCATTTTCAGAGTTTCCAAAAGCATATCCCAACAGGTCAGGCTGCAAGGAGAAGTAATGATCCCTGAAGGAAATAAGCCAGAAGAGGTCCATGACTGTCAAGAAGACCCCCAAGAGAGTGGGTCAGATAAAATGCAGGAGGATACCCAGTTAAACTTGAATTTCTGATAAACGAGAAACTTCTCAGCATAAGTGTGTCTCAAATGTTGCATGGGACATACTTACATTAAAAAACTTTTATTTGAAATTCAAATTTAACTGGGTGTTCTGTATTTCTGTTTGCTAAATCTGGCAACCCTACACTCCGGCTGCCTCCCTCATGGATACGTACTCCCTCTCTATCCACCCTTGAAGAGAACTGCAGCCCAGTTTTTCATCCAGAATCTCACTCCAAACCCCATAAACATGAGCTCAAGCTTCTCCACACCACAATGGCAGATGGCTTGTCCAGCCAAGGGAAAGGACCTGCACCCTCCAGAGCCTCCTTGCTTCCCCCAGCATGTTCTTTTTGAAGTCCTGGCAGATTGGTCAGAGGCCAGCATGGGGGTTTACAGGGTAGGGGTTTATAGAGGCCTACTGCCTGATGAATAAATGTTTACAATAACCACATTCCCTCCTTGACTAGCTGGGGGAGTTTCCATCAGAGCTGCATTGCCATTAGGCAAGCTGTTTGCTTTTTTGTTAGAACTAAGTTATTGGTGCATTGCTGCTACAAACAGAAAACATCTGTGGAGAGCCCACAAACAGGAAACTTTGGAGGGGAAAGGGGAAAAAACTCACATTGCCTGTTGACCCCCTTTATGCATGTTTGAAAAGGAAGAATGTAAGTTAAATCAACAACCCTTAAGTACAAGTATAAGCTCGAATCAGAGCATGACAAAGACTGAGTGGCACTGAGCCGGGGTTTGTGCCATATTTCCTTTTTTATCTAGGTGAACACATTGAAGAGAGGGTTAGCTTCTTCTGCTAACTCTAATTCTCCAGGGAAGGGGTTAGCTGCCAAAATAATCTTTCTATTGTTCCTGATGTGCAGGTGCAGCTACAGGAGAGGGATGCTATTGTAAATTATAGATGGTCAGTTTCAGTGGAACTTCCAAACACATATCATTCTGTTTCATTGCAACAGAATAAAGCAGGCAAAAGAATATACATGACAAGTTTCCCACAGAAGAAGCATTTGACTTTCACATGTATGGGTTATGAGGATGACTTTCAGTATTCTGCTTTCCTCTGTGCTAGGAGGTTGAAAAATTTTTTAAGACGTAATGTATAGTGGCCCATAAACAATGAGGTCCAGGAGCAGAAGAGATATGGCTACAGAAGGGGAAGCAGGTAAAAATTTTACTCTCCATCTTTATCCTGAGAGAAGTAAGAGGAGAAAATGGAGAAGTTAGGAAAGGGAGAAGCAAAGAGACACACACAGCCCTATTCCTTGGTCCAGAGACAGCTGGCATACTCCTCAGGATTCATGTGCCTAGGGAACTATGTAACTCATCCAGAAGACCTAGCCCTCTATAATTTTTTTAATGACCGAAATTAAGAAAAAAAGCTAAATTCAACTTGACTAAATTATCAGTGGAATATAAAGGTCAGAAAGAAGAGTAATCCCAAGTAATTTTAGGAATGTGTCCCAGATAGGTGGTGAGGATAATTTGACGTTATGGCTTATGCTTGGCAGTTGACTAGAAAACAAAGGGAAAAACCTTGAAAACGGACAGTTAGCACAGAAACAACAATAAAACAAGGAACAAATGGCAATAAGTACATACCTATCAATAATTACCTTAAATGTAAATGGACTAAATACTCTGGTAAAGACATAAGGTAACTGAATGAATTAAAAACACAAGACCCATCTATGTGCTGTCTATAGGAGACTCACTTCAGACCTAAAATCACATGCATATTGAAAGTGAAGGGATGAAGAAACATTTATCATACAAATGGAAGGGAAAAGAAAGCTTGGGTAGCAATACTTATATTGGACAAAATGGACTTTAAAACAAAGACTGTAACAAGAGACTTCCGGAAGGACAGTACATATTGATAAAGGGAACAACCCAATAAGAGGATATACCAATTGTAAATAGCTATGCACCCAACATGACAGCACCTAACTACATAAGGCAATCATTGACAAACATAAAAGAAGAAATTGACAGTAATGGAATAATAATAGAGGACTTTAACACTCTACTTATATCAGTGATAGATCACTGAGACAGAAAATTAACAAGGAAAGAGTTGCTTTGAATGACACATTAGATTGGATGGACCTAAAAAATATGTATAGAATATTCCATCTAAAAACAACAGAATATACATTATTTTCAAGTGCACATGAAACATTCTCCAGGATAGATCACATGTTATTCCACAAAATCAGTTTCAATAAATTTTTAAAAATATTGAAATTATAGCATACTTTTTTTTTTTACCACAATGGTGTGAGACTAGAAAGCAATCACAAGAAAAAAAATCTGGAAAGAAAACAAATACATGGAGGTTAAATAACATGCTACTATACAATCAATGGATCAAGCAAGAAATCAAAGAGCAGTGGAAAAATATATGGAGACAAATGAAAATGAAAACATAACAGTTCAAAATCTTTGGGATGCAGCAAAAGCTGTTCCAAGAGGAAAGTTAATAGCAATACAGGCCAACCTGGAGAAGCAAGAAAAATCTCAAACAACATAACCTTATACCTAAACGAGTTTAGAACAAGAGGAACAAACAAAGCCCAGAGTGGAAGGAAGGAAATTATAAAGATTAGAGTAGAAATAAATGAAGGGTTAAAAAGAAAATGGACTGTTAGAAATTCTGATAGAAAGAAAAAAAGGTGAGGTTTAGCCAAGGCATATTCCACGTTCCTGCCATATAATTTGATTAACCCATGGTTCTTAAAAGTCAGTGCATTCAAGTCCACTGGGGAATATGTTTTAAAAAAAAAAAAAAAAAAAGCAATAATTCAGGGCTCCACTCTCAGGTTGTAGTTCTGAAGGTAAATCTGAAGCAAGCAGTCCAGCAAGCATACTTTAAGAAACAAAATTTAAAATGTGTCTGGTTAATTTTGTCCCCAAGTTATCAGGACAGGCACTCTTCCTGCCTCTTGACTCAAAGGAAGAAACAAATAAGGGATTTCAGAGTCATGTGGGAGTCAGCCAAATTACAGCTCCACCTCCAGTCCTTGACTTGTTCAATGATATCTCTGGTAGTTACTTAATCTCATCACACCACAGTCTACTCATCTATAAATTCAGGCTGTTACAGTATATGCTATAGCACATGCCTCCTCAGGGGATTACAAAGATAAAATGACATGTTGCATTAAAGGATTTAGCAGAGTCCTTAGCCAAACAAATGTGACCTATTGCTATCATTGTTACCAGTATCTTCACTATCATCATCACCGTGACCACCACCATCAGTAATTATCCTTTTATTAGGGACTTGCTGTGTGCCAGCTAGTGAGCTTGCAATTTGTAATTTAATTTAATTTAGTTATTTTATTTAATTATTTAATTTAGTTTTTCAATTTTATTCTCATAGTAAATTTAAGGGACAGATTAGTCTTCTAACTCTACATATGAATGAACAGAAGTTGTACATCCTGATTCACATCATTCAGGTAGGACTGAGAAGAGCTGTAACTCCTGTGTTGGTGGGAATGTAAAAGGGTGCAGCTGTTGTGGAAAACAGTACAGAAGTCTCTCAAAAAATTAAAAATAAGACTACCATGGGGTGGTCACTAGGCCATATGATAGTTCTATTTTTAATTTTTTGAGGAACCTCTATACTCTTTTCCACAATGGCTGTACCCATTTAGATTCCCATAATAGTGCACAAGAGTTCCCATTTGTCTGCATCCTAGCCAACACTTGTTATTTCTCGTGTTTTTGATGATAGCCATTCTAACAGGCATGAGGTGGTATTTCACTGTGGTTTGGATTTGCATTTCCCTGATGGTTAGCGGTGTTGGGTGGCTTTTCATGTACCTTTTGGCCACTTGTAAGTCTTCTTTGGAAAAATGTCTGTTCACTTCCCATATCCAGTTTTTAATCAGGTTCTTTTTTTCTTTTCTTTTCTTTTCTTTTTTTTTTTTTTTTGTGCCATTGATTTGTATGAGTCCCCCCACCTTTTTTATTTTTTTTTTGGTTTCTTACCAGACTGACAATGGGTATAAGAATATCAGTGTTTTATTTTTATGTTTTTTAAGTTTATTTATTTATTTTTGGGAGAGAGAGAGAGAAAGAGCATGAGCTGGGGTGGAGAAGAGAGAGAGAGAGGGAGAGAGAGAGGGAGAGAGAGAGAGAGAAAATCTAAAACAGGCTCCAGGCTTCAAGCTCTCAGCACAGAGCCCAGCGCTTGGCTCAAGCTCATGAACTGTGAGATCATGACTTGAGTCAAAGCTGGATGCACTACCCACTAAGCTTCCAAGGCGCCCCACAATATCAGTGTTTTAAGTTAAAGAAACTTCCATAATTTCTTATTAGATTCAGCATCTATTCATGTTTTTATTGGTCAGTTGTATTTCTTCTGAATTGTCTGTTCACAATCTCTGTCCATTTTTTTTTCTCTTATATTGTTGCCTTTTACTGATTTATAGGTATTTTTCATTTGGATATCAATGCTTTGTGTATTATATTTGTTACAAATAATTTCCTCAGGTCTTTTACTTCTTTTTAAGCTTCATTTATGATTTTTCATTAAGAGAATTTAAATTGTTAGCCCATTTAATATCTACTGGGGTTTTATATCTTTCTAACCCCTAAATTTAAAGAAATTATCATACATTTTTCTAATATTTCCCTAATTTTGTATTTTAGCTCTTGAGTCCATAAGGAATTTGTATTTGTATATAATTCTTGATATGGATTTTATTTTATTTTATTTAAAAGTTAATAATTTTCTTAACACCATTTTAAAATAGAATTTCCTTTTCCTTGATTTGAAATATTACATTTATTTTAATCCCAATTCTTTTAGATACATGGATTTCTAGTCTGAACCATTGATTTTGTCTAATGCCATTTCTACACTATTTCAGTACCGTTATTTCTGTTTTTTAAAAATGTCAGAAAAGGTTAAATCTTCTCTAATTTTTTTTAAAGTAAGTTTTCTTAGGTATTCTAATTTATTTTCTTCTTCAGATGAATTTTAGAATTGGCTCTTTAAGATTTTTTTTAACCTTTAAGATTATTGAGACAGAGTTGAATTTGTAATTTTATTTTAAGAAAATTGGTTTCTTAAATCCGATCCAGAAAAATGATATGTTGGTTTACTTAAATTTTCTTTCTTTATATTTCAATTAGGTTTTATAGTTTTCTTCACATAGGTTCTTGTGTATTTCTTGTTAGGTTTACTGATAGTAGTTTAATAAGATTCTTCTGCCATTATGAATGAGTTTGTAAAAAATCTATTATATTTTCTAGTTGTTATTAAAAAGAACACCACTAAAATTTAACTATTGCTATAGTATCTGGTCATCTTTTTGAACTCATTTATTAATTCTAATACTTAGCTAGTTAACATCATGTGTTTTATTAGAAAAATAATTATTGAGTACTTGTTATGTGTCACATGTTGGAGATATGGCCAGGTCTCTGCCCAGAGATTTTGCATGTTAGTGGAGGAAGATGAGTCACAAAGAAGGAAACAAATACATAAGCACAGTGATTTTATTGTTGTGCTGTAAATAAAGGTGAGTGATATCCCAGGCGAATGATACTCTAAGAAGTATCACGAAAGAAGCCGTCCCTGAGTTGGTGCTTAAGACCAGAGACTCAGTTTTTGGAGTTTTCCAGGGAAAGTAAACAGTGAACATAAATGCCTTAAAGCTGGAAGGAGCTTGGTAGTCTAAGGACATAAAATGAATTTGCATGGCTACAGTGCAGTGGATGAAGTGGGAGTTCAGAGAGGTAAATAGTAGCCAAAATAATAGGAAGATTTTAGTTAGACCAGAGCAAGGAGTTCAAATATTATTCTAAGTTTAAGTTAGGAATTAGTAAAATTGAGAGCCATTAAAAGGTCAGGATGGCGAAACAACCTGATTTACATTGTAAAGCAACTGCTCACACCATGTGGAGGAAAGGCTTCCAAGGAGCAAGAGTAGAAGTAGTACAAGGACGTTGTATTGTATTGTATGAGTTGAGAGGTGATGGTAACTTGACTAGTTTGACAACAGTGGAAAGAGAGAAATGGACACAGTCAAGATACGCTGTGATGTAGAAATAAATCAAACTCCTGATGCATTCAATGGATAGGATAACTAGGCTTTGGCTTGAATACCTGGGTGGATTGTAGTGCCATTTACCGAGATAACAAACACTGAGGAATCATGGTTTGTACAAAGGAGAGGGAAGATGAAGATTTCTGTGTGAGAAATGTTTATTTTGAAATACACACTTGACATCCAAGTGAATATGTCAAATAGGTAGTTACATAGATGAGTCTGTAGCTCAGGGGAACAGTCAGTCCTGAGGATATCAACTTGGAATTCAAAAGTGCATAGATAGAATTTAAAGCCATAGCAGATGAAATAATATAAGGACAGAAGATAATTAGACAGGAAAAGAACCCACTACCAGACTCTTGGTCCTTGTGGCATTTAGATGTTCGTTACTGCAGGAGGAGATAGCAAAGGAGGCTGGGAAGGTAAGATAGGAGGAATAGCAGCAGAGAGATGTCACAGAGGCCAAGAGAAGATGGAGTTTTAAGGAGAGACCTTCCTCAAGAACTCCATCGAGAGCCATTAAGAGATTAGACAAGAGGAAGCATAGTTGAAAATCTTTACAAAAAGTTTTGGTGGAATATTGGGGGGAAAGCCTGGTTGGAGTGGCTTATTAATTATGGAAGATGGGGAATGGAGACAGTTAGAATAGACATTTCACTCCTTACAGAAGTTTTCTTGCAAAAGGGTAAAGAAATGAAATGGTATTCAAAAAGTCCTGTGAATTAGGGGATGATTTGCTGTCATTCAAAGATTTTACATATCAGCTTCTTTGTCTGATGAAGTAAATAATCCAGTAGGAAGGAAGTAACCAAAGATCCAGGAAAGAGTGAGGAAAAAATACAAATAAGCAAAATTCTTGAGAAAAGAGAAGTGAAACCTCGAACTTCAGTGGAGGGACTTATCTTTGATGGGAGCAGAGACTCACCTACTGGAACAGGAGAGAAATTGGAAAATATGGGTACGTCTTTAAAGAAGTTTACAGATTTTGTTGTGGTGACATGGAGAAGTTCCTGTCTGAATCTATAAAGAGGATTTCTATTAATTAATCATTTCCAGGTAAATGATCTAAATATCCAGAAATAATTATAAGATTGCCTCTTCTTTTATAAATAAATGTCTTATTACTTTGGCGACTACCTCCAGTCCAATGTAAAATGGCAGTGATGACATTAAGCATCCTCATATTTCATTTGCTTTAAAGAAATCTACCACCTGACTACTAAATATGGTATTTATGCTTGTAGGTTTTTGGTAGCTATGGTACAGCGTGTAAAGGATATTTACATCTTCAATATTGAATCATATTTACTTGGGATGGTTCAGCTTGTCATAAACTCTACGTGATGATACATCATTTTTCTTATGTACTTCTCCATTTGAATCTCTAATATCTTATTTATCTTTAAAAAATCTATAATCATGAGTGAAATTGGCACAGAGTGTTTTTGTATATATGCTATCATAGGTAGATTTTGGTTTTGTGACTATGCTAATTCTATAAAATGACTAGCAATTTTTCCATATTTTTCTAAGCTCTATGTGTTATAACTATTTCTGGTGATTTAATTTAAAATTTTTTTTATTGTTTATTTTTTTTGAGAGAGAGAGACAGAGCTTGAGCGGGGGAGGGGCAGAGAGAGAGAGAGAGACACAGAATCCTAAGCAGGCTCCAGCCTCTGAGCTGTCAGCACAGAGCCCGACACGGGGCTCGAACCCAGGGACTTGAGATCATGCATGACCTGAGCCGAAGTCGGATGCCCAACCGACTGAGCCACCCAGGCCCCCCTGGTGATTTTATTTTAAAAAGAAGTTATCAGAATACATCTTTAGTTTCTTCTCTTATTATTAGTCTGTTGTGGCCAGTTTGAATCATTTTCTTTTCCTAGAAAATACTCATTTCATCCCAGTTTTTAAATGTGTTTTTAAAGAGTTACACATACTATGATGTAATTTTTACTGAGAGTATGTCCCCTACTTCATTTCCGGTGCAATTTATTTGTGTCTTCTTTCATTTTTCCTTGCTGAGATTTGCCAAAATGTTGCCGTCAAGTAAGTTTTTATTTTGTTGAACAATTCTTCTAACTGTGTAAATTTCAGGTTTAAAAAAAATCACTTATTTTCACCTTTGTAACTAGACATTTCTTGCTTTGAGTTGGTTATGTTCTTTTGCTACTTCCTTCCACTAAATTCTAGTTAGATTTATTTTCATTCTTCCTAATCTCCCAGGAAATGCATGAAAAGCTATAAATTTTCCACAGAATACCAGTTGGACCATAGCCCACAGATCTTGACATTTAGTGTTCTTTTAAAAAATCATTTAAATCGTTAAAGTAAAGAGCTTATAATTTTAATTTATATTCCCTCTTTAGGACTTATTTTGAGGGTTGATTTTAATTTTCAAGTGTATTTTTTATTTTTGTCATTCTTTTGTTATTAATTTCTAATTTTATTGTGTTACAGCCAGGGAAGATAATTTCAGCATGTAAAAATTTTTGAGATTGTCACTGTGGTTTAATAGACAATCAATTTTTGAAATGTATTTCATCTGTATTATAAAGCATTATACATTCATATTGAATATCCAAACGTTAATATATGTTTTTTAATTAGTTCAAGCTTAGTAGTATTTAATTCAAATATATGTTCTAACTTAATATTTCTAAGGATTTTACAATAACTTTTAAAATGGTAGAATTAGGGACATCTGGGTGGCTCAGTCAGTTGGGTGTCTGACTTTGGCTCAGGTCATTATCTCATGGTTCATGAGTTTGAGCCCCGCATCTGGCTCTGTGCTGACAGCTCAAAGCCTGGAGCCTTCTTTGGATTCTGTGTCTCCCTTTCTCTCTGCCCCTTCCCTGCTGGTGCGTGCTCACTCGCTCTCTCTCAAAAATAAACACTAACAAAAAATTTTAAAAAGTAAAAATAAAAATAAAATGGTAGAATTAGACTCATTATAGAAAAGTCATTGTGGAAAATTATAAATAAGAAGAAAAAAAACCATCCAGAGCCATGTGAGCCTAGAGATGAATAGTACTATTTTGGTGTTTGTTTTCAAAATCACTAGATTTCTTATATGGTAAAGATAATGCTATACATATACAATTGCATCCTGAATAATTTTTCCTTATTTAGTCTCAGTATTTCTGCATGTCAAATAATTCTTCATAACTACCATTTTAATAGCTAAATATTTTGTGATAAGAATCTACTATAGTTATAAAGATGTTTTACATATTTTTCTATTACAAATAGTTATGCAGAAAATATCTTTATATATAAATCTTTTCTACATTCAGGATTATTTTTATAGGATGGGTTTTAGGAGAATTTAAGTCAAAAAGTATGAACATTTTTAAGGCTCTTGTACTTAAAAGCCTTTTATATATACAAAAGAAATCTGTGCTTTCCATATAAAGTCTGACCACTAAATATCATCATCTTTGGCTCTCTGCTCTCTCTGTCTTCCTTAGTCTACCTCTACTGCTTTAATATCTAGAGAGGAATTCATAGTTTGTGTATTCTTCCAGACCTTTCTTTAGTTGAACATTTATGCATATGTTTGTGTGTTTGAGAGAGAATATACGCATATATAAGTACATAATACACACTAAGCATACACATTTTTTATGTAATTTGGAGGTTGTGTGTATACACACAAGTATGCTTCTTTTTATTTATTTTTGTTTTAAAATTTTTTTTAACGTTTATTTATTTTTTGAGAGACAGAGAGAGACAGAGCATGAGCAGGGGAGGGGCAGAGAGAGAGACGGAGTCACAGAATCCGAAGCAGCCTCCAAGCTCTGAGCTGTCAGCACAAAGCCAGATGCGAAGCTTGAATTCATGAACCATGAGATAATGACCTGAGCGGAAGTTGAACGCTTAACCGTCTGAGCCACCCAGGCGCCCCAAGTATGCTTCTTTTTAAAGTTTAGGAAAAATATGTACCATTTAAAGTAAAAAACTTTAACATTCTCAGGTGCCTAATGATTAAATTTACCCTCACAGTATGGACTTTGTCATTTTATCACTAATGTTTTCTAAGAGATTTAACACAATAGTAAATCTCTCTGACCTCTCCTTTATTATCTGTGAATAACTGTCAAGATCCTAGTTTCTTTCTTTATCAAGTTGGAGCATTTTTGAAAAGGCTTGTTATCCTTGCTTCAATTGTCCTTTAAAGGCAGGAGAACGTGTCACAGAGGAGGAATATCTTCCTCTTGTGCAGTTAGATCACTTAAGAGCTGGACAACTTTAAGAGCCTGTACCTGGAACAAAGCTATTTTAGATGTAAAGAAAATGGAAATTAATAGGTACCCACTAGATGATTGTTGATGGAATACTAAAAGTTGTGTCTGCTTTCCCCTTTTGAACTGATGTTTTTGTTTTGTTTGGCGGTAACCCCCAAAATAGCTAAATAGTAGCTTGACTAGCAAGTGTGAATCAGTCTGCATTAAGCCACCAGTTACAGAAAACCTCAACTTAAATAGACTTGAATACTAAAGAAGATAGATCATTTCTTCTAACAAGAATTTTCGAGGTAGCTTAACTGCTGAGTTGACTAATCCTGTGGCTCAGGGAGTCATTGAGAACCCTCCCTTCTGCATCATCCTCAGACTGTCCACTGTTTCCTCACCTAGTTTCTTGCCTCTGGTATCAATGACTGCCACGTTTCAGGTCTCTCATGTATACATTAAAAAAGTCCAGGGACGCCTAAGTGACTCAGTTGGTTAAGTGTCTGACTTCAGCTCAGGTCATGATTTCATGGTTCGTGGGTTCCAGCCCCGCATTGGGCTCTGTGCTGACAGCTCAGAGCCTCGAGCCTGCTTCGGATAATGTGTGTCCCTCTCTCTCTCTGCCCCTCCTCCATTTTTGCTCTGTCTCTCAAAAATAAATAAATGTTAAAAAAAGTTGTTTTAATGTCCAGTAATGCACCCATTATTCCAAAGTTTTCTAGTAACCAAAACCGTTTCCCATAAAGACCCTAGCTGACTTTTGCCCTTGGTTCATTGGCCTGCCTCACATGCTAATCTAAATCTCATGATTAATGTAGACCAGTTAGCATCCATTCTCCCTTGAAGCAAAGTGGACTAAAGAACGTGGATATTCAAACAAAATTAGCATTCTATAGGCAGGAAGAGGTTGAGTGAAGGGAATAAATATTATGTACATATTATGTAGGCATCCAATTGTGCCTGCAAAAATATGCATACTGCCCTGTTAATATTTAAAAGTTAAGTAAACTACAGTGATATCCTAATAACCAACTAGATAAATATTAGAATATAAGATATATTAATGTTAATTATATAACAATTGTAGTCTATACTAAAATCTATTAAATAAACTTTTTCTTGATTTAAAAAAAATTTTTTTAACGTTTACTTATTATCGAGAAACAGAGAGAGAGGCATGGGAGGGGCAGAGAGATGGGGAGACACAGAATCTGAAGCAGGCTCCAGGCTCTGAGATGTCAGCACAGAGCCCAACGTGGGGCAAGATTATGACCTGAGCCAAAGTCAGACACTTAGCTGACTGAGCCACCCAGGTGCCCAACCTGTTCTTAATTTTAAGTCTAGATGATAAACAGAGGTATATTATCTTTAGGAAAATTCATTCCTTTAAAAAATATTTTTTTAATGTTTATTTTGAGAGAGAGATTGAGAACACGAGGAGGAGGGGCAGAGAGAGAGGGAGATACAGAGCTAAGCTGTCAGCACAGAGCCCGATGCAGGGCTCTAACCAAAGAACCCCAAGATCTTGACCTGAGCTAAAGTTGGTTGCTCAGCTGACTGAGCCATCAAGGCACCCCTAGGAAAGTTCATTCTTGGGGCGCCTGGGTGGCGCAGTCGGTTAAGCGTCCGACTTCAGCTCAGGTCACGATCTCGCGGTCTGTGAGTTCGAGCCCCGCGTCCGGCTCTGGGCTGATGGCTCAGAGCCTGGAGCCTGCTTCCGATTCTGTGTCTCCCTCTCTCTCTGCCCCTCCCCCGTTCATGCTCTGTCTCTCTCTGTCTCAAAAATAAATAAACGTTAAAAAAAATTTAAAAATAAAAAATAAAAAAAATTAAAAAAAAAAAAAAAAAAGAAAGTTCATTCTTACCAAATACTTATCTCCATTTAAGCAAAAAGGCATGTTCTTATTTGGATTTAAAAATCAAGTCACACTTTAAGATGTCAGAAATTACACTTCCTTACCAGTATGAATCACAATAACATGAGAATGTGGCAAGGTTGGAAAACAGTTACAATAAATCAGGTCCGTTTATCTGTAACACTTTCTGTAAAGATTGCTGGCTGTTCACCTTAATAGAGATGTATTTTTAAACCACTTTTGATAAAGTTTTTCTTCCTCTAGTTTAATGTGATAGCACCATAAATTTTTGATGCTATCATTGTAAGCTACATCATATAAATATAAGGCCATTAAGTAACCTAAAACGTTAATGGGTGAGACTTAAAGGTTTACTTGTGGAGAGGAAACAATCTACCTCTAACACAAAGCAGTAGGATGCTACACGGCTTGAGAAAGATTGAAGTGTATAATCCATCAAAATATTACCTTCTCCCTGAAGGCCTTTTAAAGGGAGAAATGATAAATTAAAACCCAAGGTATCCCAAACATGATAGGACCTGAATATTTGATTTACTTTCAGATGATAGAAGGGGATGATGAGTGAGTCATAAATTTGAGGAATTTGACTATTGGGTAAAGGAATTTTGTATGAATTTTTCATATGGCCATGAATCATGATCATAGTAATAGTTGTTAGGGCATCAACATTGTTTGTGCCATATCTTTATCTACTTGTTTGTGGATGGTGAGATAACTATTCTACTTTGTTTCATACTTAGGGAAACTTTTGCTCACTTCCAGCTTTTGACTCACTTTATATTTTCCTCCTACTCTAAGTGAGGGAAGAAAACAGAGATCCTGGTCTCTGGATTCAATAAAATTATGTTCATGCACTCTGTGTGCTGGAACAGTGCTGTATAAATATCATGAGTTATGGTTACTAAGACTAGCTGGATGCAGTTCTCAGAAAATAATGTGGGGAGTAAAAGAATATAAGAAATCTCTTTTCCCCTTAGCAAAGGGATCTACCATTGAGTATTAACTTGAAGACAAGGAGTAGATCCTATGCTTCTTTATTTCCCTCATAGTTCAGGCTTCATACATTAGCCATTCAGTGCAGGTTAGTATTAAATGAGGATATTTGAGATGGCAAAGAAGGTACCTATTCTGTGCACATTTTATGTGAAATTCTAGAAGTGACTACAGATCCACTAAGCCAGGGGTCTATAAAGGGTCAGATAGTAAATATTTTAATCTTTGTGGGGAATATATTCTGATACAACCACTCACTTAGGACATAGGTAATATATAAAACATGGGTGTGGCTATGTCCCAATAAAACTTTATTCACAGCAAAAAGGGGTGGGCAGGATTTGCCCAGAGGCCATGGTTTGCTGATTAGGTTATAACAACCCAGACCATTCCTTGGAGATCCTTTCAGGTGTTCCTTCACAGCAACACTCTTTAAAGGAAGATGTTAAATAGTTCTTATGGCAGAAATGAGGCATTTTCAAATCATATAAAGAAAGCTGTAGTGGACAGTATTGTCAATTAGAAAGGAAATTTTAACTATATCTCTAGACACTGAGGGCTTACACGTCAGCAATGAAAATATCTGAATGTGCCTATGACATGGGCTTTTCTCAAACTCATGAAATTAACTGGCATAGAATTGGGAAGGGAGAGAGCCGGGGCAACTACCATGGCAATGTACTCACTGGCTAAGAACAGTTACTATTTAGTTATTGGTAAAAGGGAAAAAACATTTCCATCATCATTGAATAGTTAGATAGATAGATGGATAGACAGAAAGATAGGTAGAGGGATAGCCAACATGTTTTAAAAGACACATTAGCTAAGTAATATTAGTATTTTAATTTTCAATTTGTTTATTTCCTATCAGAAAATTTAGTTGACTGATGGAATGAAAATGTGATACCATAGCTCTCAGTATCAGTAACAAATGGTGGGTTAATCCATCCCATGTGTGGTTAATGTACTTAGTGTCATGGGGAGACATGCCCTGTAGACAAAAACAGCACCGAGCTGATGGAATGAATCATATTGTAAATTGGAAGCATAGAAGTCTGTGGGCTCTGCACTCAGACAAATCTAGTTTGGAATTCTGCTGCTCCATGTCTTACTGTAGGAGTGGCCTTGGGTGAAATAATTGAACTTTCACACCTCATGTCCGTCATCTGTAAAGTAGGCATGATAATGGGGTCAGTATCACAGAGCTGTTGTTAAGATTAAGTGGAATACTGTGCACAAAACAGTACAGGACCTGGCGCATAGTAAATACTCAACAACTGGTAGTGATTATGATTAATGATTAAAATGAAATCTGGATACCATGAAAATCTGAATACTGCTGCTAGATCTATCAGCAATCCCCTATGGGACCTTGGGTAGGTCATTTCTCTCATAGGGACTCTTCTCTGTATAATAAGGGGCTATGTAATCCCTGAAGTGCTTTTGGAAGTCTAAACCTTCTAAGAAAATTTGGGCAAAAGCCCCTGCTGCTCCTCAGATGACATGGAACTAGACCTTGAACAGGAGCATTGTGATTCACTGCTGCCTTTCTGCTAAGCACAAAGGTTCCCTGCACCATTCAGCTTGGCCTCTGAGGGCATAATATTTTCTAAGAATCTGCTGGCCTCTCCAGTCTCTATTATCTGTTGGTGTTTACTCATGCATCTTTTTCTTCTTTTATTTTGATCTTGTTCCAAGTCAGACATATTTGGAAAGACTGGAGCTAAGCCATGAGGGAGGTTCAGAAATACTTGAAGACAAGCACCAAGCAAAATAAGATCTTTCTTATGACCCAGAAACCAGAGATGACATGACCACTAAAAAATTAATGATCTCAGCTTCTGTAATGCAGGGACTTTGGAGCCAGGAGGATCTGGGCTTCCATGCAGGCCCTGCATTTATAAACTGTGACCTTGGGCAAGTCACTTACCCCTATAGGATAATTATAAAATAGGAATGATAACCCCTACTTCATAGGATTGTTGCAAGGATTCATTGTGATTACTTTTATGCAAATCGTTTAGCACAGTACCAGATCATAGTTCCTGGATTCTAAGTCATGTTTTCACATTCTGAAATTGGAATGTGTCTTAAAATTGATGTACCTAACAATGTTTCTTTTTTTTTTTGTCTTTTTCACTTTTTTTTCTGGAAGATGTTTATAAATTGATGCTACTCTAGAATCAAGACAATTGTGCAATAAATAACCAATAAAATTAGCTTCTGTCATTCTAATCTTTAATGATTTTTTGTTTCAATTCGGTTTATACAAACAGTGTTGTATTTTTCATACAGGGTACTAATATTGTAAGGTCAAAATGATAGAAAAAAAACAATCACAAATACAGAGTTAATCATAAGTTAACTCATACAGGTATGAATAATTTCCTCACACTTATCATCATTGGATTGCTCCTAAAGAAGAAATAAATTGCTTATTCTAGTTGTACTTGAGCAAAGGCACATTTTCAACAAATTCCATTCCATCTTCCTTTACCTTATCAATACATTTCCACTTAAGAAATCTTTACCACCCTTTTGTTTGCATGCTGTTAAATACAAAACTCTCGTTTGCATTCAGTATAATTGATTTATTTTTCAATTGGTAATATAATATAAAGTAGACCTGGTCTGTTTATAGGTCAAATCTTGTTTCAAAGTTAATTCATGATACTGTTCTAACTTGGTTTTCTCCCTTGACCTAAGGTCACAGATACATCATTTTCCAAGTATTACCATGACTTGACTATTTATATCCACTAATTCCTTGGAAAGCTAGTACTTCTAAATCTCCTTTAGGCTTTCATTTACTTTTACTTTATTTTTATCACTGCTATTTATATCTAACTCATACCTGATGGTCTCTGAGATATATAGACTACTCCACAAGACTCAGTAGTTACTCTTCAGGAATTTCTAGGTTGGATTGGTCCCTGTTAGGAGGAGAGCCTTTGTGTCACTTTTGTTATCTTTGAAACCTGGTCCCTTCCCTGAGGCTCTTATTTTTTTGCAAACTTGATGCTGCTTCAACTGAAAAACTGGCAAGACTATTAAAAAAAAACAACTTGAGGGGAGCTGTTTAAGAAATTGAAAAGTAATTGCAAGCAACATTGGGTAATTGTGACTTTCAGTTGTTCTGTATCAGTTGAATTTGTGTGCTCTTTCCCCTGTGTACATGGTGGTTCTGTTTTTCTCCAATAAAACTTGTATTTAAAAAAATAGAGTTTATGCTTGGAGTAGGACAAATGTCTGTTCTTCCATTATTGTACTTGGATTATTGACGTTATCTTTAAAATTCTGTGTCTTTACAAAATAGATATTTGTCTATTCCATGAGGGTTAGCTTAGTTCAAACAATATGATTCAGGAATCCACTGTCTCAGACCATAATAAATACTATATGAAGATACTGGTGTCAATACATATGATAAATATGAGCAAGGCTTAATTTCTTTTTATTTTTACTTAAAATAATCATAAGTGGAAGCTCTAATGTTTTCTAGAATTTCTTTCTCATACTTCTTGGATTGTCTTACATACTCCTTGTAGCGATTCACTTTCCTGTGTGGAGATGGCCATAGTACACCACTAGTCCACTGAGAAATGAGAAGTGCACCTCATTTCTGAAACACAGGTCTCCCTGTTGAAGGTTGGCCACACCTGCCTGCTTGGCCCCTGCTATTCAGAATATTCCCATTTACTGTAAAGGTTTGGTTCCATATCAAGACTCTAGTTTCATGAAATCATATTCATAATGTTAATCCAATTTATTTTTGTCCATATCACATGAAAATTTCAAAGGAAAGAGTTGAGTCCCAGCATGTGTTGGGAGGGATCAGAGCAATGAATTATATCGATGGAGTTTGCCAGGGATGGATGTCTCTGTGTGTGTGTGTGTGTGTGTGTGTGTGTGTGTGTGTGTGTTATTTGATGTATGTATCTGGTATTTTTTTCCAGTGAGATTCTGTTTTCTTGCTCTCTGGGGAAACAAAAAAAAATATTAAAGGTTTTTTATTTGCTTGCTTAAAAAAATCCCACTCTTTCTGAGTAAAGGTTTAGAAGCAGTCAGTTTCTTCATTCCATAATTATGTATCTCTTTTTCTTAGATGAGGAGAAGCATGGAAAACAAATTCCATGTAACCAAAGAAACAATCCTTTGGAGTGTAAATTAATTGTCAGAGTAACTGTGTAGTTTTATGTTTCAGCTATGGTTTATTTGGTCGTCAGAGATGCAGACTATTTGTGTACTAGTCTGGGTTCTTTATAAAGAAAATTACTCCAAAGAGTTCATGCCAACTGTGTAAGAAAGGAAGTACTGATAACTAAGACCATTCCTAATCAGTATAGGTGACTTATACATCTTTATGGTTCAAAGGAACTTTTTCTCATAAGTGAAGAAAATGAGTCCCAGAGGGCTGAGGTAATTCCCTCTGGCTCACAGAGTTTGCTAATGGCAGATGGGACTAGACAAGACCTTTTGACTCCAGATCAGTGGGTTTTCTAAAGAATGTTCCACTAATTTTTTTAAAGTTTTTATATAATTATTTAAATAAACTCTACACCCAATGCAGGGTTCAAACTCATGACCTTAAACCCAAGAGCCTCATGTTCTTCCAACTGAGCCAGCCAGGCACCCCAGTGTTCTTTTAGACATGAAAGTGTAGATGCCAGCTACATTTTGGGGTAACATGGAAGCGTGAACAGATATTTAATTAGAATGAGGTAAAAAGGAGTATCTGTGGAAGGGCCCACAGGAGCTGTCCATGGCCATTCAGTCCTACTAGGAAGCGTTTCCACAGCAGTGATAATGAACAGAGAGAAACCAGTTAATATATACAGCACAAGATAACATCCCAGAAACAAGGACAAGGAACTGTAGTGTGTTGTTTCCTTGGAATGTCCAGGGTCTGATCTGTTTTGGATTAACAGTGTTATTGGAGTTAACTCCACAGGCACAAGGTGATAGAAAACAGATGGTTTCGCCCTCGCTATGTTCTAGACACATTCTGTTAGGGTTTCCTTCTAATATAAGGATTAAGGGCGAAAATGTAGAATGTCTGTATACATAATTGTAAATTTGTGCCTTAAAACTCTTTTTACCTATTGAAATATAAAACCCGCAGGGACTGCTGGAGTTACCGCATTACTAGCATTTCTCTTTTAAAGTTCCTCTGACTCTGTCTACCATGGCTGTACCATAGAGCGGGCTGGGTGACAGCACCAGGTGTTCGTTTGTGGCTCAACAGACCACATATGTGCTGTGTCACACCCAGAGGGGATTCATTTTTAATTATTAGAGTGATAATGGCTTTTTAAAATGGATGTTCATTCAAAAGACTTTTAAACAATAGTGCCATTGTTTCACTGATTTCCAAACTCAGCCTCTCAAGCAAAGCACTCATCTTTTCCTTGAGTCGTACAGATTTTGATGAATATAGGTGCAGGATGACTAGTGACCTTTTAGGAACATTGTGGCAGAATGTCTTTTGTTCATTGCAGAAATCATTACTAAGCTCACCTAGGCAATTACTTTAAGGGGATATCAATTCAAATGGGCCTCGTTTCCTGCTTTCTTTGAGCTTATGGTCTAGTGGAGCAGGCAGACAATCAACAGTTTGGGGGCAATCTGTACAGATTTTCTATAAAGAGAACAGATAATCTGTCATTGAGACCATCTGAAGGAGCCCTATACCGGCTGCTTCAGAAAGACTTCGTTAAGCTCTGAAGATCAACCCCCTCTGAAGGTTTGATTATGGAAAACCATTTGTATTGGGGTATTGGGGTAAGCAACTGTGTATGGTACTCAAGACAGAGAACGGAGGCAGGCAAAGATGGGGCTGTAGACGTGGGGAATGCCACAAGTAACTGGATTAAGGAATCCGGAAGTAAGCAGCTCTGACCATTGTATCTGTTTCGTTCGTTTCCAACTGTTGGCCTAAAGGTCGTTTCTCATCTGAAGATGGCTAGGTTTTATTTTTAAACTGGTTGGAAAATTTTTCTAGTTGAATGATTTCCTATAAAAATCCAGATGGCTGGCCCTGAAAAATCGAAAGAGTTGTTAACACTCCTTTTACTTTCCCATGTAGCAGCAATCTCGGTGAGCTGCATAGTGGCAGCCTTCTGTGACGGGGACACCGGAGGAGCTGGTTCTCTTCAGTCCCCACCACTCCCTGATCTCACCCTGTGTACTGCTGAACACTGAATCTGTGTCATTTTCTACCTTGTAAGATTCCTGTTCCCTGGTTATTATTTTTAATAAAGCACTAATCTAGGTACTGCTGGGAAGGACTTTTGCAGATGTGATTGAAGTTTCATGTCACTTGGTCTTAAGAAACAGAGGTTACCTAGTGGTCCTGATCTAATTGCATGAGCATGAGAAGGACGTGTACCTTTGCTGCTTTGAGGGTAGAGGGGGATGAGTGAGAGCGAATGCAGGTAGTATCTAGGGGCATAGATTGGACTCTGGCTGACAGCAATAGGAAACCAGGGACCTTAGTCCTATAGTCATAAAGGACTGTTTTCTGCCAGCAACCTGAATGATCTTGAAAGTGGGTACTTCTCTACAGCCTTCAGATAAGAGCCCAGCCAGCCTACACCTTGATTGTGGCCTTATGATAGTTACCTTCAGTAGAACCAGGCCAAACCTACCAAGACTGTTGCCTGCAGAACTGTGAGAGCTGTAAGAAAAATGCATTTTATTTTCACCATTAAATTTGTGATAATTTGTTAGGCAGCAATAGAAAATAAATACATGGATTTTGGAATCCAAAATCTGACAAATCTGGGTTTGCATCCAGGATATGTCACATGCTATCTGTATGAACTAAGGAAAGTTTCTTAAGCTTCTGTTCTCATCAGTAAAGTTGAGGGAATGGATACAGCTCACCCCATTAAATTGCTGGAGGGATCAACTGAGATAACGCGTTGTAGCGCAATTAGCCTGACACAATGTAAGTGCTCAATAAATATCAGTCCTCAATAAACGTTTCAATTTTCTGGGAATCTTCAATAAAGGCAGAATTTTTGAAGATTCTTAAAAAGCATATCATCTAACTGAAGAGAATATCAAACTGCTTGCTTGATGTCATAAAAACCAAACCTGTTGATTTAACTTTGTCACTGTTTGCCCATTGTGGGATTTTTTGGGCCACAGAGACCCTAAGACCCTGCACTGCCAGCCTACTGTAGGATGAAAACTCCACAGTTGAAGGAGGGATGAAAACTTGGGTTCCTGTGTCCAGTCCTGTATATAGCCAAAGGATCTTGGGATTATTTTTGGGCCTCATTTTGCTCCTCTGTGCAATGAATGTAGGCTTTCTAAGTTTCCCAGGGCCTCCCCACTCTTCTCTTTCAGAAAGTGATAAGTGAAAGGTGCTGCCTGCATTAGAGAAACTACTGTGTGTTTTTGCATCTGAGAGCTGGTAGAGGGGAAGGTCCAGGGCCCAGAATTGGGGTCCGGGGACAGAGTCTCTTCCATTTTCACTGGCGGTTGTTAGCTTCCCATTTACTCACACTCGTAAGGGTTTTGAGAGCTGAAGAGAACTTTGGTGAATGGCAGAGTAATCTTTTTATCGAAAGAGTGCTCTTCCAGGACTTGCCAAAGGTTCATTAAGTTAGCTTCTCATTAATCTCTACACAGTAAAAATTACTTCTGGAATTAGAAGGTAATTAAGGCAAGATTATTATAAATATCTGCATCGTTACTTGGTATACTTCTTCATATATTAGGAAATCTGTCTTTGCAATTATCCTTCCTCACTTATCCTCACCAGGTTTTGTTTCAGCTAAAGCACAGTGATGAAAAATGCCAAACTCTAACACTGGGGAAAAGCTTTGTAGATGAAAGCAGTGGCATTTGAGACCATTTATGCTGCTTTCCAATTCGGAATGGTTACAGGTATTCATGTTTATTCAGCAAAGCTCCTTGGAGACCTGTTTGAAAGGGCACAGGTTCCCTGGATAGAGAAGAAAAGCCACTCCGCTCTCTGGAACTAAAAGAGGGGTGGAGAAGAGGTCATCAGCAACCTCAACTTTCTGCTGCATGTAACCTACCTGCTGGGAGCTTATTAATGAAGAACCAACCCACAGAGGAGATGGAAAATGGGTTTTGTTTTCAAAACAATTAACTGGCTGTGTGCTGGTAGACAAGTTACTTGACCTCTCTGGGCCTCATTTATGAAGCGGATGTGAAGTAAAAGAGTAGGCTGTACTACCAATCATTCCTTTTGAAAATTTCCTCTGCACTATTATAGTGTAAGTAAATTCACCTATATTGTTTTTCTAAGTCTAAATGAATCTCATTTGTTGGGGTTGACAACAAATCCATTATCAGTCGTTATCGGGGTGGCTTAGTGGCATAGGCAGCATTTAGCAGTCCTGCTGGGTTAATGTAGTCGGGAAAATATGAGGAAGGGCCTCTGTTCTTCAGTCCATTATGGTGCCACTGAGATTTTTGTTGTCCACATAGATCATTCCAGGGCCTTTACTCATGACATCATGTCTTCAATGCCCAGACTGGCTCTAGGAACCTTCAGCATGGCTCCCAATAACACAGAACATGAGTTCAGGATCCAGGTAGCCATGCTCTATCCCCACCCCACCTCTTCTCTCCTGTGATTGCTGATTCCTGTCACTCTTGATACAGGAGAGTCTACCCCCTTCACATCACCTAGAACCCAGCCTCTTTTCCTGTGGTCATACTACTTCTCCCTCCTCTAGCCTTGGAGACTTCCCATCTTGGGTCAGGCCAGCCCAGTATTTCAGTAAGCCTATGCTAGACCCCTAGACAGTGGCCTCTAACATGATGCCAGTTGGCAGCAATCACTCAGCCTTAGCGAATGCAAGATGAACTCTGCTGGGAAGGACCATAGTGGACTGGCGAGGAGCAAATTGCTCCTCGGTTCCAGGTGTTTTTTGTCACATGGGAATAAAATTCCAGAATTGTGGGTTTTCTAGCATTTCAGGAATCCAGATTTTTTTCAGATGAATTTCCTAACTTGAAAATTTTGGTGCAATTAAAAAATAAAAACATGAAGGCCAAGCAGACCCTACATGATGATAGCCAATTTGTGATTGCATTAGTTTGCCAGGGCTGCTATAGCAAAGTATCACAAATTTGATGGTTTAAACAACAGAAATTTATTGTCTGACAGTTCTTGAGACTACAAGTCTGAAATCAAGATGGTGGTAGGGTTGGTTCTACCTAAGGGCTCTGAGGAAAGGACCTGTTCCAGGCTTCTCCCCATGGCTTGTAGATGGTCATCTTTGTATTCATATGGTATTTTCTCTGTATCTTCCCATCATCTACCTTCTCTGCAAGTCTGTGACCAAACTTCACCCTTTAATAAGGACATCAATCATTGAATTAGAGCCCACCCTAATGACTTCAATAAGGTTACCTTCTGAGGTATTGGGAGTTAGGACTTCAGCTTATGAATTTTGGGGAACATAGTTCAACCGATAACAGTGGCCTCAACTTTTTGAAACAATTTACTTCTCTTTGTCAACAGGAGACCCAGTCTCCAGTACACAAAGGATTAGTTATGGAGGTTGGAGGGTGGAAAATGGATCACAGGAATGGAAAACATCGCTCATTCTTTTGATGTTTGTTTCAGTTCATTCCTTAACTAGGTCATCTGCCCAGCACGGCTCCTTGCACATAATATTTTCAATAAATATTCATTGAATTGCAATGAATTAAATTGATTATAATTGAACAGAGGACAAAAGGAGAACAGGTGATTAGAGGTATTTAAAGATGCTCCTAAGAAGAACTGAAAGGCATTCACCTTTTAGAGTAGGACAGCATCTCAGCCAGTTTGCACTGGACATCACTTATGTCTGGTATGGATCAGCCATTTTTCTGGCTTAGAGGAAAATATGTAACAGGTTCTAACCTGGATAGAATTTGGGGGTAAGGAGGTTGAGAGACTTCATTTATCAATAAGGAACAGAAAAGTGAATCATATAACTCATAATAAATTGATAGTGCTGGAAAGCTGCATGCTTATTTTATTTGTCTTCTTCCCTCACTGTGTTTGCTTATTGACATATATTGGCAGGGTAGGTAATTTTTCCTTATCTCAAGAATGGGTGAACTTTGGAGACAAACCTACATGCACATCCTTCTCTCTCCCCTTACTTGCTATGTTCCCTTGGCCAAGATAATAAGCTTCTCTGAGTCTCAAGTTTCTCTGTAAAAGGACAAAATTGTGCAAATCATTGTTTCCCTTTGATCGGGTTCTGTTTACCTATCACAGGACAGAAGGACAATACTTCCCTCTTGTTTAGATCAAGTCTTCTTTCATTTTTTGAACCTGGTTATCAGTTTTGGCTTATTTTGTGTTATGAAGTAAAGCCAGGTACCAACCTCAACTGGTTTAAGTATAAAAGAAGAAAAAAGCAGTGTATTTGATGATACAACTGGGAAGCCAAGAATGGTTGCTCCCAGGCACTCAAATAATATCACCAGAGTTGTGTTTTTCTCTTTGCATCTCTCAGCTCAGTTAGACTCTGTCTGGTTTTATTCTCAGAAGACTCTCTCTTTGTAGTGGGAAACGAATTATCAATAAATAGCTCCAAACTCACAATAGTCTTATAGCTTTGAATTCAGAACAAGAGATAAAGTCTCTCTTGATGGTGCTAGTGAAAAAAAAAGTCAGGGAGACTTTGATGGAGCTTGAATCACATGCCCTTTCCTGAACTCATCACTGTGTCCTAGAGATTGAAGGACTCTGATTGGTTGAGCCTGAGACACATGATGCCAGGAGCCGAAAGAAGTGGGCTAGCTCTTGACTCCCTAATACATGGAATAGGTAAGAATTGATTCCTGCAGAGGAAGGGATGCTGAGCAGATGAGAATATAATCACTGTATGTACAAAGCCATTTGGCTTAAATTCAAGTTACAGTAAAACCTTGGTTGCGAGCATAATTCGTTCCAGAAACACACTTGTAATCCAAAGCACTTGTATATCAAAGTGAATTCCCCCATAATAAATAATGGAAACTCTGATGATTCATTCCACAACCCCAAAATATTCATGTAAAAATGATAACAATACTGTAATATAATACAAAATAATGAAGAAAATACAAAACGTAAAGAAAAACAAATTATCCTGCACTTACCTTCGAAAACTTTCATGGCTGGGGTGAGGGAGACGAGAGAGAGGAGGGTTATTGTGTAGGACGACTTTCACTATGTATAATGGAATCACAGCTATCTACTGGCTCAGTGGAATCTTTTTCTGCATGGGGCCATTGTATATGCTTGGAGGGATGTTGACTACAGTCCAGTACTAATAAGGCAGCAGAGGAAAGGGTCTATATCTTCAGGCAGCCTGACCTAGAATGGAGCAAAGCATTCCTAAGCTTACTCTTGTATGGAAAAGCAAAGGGCTGTCCATAGGAGCTTTGAAGTGACAAAAAATACACTAGTGCCAGTTGTGGGCACCTTCCAATCACTATTTTCTGCCAAACACCAGGGCCTGAGACTGAGCATCTGGGCATGGGAGACAATCATCCACAATCCTGCAGAGATAGATAGAGAGAGAGAGAGAGAGAGGAAGAGAGGAACCATTGGCTTAGTTGTGATCATGTGACATTCGGCATCACATACTACTCATATTGCAAGACATCACTCATTTATCAAGTTAAAATTTATTAGAAATGTTTGCTTGTCTTGTGGAACACTCACAGAACAAGTTACTCGCGATCCAAAGTTTTTCTGTATTTATTAAATATTCTAAAACTTTTTCAGCCATTGGTCATTTGAGATTTATAAATACATGTCAGATATATAAATAAATTTTAGCTGGACATACATAGCAGACTGAAAAAAAATTATAGCCCCTAAAGGTGAATAAGTACATTTTGCTAAAAACAAATGTGTGTGTGCCTACACACACACACACACACACACACACACACACACACACACACACCCCTAAGGTTTCATTGTCTATGTAATTATGTTCAAACACTTTAGTGTGGTGTTTCATGGTTTTTCCTAAGATATTATAAAATATGACCCCATATAGTGTGGGTTCAGAGATTGAATCCTGCTTTGCAGCTTGTAATAATGGGATTTAGGACTTTTCTGAGCCTAGGTCAGAAATGAGAAGTCAGTGAATAAGGCTGAGAGAATTCTGACCTCTCTGGGCATTTTGGCACAAAGGTGTAGATGTGGAAATGGTAATTAGAGGGCTACTTGCCATGAAAGCTAAGATTCCTCCTGGGGCGGGGAGGAGGGGAACAAAAATGATAAACGAAAATCACATGCTCTGCTGGGAAAATATATGTCTAGGCATATTTGGGAGAAGTCTGCGCAGGACTGAGGATGCTATCAGGCAAGAGTTCCTGCTGAAAGAAAAAGGACTTCCATACCACCACCTGGAGCCAGCAACATAGTGTTAGTTCTCTGTGTGGAGAGATGTCTTTCTGTAGGACAGGGTTGTCCCCCAGATTATCCTCCTGTTGAGCCTCCCCCTGAGTGAAATATGAATCTTTTAAAGAGCAGAGCAGCTATAAATAAAGAGTACAATACAACAAATGCACCTGTGACATCACATGCAGTTATCTGGCAGAAAGTAAATCGAGGCAGACAGAGCTGTTCTCTGTGTCTCCCAAGAGATGCTGCACTGTGTAGCCCTTTGGTCTGGAGCCCCCATGGAGCAGTGGTGGTCACAGGGAGGTCCTGTTGTACCCAGAGAAGCAGCAGTGGTCTTGGGCAGAGCAGGGAAATGTAGCACCCACAGAGCCCTGGGCGCTGCAAGGGAGTTCTGGGGTGGAGCAGTGGTGCCCTCTACGGAACAGTGTGGCCACTAGAGGGGAACCATTTCCCCAACCCTCTTATTGCCTTGTGCCAAGGAATTTAGCTCTACCCTGGCTCCTACAGCCTAATTTCTCCTCCCCCAACTCTTTAAATGTATCTTCAATTATTTGATCATTATGCTGAAAGTGGTGATAATGTCAATCAAAAAGAGTCTGAAGGTAGAAGAATTTAGCCTCAATCCTGGGGTAGAGGTAGTGAAGAGTGAATTTTGAGGGTGTTCATGTATACAACAATTGCTTTCTTTGTATACACGCACACACACACACAGAAAAGACTGAAGGAATATACACTAGAAGTTTAACTCTGATATATAGTTGTCTCTCCTTGGTGAGATTATGATTTTTTTTCTTTTAGTCCATCTCTTTTCTTTCCTTTTTTTTTTAAATTTTTTAAAATATTTATTTCTTTCTGAGAGAGAGACAGAACATGAGCAGGGGAGGGGCAGAAAGAGAGGGAGCAGAATCCAAAATAGGCTCTAGGCTCTGGGCTGTCAGCACAGAGCCCGATGTGGGTCTTGAACCCACAGACAGTGAGATCATGACCTGAGCCGAAGTCAGATGCTTAACTGACTGAGCCACCCAGGCGCCCCTCTTTTCTTTCCTTTTCTTATTTTTTTAGCAAGGGAGGCTTATCTTTATTTTCTCAATTTGCTGTAATTAATTTGCTTTGCCTTTATATTTAAAAAAAAAAAAAGGACCCATTTTCAAAGCAGATTAGAAACGCTGCAAATCCTCCATCTATTGTTAAGCTCCAGTTTTGAATCTAACCCTTCAGTGAAGCTGTTTCTAGCTTTTCCTCCTTCTCCATCTCTCTGCCAAATAATGAGAAACTTCCAATCCCACAACTGGGGCAACGCCACCACCTCTGTAGGCCCTGAATTAGCCCTGGACAAATGTTGGCTGTCTGTTGAATGTACCAAGCCTAGGGACTTAAATTAGTCACATAATGTTTCCAAATCCTTTAATTCCATTACATTTAATAACTTTTGATTGAATGTCCTAGTGCTATGCTGAGCTGTGGCCCTTTGTATATACAAGATGTGGTTAATGGTCCCAGCAGGAGTGCCTGAAATAAAGAGGGAGCCCCCCTCCCTCGTTTAATGCACCTGGCTGATCCCAGCTCCTGTCCCCACCCACCCCTCCCAGATCCAGGTCCCTAAGTCAAGTTTATTGCCTGTCCTTTTGATTGAGCTCATTCTCTCCCCTACAGAGGTTGGGAAATGGTACTCCATGCGATGTGCAAAATCATCTATTGGGAGGAAGGATGGAAACATTAGAAATTTAACTCACCTTTAGTTTCAACCTAAAACAAAAGGAAAATGAAGCTTTATTACTAGTACATCATTTTGGTTGACAGACCACCTTAAGTGGCAATGTATCCCAGGATCATCACTTGTGGTGCTAAGGGGATCCTAAGGGAAGAAGATGATTTTGACCCAGGAGAAAGTTGATTAATGCCCTCTGTCTTAGTCTGCTTGGGCTGCCATAACAAAATGCCACAGACTGGCTGGCTTAAACAATATGAGTTGATCCTCACAGTTCTGGAGACTAGAAGTCCAATATCAGGGCACCAGCATGGTTGAGTTCTTGTGAGGTGTCTCTTTCCAGCTTGCAGAGAACTGCCTTCTCACTTTATCTTCACATAGTGGAAAGAGAGAGAGCTCTGTTTCCTCTTCTTGTAAGGACACCAATTCCTTTATGGGGGGACCCACCCTCATGACCTCATCTGAACCTAATGACTTCTCAAAGGCTTCACCTCCAAACACCTTTGGGGAAGTGGGTAGGGCTTTAACATATGGCTTGTAGCGACACCGAAACAACAGATCACCCTAAATGCATTGGCTTTAAGTTTTGACAGTTTAGTTTAGTGAAGATTAATAATGAAGGTAGAGTGAAGGTAGAGTGAAGATACCTTTAGTGAAAATTTAGTGAGATGATATGATCTGGCTTTAAATTATTCCTCACAAAATTGAATACTGGCTCAGAAAGATTCCTGATGTAAAGAATCCCTGAATTAAAGATAATACCAAAAATGTAAACAAAAACGAGAAATCTACATCTCTGAATTTCTATTCTTGATCTGAGTCCTCTTATAGACACAGCCACTGATGACTGAGTGCTATTGATAAAGCCACTATATATAGATATATGTTTCACCAACATTGTTGGTGAACTTTTCCTTAAGTGTATCATCACACAGTTTTTGGTATCCTGATATTCTGGTATGCACTGTTTTTTCAAGTATTGAAACACTGTTATTTTTGGGGGGTGTGGTTTGAGGGGTCCAATATAATTATTTTTATATTAAAAAGCTAAAATCTATATTATTTCTGTCTTAAGATGTTCCTGGAGAGTTATAAACTGCTTTAAAATTTCAAATCAAACAGAAGCAGCTGCTTAGAAAGTGTTCTTCAATATCTTCAAAACCTTCAAGAGAAAGAGTAAAGTCATAATTGGCAAAGTTTCTATTGAAAGAATAATTCTTTTTTGGGTTTAGAGACTTTCTGGATAAGCAGAAAATGAATTGGCAATACTAACACTGATAAAGGTAACTTAATCTGTCTTAGAATCTCAGTATATATGTGATAAAACCAGACCAAGATGAATCAGAAATGCTTTCTTTAAAATCAGTATAGTTTACCATCATTTAAAAAATTATATTTCTTGAAAAAAAGTTTAATATGTCCTCAAAATAATAAACGGAGGAAATATTTGAAGAGTTAGGACTCAAAGGAAAATATTTGGAGTTAGCTTATCTCTCTCTCTTTACCATTCTTTAAGTAGAGACATAAAACTTTTCCAGAAACAGAAACAAATTTGTGCTAATTTATCACACTTTGGATTGCATTCTAAAAAATCACATATATTCCACTTTCAATTTTAATTATGTTGTATTAGTTTATATTTAATATTTGGGTTATTTTTCAGTAATGGTTCATTTTATCTGTAAATATGTTTGAACAGTATATGTTTTTTAACTTTTTATAAATTTGCTTTAACTTGTCACTTTTCAGTAAATTTACATTTTTGTATGTCTGCAGTATGGTGAATATTTAGCTTTACTAGCCTTTTAGATTATGAATTTTAAACCTATGAATTAAGAAAATACCTAAGTTTGGGGTGCCTGGGTGGCTCAGTTGGTTAAGCGTCCGACTTCGGCTCAGGTCATGATCTTGCGGTTTGTGAGTTCGAGCCCCGTGTATGTTCTGTGCTGACAGCTCAGAGCCTGGAGTCTGCTTTGGATTCCCATCTCCCTCTCTCTCTGCCCCTCCCCTGCTCATGCTCTGTCTGTTTCTGTCTCAAAAATAAATAAAACATTTTTAAAAATTTGAAAAAAGAAGTGAATATCCATGCTTTTATAATATACAGAATGAGAACCAACATGCTTTACTGTCATTTGACTTGTTTCTACTTTAAGGAGTTGGTTAATAAAAGTTCAAAACCATCACAAATAGGAAGATTTTTAAATTCTGAGTATCTTTTGAATATATTAAATTTTAATAATTTAAAATAAAAGCAATTTATTAATAGTTTATTCAGAAAATTCTTAATTAGATCTATATATTGAAGGTGGATGGTCAATAGTTTTTAATAATGGGGGGGTACAATAAAAAAGAGCTTGGAGACTGTTTACTGTTAAAAATCTATAACATTTATGTCAGGGGATTTTTTTTAAGTTTATATATAGAGAGAGCAAGTGGGGGAGAGGCAGAGAGAGAGACAGAGACAGAGACAGAGACAGAGACAGACAGAATCCCGAGCAGGCTCTGTGAAGTTAGTGCAGAGCCTGTTGTGGGGCTGGAACTCACGAACTTCAAGATCATGACCTGGCTGAAATCGAGTCTGAGGCTTAACTGACTGAGCCACCCAGGTGCCCCTGTCATCAGGAGATTTTTTTTAAAAGCAAACCTAGCATGGAGCACATAAACACAAATATGACAACTTTCTAAAGATCTGAAAACTGTTTTTGGAAGACTTTGGGAGTCCCTAAACTTATCACTTACTTCAAACTATCCTTTCTCCCACTTACTGTTGATTCCCCTTCTCCCCTAAATACTAAATAGACCAAAAGAAAGTCATTTGACTACTTTCATTTTCCATGGCATCTTGTAACATATTCATTCAGGTCATTACTGGAAGGGGAAAATGAGAAAATATTCCTTGGCTTTTGTTCAGATGTTTCAACTGTCTGAATAGCCTTCCCTGAATATCTGGTCTATGAGGTCATTTGGCTGAAGGCTTCCCTCTGTCACAGGGTGCATGTAATAAAACTATCAGAGAGCAGATAGAGTCAGTCCAAACACTCATTGCTCTGTGTTGCCTTAAACAAAGAAACAGGGAGAGCCTGTATTCCTAAAGAATAGAGGATTATTAAGATGTTCTCTGCTTTGGGAAATGTTCATTTGCAGATGGAAAATGGGCTGATTGCTGGCATCAGGTACGGACGATTTACAGCCTCAAGTGCCAACAACTTATCACATACGTGAAGTCCAATGCCACCCTTACCCACATTAATGTTTGTAACTTCAAAGAGGCAATGAGTCACTGCTGGGAAAGAGAATACTTCAACTGCATTGGCATTCCTGGATTTTGTGCTGAATCCTATCCCACTGGCATGAGTCTTCAGGCAAACATGGGAATGGTGGTCCTGGTTTGTCATTTCTAAAGGGATGCCTTTATGTGTTGATTCACAAACATTGTCTCCATTCTTTTTGTAGAAGCCTTCCTCAAATAGGACCCACACTTAGACCACATGTAAATTTGGATAATGATTAGCTCGAGTGTTGAGAGAGAATTTGGCACAGTGCCTTGCAAAACTCATGGAACTGTAGGATGGACTGCTTTTATCCTCAGCATGGATCAAGTCTAGAGATGAGAAGAAACATGCCTTCCAAGAATGCTTTTCTAAAACATTGCTGGGGAGAGATGGAATTGAAGGGAAATTTGACATGTGACTGGAATATATTAGGTAACTTACTCAACTTCATAATCAAAAGCAGTTGTCATTTGATTGAAGTAGAAAACCAAGGAGGAAGTTGCTTTGCTCTTCTACATGAATCCTTTGAAGTCACAATCATCTATACCTATGGATAAATCCCAGCAAAGACTGTGTGTTATTACACATCTTACCTATGATTTAATTTTTTGTTTTAAATTTAAGTGTCTTTTAAGAATGGTGAGAGGGAACAGGAGAGAATGGAAAAAATGGACATCTAAGAAAGCAATCAACTAAGATAGTATTAGAAATTATGCTGTGAATCTGATTCATAAATGTTTTATAGTCCCAGTGCTAATGGTTTCTTAAAGTCATGGCTTATGATTCCAGTAGAGGTAGAATCTACATTCAGATAATGTTTGATAGATTGAAATGACCATCAATGAATCTCAGTTTCTCAGGGCTTATGATACACACACACACACACACACACACACACACACACCCCTCCTCATGTAGTTTTCCATCCAGAAGGTGAAATGAAAATGAATTTAGATAACTATTCTTTAAAAAACACATGACACCTTATATACCACTATATTTGTATTAGCCTTATTCATCATGTCTTTTTACTCTGTGTTTTTGACGCTTTGTCATCTTGGAGCCTTGCTAACTCTAGAGGGAAGGATAGGCTCTTCCAGGGCTAGGGAATTGCCAGAGATAGCAAATCACTTGCCTGTGAGTGTGCCTTTCATATGCAAACCTTCCAATCTGGAGCCCATACTCCCAACCACCAACTTTATTGAGCTCTTCCACTCTAGGCTGCTATTCCCCTGCCTTAATCATCCCAGGGCCAGATAACTAGAAACAACTCCTACACCCCAGAGCCTGCTGAATTATTCAAACTAGCCTGTCTTAAGCTTGCTTACTCTGTCCTAATTTCTTTCTGAAGAAACCACAAAGGCTCTTGCCACAGAACTCTCCCTCTCCCTCTGCCTCCTGATCATGTCTGGTGCTTCCCACCCCCAATCCCACCGTTCCCCAGGCATGGTGTGCCCCCACCTCCTGCGACCAGTGAGTGGAACAAACTGTCTTTTCAATGGCAGTAATAAAACCTACATTTTAAAACATAGCCTAGTGATATTAATGTTTCCTATGTTGTGGCAAACTAGATTTTCTTCAAAAAAAACTCCAGGTTGAAATCATAAAAATGCTGAACGAAAGGTGAAAAAAAATATGTGTGTGTGTGTGTGTGTGTGTGTCTGTGTGTCTGGGTGTTAATGTTTATTTTTGAGAGAGAGAGACAGAGACAGAGACAGAGACAGAATCTGAAGCAGGCTCCAGGCTCTGAGCTGTCAGCACACAGCCTGACATGATGCTTTAACTCACGAACCTTGAGATCATGACCTGAGCCCAAGTTGGACACTTAACTGACTAAGCCACCCAGGTGCTCCCAAAAACATTTTTAAAATGCATAGCTGGCTCACTAGAAAGTCAGAAAAAGCCAAATTGATTAAAAACTCAATTCCAGACAAGTAACCAAGTTGATGGAAAGATAACATTAGTGGAGAGAGTATCCAGGAATCTCTAGTGCCTAGATCTTCAGTTTTAGTTGGCTTTGCATAGGAGACAGGAGGCAAAACCTAGAGCTTAACAAGATGGGAAGTCCTTCTCAAAACAGGGACTCCTCAAAAGTGTTCACCTTCCTGGATAAACTAGAAAAGATAAAACCCCACAAACCAAGATAGTCTTGGCTTTGGCTTGGGGAGAGGGAATGGTTAATGGCCTCTCTTGAGGATTCATAATATTAACCCTGTTCACAAATACATTTGGGGCTTTGTATCCCCTAAAAACCTCAAGTCAAGAAGTTTGTTTAAAGTGGTTGTAGGTAGGAAGAACATCCAAGTGTCTGGAAGAAGCAAATGGAAATCATTTCTAGAGAAACTCATCTTCAACCTTGGTCTTAAAAATTTCCCACAGATGAAATTCCAAGAGACTTAAACTCACATAAGCACACACCCACAAAATGAATCAGGCAAGATAGAAGCTGCACTGTCATAGCCAGAAGAAAAGTAGAGTATAGAGTATTCTAAAAATGAGTTAAGTGATTTTTCAAATTAAAGAGCCTAGATGAGCCTTGAGATTCCTTTAATTTCCACAGTATGGAAAAGAAAAGAATTGCTTGGAATGCATAGCCATGTGAGAGCTTGAGGTTGAGGTTGTCAGGTAGATGGACAAGAGTTGCTGACTTAGCCTTGATATTGTCTAGGCTCCTCACCTACATGGGGACAGGCATGGTGTGTGGTCATCCCACTTGTGTCCGGGACAGTTTTAGGCTGTCGTCTGGATGAGCATGAGAATTTCCTTTCAAATTCCCTTTGAAGCATCAAAGGATATCCCTTTATTGCCGGAAGTGGTATTATGACCACAAAGAACAACAGAAGATTGTGCATTGCAGACCATAGAGAAGGCCACAGGCCCTGATTCTTCCTCTTCCTCCTTCTTACATTGGCCATTTCATCATGGTGTTCTGCTGTGACTGTAAGTTATGGAAATCTACCACCTAATATGAAACTATGGACAAGTCACTACATCTCCATGAGTCTTGGTGTCCTCATCAACAAAGTAGGCATAATAATGGTACCTACCTCCTAGGATTGCTATAAAGACTAACCAAGATAACCACCATAAAGCACTTAGCACAGTGAGTGGCATGTTATGAGTTCCATAATTGGTAGTTAGTGTCATTACCTTCCCAGCTGAAGAAAATTAAAGTTAAGAGTTTAATAAACACATCACCCTGTCGGCATGAGAATGATCAGATCATCTTTAAGTTTGCTGGTACAACTAAGATACCAGAAACTTCTTCATGTTGATAGTATGCACAAAGTCTCAAGTCATATGTGACAAAGGGAGATTTGAGCTAAATCAAATTACATATTTGTTTGTTTGTTTATTCCATAGCAACTCATTTTTTCCAAAAAAATATATTTAAAATAACAAGAAGAGAAATACAGATAATATAGCAGAATATAAAATTCAGTGTAGAAAATATGTTTTAAGAGGAGAAAGGTAAGAAAATCAGAATGTACAGTATATGACATAAAGCAAAATTTGTAATGGAGTCTTAAGTTTCTGAAATCTGATGCACTTCTGTTGTCCTTGAACCCAGAGAAAGTCAATCTGAAATAGAGAAAGAAGGGCATCAAAGCTTTTGCATCTATTCCCCATCTCATGAGATAATCCCTGGCTTCAGACAAAGCCTTTTACAGAGTAATAGTTACATGCTTCTTTTTAAATGTCCAGATGACATCTTTAAGCATCAAAGAGTCTCAAAAGGACCTGCACAATTCCTTTGCCCGCCCTTAGGAACCTATAGTGTAGGTAGAAAGTCAGAGTGTTGGGTCCTGCTCTGTAGTGGGCATTTATCATGTTTTTGTGACTCCTCATTGCTCTTTGAACACCCATATTCTCTATTTGTGGAAATTTCTGCCTTACCAATCCTGCTTCTCCCAAGTAGAAAACTCTCCTTTCCTCATTCCGTTATGGCACATCTGACAGAGATTCCTCCAGTCAGATAGACCCATGCAGGGCTTTGAATCAGAAGCAGCAATGGTGAAGAGGCAGACACCATGCAGTATCCATTTTATTTCTGGCAGGATCGTGGCTGAGACTGCAAAATCCAGCACCTGGCCCAGAGAGCATTGGTGCTGCTAGGAGAAGCAGGTGGGCTAAGTTAGTGCCAGACACAGAAGTGATGGAGACTCTAGCATCTAAGGCTCAAGAGCTGTGCTAGCTTTCTTGACAGATCTGCTCTGCTGCATGGCTTGGGAATTGTTTCTAGAAGCTTACCTCAAATCCAGTACTCGAGGCCTTTCAGTGATTTTGTGCGGCACCCAATGAACACCCTTTCATTAAACACCCATTCTGTCAGGGTCTGCTTCTGCTGCTTATAACCAAGGACATTGGCTGATACTGAAACATTTTTCTCCATTTGCCTCGTGCCATGTTCATACAAGTGGATATTCTGTTTATGAAAGTAATAGTCTAGTCCACCTGCTCTATTAGCAGAGATGACATCTAGGGACTACTGTTATGGAATGGAGTCTTTTCATTTTCTTTTTCTGTCTTGTTTCTACCTACACATAATTTGAATTTGTTTTAAAGTGTTAAAAATTCAAGTTGTGGCCAGGACAATTTTGTCTTTTGAGCTCTCAGTCTACCTGCTGAGAGACTCAGTATACAAATGAACCATGGCCAGACTATATACAAAAATAGAACTCTGGCCCATGATCTGTAGTAACCAATACTAACCTACAGCAACCAGTTCAAGAAGCCACATAACAACCCCCATAGCAATGAGCCCTAAAGGATCCAGACTTGGCCAATAACTGTTAGCTTCCCTAATTTTTGTCTGTTTTCAATGTAGGACCAACCAGAGAGAGTCAAATATGTTCCCCTAAACAACAGGATGCCCCACTTGTAATTAGTCTGCCTCCAGCTTCTCTATGCCAATAGCTCCAATGAAGGCATACCTGAAGCTTTCCATTTTTCCATTATAGGCTTTTCCACTTCTCTGCCTGCTTTTGAGTCTGTCAAATACCATCAGTGGTGGTGGCTGCCTCCCTTGACATAGCAAGTTCTGAATAAATAGGCTTTGCTTGTTCTAATTTGGGTTGCTTTAATTTATGTACACATTGCCAGGACCTTATTTATTTCCACCAGGGCTTGTGGTGCTATAGATAGTGGGTTGACCAGAATTATGAGCTGTCTGCATTTTTCACTGCCTCTACCTCTGTTCCCTCCACTGTTCCAACAAAGCCCCATTCTTCAACAGGGTGCCCTCTGCCCTGAGTCATTTAATAGAAAATGATGGATGTAGTAGATACTCATGGAGAAGCAGTTGGCCCTAACATTTGTTCCTCTCCTTGTGCTATTTTCACAGTCCCTAAATCTGATTCTATCGAGAAAAATTATTATGTGTTAGGGTCATAGGGATTAAGCATAATGTAAAGCAGCATGGTATAATAAAAACATAATCACAACTAATTCTATTATTTTATGATGGTGTTTAATGGAGCATATAATGGATATAAAGCAATGCTTCAGTTTTCAAAATTACTTTCAAAAAAAGGAGGCTTTTATAATATCTATTCTCAAAATAACAAATTATTTTGCTCCTCAAATGTACACAGGTTCCCAAAGGTATTAAATAAATAATGTATAACTAGTTTTCTAGAGTTGCATTTGACAAGTTCTCTAGTTATTTGAGTATTATTAGATAAATTATGAATAATTTGGTAAAATAATCCCATTGTTTTTATCTTATCTTGAATTGTTGGAGTTAGCATTTTTAAATGAACCATCTACAATACCAAATTAATTTTTCCGACTTTTTGCAGTCATGCATATTCTTCATTTCACTCTTTATCCCTCTTTTAAATAGTTATATTTAGGAAAAAAAAGGTGTCATTTTGTCATCAGAGAATGGAGACAATTGTCAATTGAAACAGAAAAATTCAAACAATATCCCTTAAGTACCTTGCTTGCTTTGGATTGCATTTTCCTTTGCTGCTTAAAAAGTCATCTCACTGCTAAATCTTGTCAATTCTAATGCCCATTTTTTTCACATTTTAACAGATCTGAGAGACAGATGTATTTTTTAAGCAATGGCATGTCATAGTTTATTCGACTGCATTTTTTTTACTGGCCGGTGATTCCCAAAATAATGGTGAATATAATACTTGATACATCATTAAATCCAGTGAAATATGATAGCAAACTTATTAAGCATTATTTTCTTGGTATTCTAAAACATAATAAGTACTATAGAAATGCAACAGCCCTTGAGTGAGGGCACCAGTTTTCCAAATGTGCCCTCTAGGGTTGTGGAGCTCTAGGGTTTCTTGTGAGGAGGTGGACCACCAGGGCACCAACTCTGGCCTTTTGTTCTTTCGTTTTCAACAAATGGGACTTCTCTATAAGCTTTCCCGAGATGAGAGACTGTGCTGCTAATCAAAACACAACATAAGTTTGAAAATCAGTGACCAGGGAGATTGACTACCCATAGCGGAATAAAAATAAGGGTTCCTTCTTGAGTTCCTACTGGTGTGATAGGTCTGGAACTAGATACTGTACACACAAGGTGGGGGATTTTATTGAGGTACTAATTTGAGTTTTATTGTCTATAAGTTTACCACTGCCCCCCTTTCCCCCTCCTGCCCCATTTCTGGCAGGTAGTCAGGTTTGTGTTCTCTTCACTCATGGGAGTTTTATGGAAGGGCCAGAAGCAGGAATAGCTCTCCCTGGTGCTTATAAACATCTCAACTCCTTCAAAATGGCATGAGCTGTCCTCCACATTCACCCACCTCTCCAGAGCAGGGAGATGTCTAGGTTGCTGTCTAGCATTGTAGTCCCTTCTTTGTAGGTGGCTTCTGAAGGTGGCTTGACTCCAGATATACAAAGAATGGTGGACTCCAGGCACAAGATCCTATTCTCTGTAGTAATCTTGATAGAGATTCCTTCCATGACCAAACCTTAGTAAGGCTCCTCTTAGCCCTCTGATTGACTTGGCCAAACTTGGTCTTCTGTCTCTGTCCTTATAGAGTACAAATATAGCAAGAATCCTGCTAAGCCAATTTAGCTGGAAATCCCCATCTTTGAGATCTGTTATGATCCAACTCCTCATTCTCCATCATCCCCTGGTGATATCTAATCACCCTGGCTGGACTTCAGTAAGAATTTTGATAGGTCAGTTTAGCAAGAATTACCCTATTGTCTTAGTAATTTTCCATCCATCGACTCCCCACCCCATTCTGTTCCTCGGCTGTAAATGGCACTTTTCCTTGTTGTATTTGGAGTTCAGTCCATGCTTTCTCCTCAACTATAGAACCCCATTGCAGTAGTTTCTACTCCTATTGCAATAGCCCTGAATAATTCTGCCTTGCCATTTTAACAAGTGTTGGAATATTTTGTTTCTCTGTCAGTCTGTACCCCAAGAGTGCCAAGACAGAGCAGAGCGACCCGACCTCCTTGGCACCCAGGAGAGGCAGATATCTAGAGGAGTCTTTGGTACTTTGACAATTGCAGGATGATGACAGGAGAGGAGAGAGATCCTTAGAGTGGCTGTGCTTGAATTTCACGCCAGTCTGGTAGGTAGAGACTTGGAAAAGATTTAAGTTGATTTGAAGAAAAAATATACATTTATTGCAGAGCAAAATTTGGGCTTGCAAATTTATGTCATCATTTTATCCCATTCAACTTCACAGTGTCTGAAAGGTTAATGTTATACCTGTTTTAAAATAAGGTCCTGAAGACTCAGAAAGAGGAGAGATTGGCCCATCTCTTCAGTGCGAGCCAGTCAGTGCAGAGCACATGAGTACAAAAAGGAGTAACAAGGAGACCATATGTTCTGGCATAATTATTTAATTCCCCACTTGACAGCTATTTCCGTGTATAATCATTCCTTAAAGGTATGCTTTCTGTTTGCTTTCTTTTTAAGTGTGTTGAGTCATTCAGGAAAGGAAGCCTACCCTTGGGGAAATATTCTCAATTATGCCCAAAATATCTGGATACAAAGTAAAAAAATAATAATAATTGAAGGAAAACATTCAGCTTCATCTGAAGGATTGAGAGCCTTATAGGCATAGTCAACATGGGAGAAGGATGAAAGACATTGTATTGTGGTTTAGTGATCTGCTTTGTGTTTGTCCTTTTTCTTTCCAAGTGAAATCTAAGCTGAACCTCAAAATTTAAAATGGACAAAAGTGAATAGGATATTTAGGCAATTTAGATTTTTACCGAGGCTGAGAATATGCTGGTGTTTGTACAGTCTATGAAATATCTTCCTTGGAGCTCCGAGGGTACCCTAAACAAACCTGCAAACAAACAAACCTCCTTGGGAGGAGGACCCTAATGGGAGGGCAGTAGGGTCATGATAAAGAACAGGAACTCAGCAGTGGGATGGGCTAGGTCCACATTCTGCTTCTTGTTTTCAGGGATAAATTGGATAATGTGAATAGCCACATGCTAACAGATGGCAACCCACAATTTTGTTTCACCGTTTAGGAAGACTGAACATAAGCTCAGGAGCCCCAGTTAGACTCTGCCACTTAGCAACTGCGTAACTTAGGGCAAGTTATTTAACCTTTAAGCATCAGTTTTATCTGCTAGAAAGAAGGGATCATGACAGAGTGTACTTCATGGGTTGATGTGAGGATTAAATGAGATGGTAGATATAAAGCTCTTAGCCCAAGATGCCCACACAATAAGCACCCAGTAATTGGTTGCCATTACAGCTAAGTATTTTATAAAACTGTTACTCTTCCTTACACCCACAATTCTACAAGTGCTTTGAATTAAACTCAGGCAATGACCATTCTCTCTATCACCTCCTCCTCTTCATCTTTCTCCTTTCTCCTAGAGCTCACCTCTTTTCTGCCTGAGCATGAAAAGTGAGTGCTTTCCAATCTTTGTCTAAATTCTCTTAGAGAAAAAGCTGAGATCTGAAGGAGAATGACTAATTATTATTCACAGCTATATAAAAGCTGGAAGGTAAATATTGGCTTTCTACATGCAAAGTATTACATCTCCTCTAAAATTTGTGTAAAGTGGTTTTCCACTAAGAATATAAAATAGATGATTTTGTTTTGAGAGCATTTATTATTATGCAGATTAGAGATTGAACACCCAAATATCTTATTTGCTAATTTACCATTCATGAGAAAATTAGACATGCTAGAAAATTCTCATTTTTAGAGCAAAGAATCTTTTAAATTCTCAACTCAAAAGGTCTGCTGTTATCAAAAAGATATTTCAATGCTGGCAGGTATTTCCCAAAATCTTAAATGGAGATGGAAACTGTAATTGAGTCTGCAGTGCTGCTGCTTTCTGACAAAGCACCAGGATTTCTTTCTTGCTTCTATATATATGTGTATATATACACACATACACATATATGAATTAATTTGTAAAACAGACAGATTGGAAGTTCAGGTCTAAAGAGGAATTTCAGTGCCACAGAGCAATCATAGCATTGTGTTTCCTTATCTTTCTTAATGGGTCTCAACTTCCTGTGGCCTTTGTTGCTAGGAAACTAGTCTCTACTGAAATGAAAACCACCTTTCTGTTATTGTTGACTCAGTGGAGTCTGAAATGAACCAGGCATATCTTGAATCCTTCAGGATTAACTACCGGTGATGTGGCTGTGGATGATGTGAAAAATCCTGAGCTCAACATTTTCTGTACAGCCACTGCTTAAAACCCAGAAGTAAACCAGTTCCCTTTATAACTTCCCTTTGGAAAATTCCATTAGCCTGTCCTGTGTGAAGTTAAGTCTTCTAGAAGTAGAAAGATAAAGGAAGGGAGCTGTGGTCCATTTCTCCACATTTCCACATTGCATTAAAGTACAGGCCACCTTAGGAACCCTGCCTGATAGGTGTTCAGGGAGATAGAGCTTCAAATTAAGGATGCATTCCTAGGCAAATGGCATTCTTTCAGTATAGTTCTTTTTGTATTGACAGTTGAAATCCGGAATTTGAATGCATGCTACAGGCTTTTGAGCATCCTCAGAGGTATTGGAAGTGGTAAGAGTGACCAAAATGCTTTTGCAAGATGAGTTACTATGTTTTAGGAAGTTGTGATATCTTGGTCCGTGGAAGAAGATGGCGAATGCAGTTTGCAGCCTCGTTTTCTCCACAACTCAACTAAGAAATGGAGATTCTCTTTAATGGCATTTGGATTTTGATGCAATTCTGACAATGTACATTTAGAGGCAGAAATCATGTCTGTAACATGCAAACTACCTGGCGGCCGAAGTAAAGGTTCAAGGCAGGTCATTAAGGCAGACCAGACATCCCATCTGACCAGAAATGGACCATCAGCTGCTGTGGGAAACAAAGGCAGAAGGAAATGGCAGATAGAACTATTTTCCTTGTAACCTGCAGCCCATTGACAAATACTTGAGGCTGGCAGAGTAAAACCTTTCTCCAGGAACTCCCTCCTGTCTTAATGTTAATGCTTTGCTAGAGGGAAAAACAACCTTAGCTTGACAATAGCTAGGTCTCCTTACCTGTGAGTCTTCTTTAGCATTTGAAAATCTCACTGGAAACTTCCCCTGTACTTTACCTCCCCCAACTCCATAGTATATAACCAGTCTCTCCTCATGGTCCTGGGGCAGCTCTTTCTATGCAGGGTCCTGCCTCTGTGCTTCAACAAAATCACCTTTTGGCATCCGAGACGTCTTTAAGAATTCTTTCTTGGTCATCGGCTCTGGACCCCACGAACTCCACTATCACCCCAAAAACCTCGTCATCAGCCAGTAGTGGCATGGGATTTAAGAAGCCCCTGAGGAATTTAAAGACTGGCTAATTCTGTTTGAAGCTTTTCTGCTTTTTTTTCCCCATCCTATCATGCTCCCTTTTATTAGTGTGTGTGTGTGTGTGTGTGTGTGTGTGTGTGTGTGTGTATGTGAGTGTGTGCATGTGTGTGTGTGACTCCACTATATTTCAAGCTTGAATTGAGGTAATGTCAAAGTTCTAGGGCTCACACCTTTTCAGCATGAACAAGAAAAATGAGGATTTCCAAATCTTTGCCTGATATACTTGGAGAAAAATCTCATGCCATCCCACATTGATCTCCTGTTACCTTAAGCAGAATGTCTTCCATGTAGATGGCACCCACCAGCAGTTATTAGACTTACCCCACTGGCCCTTCATAGTGTAATAGGTCAGCTTATAAGATATCAGAAAGCTTATTGTATATAAGTTCGGCTTAAACTCACCTTTTATGAATAATTGAGATAAAAGGCTTATGTAGTTCCCTATTAGGGTTATCGGAAATTACTAACTGCCATATCTCGCTTCTGTGACCTCGCCTGCTTGCTAAATAGATAACTTAGGATGCAAAACGCTCCCCCACCCCCTCTACCAAGATCTGGCCTAGGGAAGACCAACGTGTAAAAAGTCACATACTAGCTGCCCTATGGCATCCCAGGTGTCTAACTATGATTGGTCATTTTAAACCCTCTTAGGACAAAGAACTTTAAATTGATAGGTTCCCGCCAAAACTAATGTCTGTGTGTCGCTACCATGAAATGTTGTAAATTGTAATTGGTTTACCAAATAATGGCGTATTCTGACTTGCTAAAACCCACATAAGCTCACTGCTACCTTCATCCGGGGCCATTCTCTGCACTTTTCTCCTTAAGATCAGGAGATCAGGTTTGGCCCAGCTGTGAATAAAATCTTGCCTTACTTCTATTCGGCATCTGGTGGTTTTTTTGACAGCACCCTGTTTCATTAGGTGACCCTGGCTGTGTCCAAATTATGTTGCACATTATGTATCTCTGTTGTTGTCAGATGAAATTAGATGGGTAAGAAGAAAAACCTAACAGAGACACAGCCAAATAGCTGATAACAAAGTAAGCCATTTTAATATGATGGAATCAGAGGTATTTTCAATCCCTGCCATCATGAGAGAGTCCCCTTCGGCAGCTGGAATAAGGGCATGTCATCTTCAGCTGTGACCATGGGGAGAGGTGCAGGCAGTTTTGTGGCAGCTCGTCTAGAGGAAAATAGTCGGTGAAACTGAAGGGACACCCAGCTGGTCTGGAGGACCATGGTGGGCACTGTGTATCCTCCATTGTGCCTTCTGCCTTAGATGCTGGTACAGGCTCATTTCTGGCATTCAGAATAGTGCTCATTAACCAGGCCACCATCCAGCTCCTAGATGCTGGCTTTAGACAAGATTAGCTCAGGATTCCTGCATCTCATGGATCAAGAGTCCTGATGAATTTCCTTTCCCCCACTCCCTTTGATGAGGTGTTTGGAGTGACAGTGGAGTTCATGGGGTCCAGAGCTGACCACCAAGAAAGAATTCTTGAAGACGTCTTTTGTGCAAAATGGTGATTTTATTGAAGCACATGGGCAGGAAGAGCTGCCCAGGGACCATGAGGAGAGACTGGTTATATACTATGGAGTTGGGGGAGGTAAAGTCCAGGGGAAGTTTCCAGTGAGACTTCCATATGCTAAAGAAGACTCACAGGTACTGGAGACCTAGCTAAGGTTGTTTTTCCCTCTAGCAAAGCATTAACATTAAGACAGGAGGGAGTTCCTGGAGAAAGATTTTACTCTGCCAGCCTCAAGTATTTGTCAGTGGGCTGCAAGTAATAAGGAAAATAGTTCTATCTGCCATTTCCTTCTGTCTTTGTTTCCCACATCACTATGGAGGGATGATGGAGATTTAGGTTTTGCAAAACTATGATCTCTATCAGTTAACCATTTTTTTTTCCTCCTTTCCTTTGTTCTTGGGCAACCAGGAGTGCCTGAGGAATATCACACATATGCCACCTGGGAGTGGGGGTGTTTGTGGCCTGTCAGCTTGCCTTATGCTTCCTCATCACCTTTGCTGGGGACTGGGCAGAGCCTCCTCTTACATCCCCGAATCCAAAGACCTCATGCTGCTCTCTTCCCTTGGCAGTGGAGCCATCTTCCTAATACACCCACTGTGTTACGGAGTTCTACCTTCAGTGACTCAAAGGGAGGTTACCCTCCTAAAGGCAATTTGCTAAGTACTTACAACGAATAACTGAGATATTTCTGAGATATATCTTTTGGGTAAGAAAACAGAACTCTGGTGGCACATTATTCCATACTAAATAAATATAAAACTTTTTTTTCCATTTTAGAAATTATGTCTGCCTTTTGGTGATGGGATATTCACAATAGGACAGTGTTTCTTAGCCTAAGAATGGGCTTTGGAAACAAGCCATCTGGGTTCAAATTCTGCCCTGCTGGGGGACATGAGCAATTACTTTATCTTTGCGAGCCTCAATTTCTTGCTTACACAAATAGCAATGATAACAATATTCACCTTATAAAGATTATTGTGAGAATCGCATGAGATAATGCATATTCTCAGCAGAGAACCTGGTATAGAATATAATACACAGTAAACAAATAGTTTCTATTATTGTTATCATCATTATGCCTCACAGTAACCTCCTTTGAGCACTTTCCATGCATGCACCAAGAACTATTGGATACTGGGGAAGGAAAGATGAATAAGACATGTCTCCTCCTCTGGAGGAACTCGCAGTCCATTGGGGAAAACAGACATGAACACAGTGAGTTACAGTTGTGTATCACCAGAGGAAAGAAAACATTGTCATGAGAATCCTGAGGAAGGCTGGAGACAGAGATTCAGGAAGATCCCACAGAGAAGGACATGTGATTTGACTCTCAAAGAAAAAATAATGAGATAAGGAAAAAGTTTTCAGGCAGTGGAGCACCTATCCAAAATAAAAGACTCTTCTCTGATGTGTTTGGCAACCTGCGTCAGCTTGACACTAACCTTGAGTTAGGAGTGCCTGGGAACAGGGTGCGGTTTGGAAGTGTGAGAACCTAGAAGCAGAGGAGACAAGTCTTAAAAAGACATTTCTTCTGCCAGTGGCCATTTCCCATACTTTCTGGGCTCTTCTGTGTACCAAGACTGAAAGCTCAAGGCATAATCCAGGTTTGATAGTTTCGTTTTTTGGCCCTAACTACTAGTAGAATTGACAGGCTTTCATTGGGATTGACTCTGTGTTCAGATATTGGTAAAGATAATAAAGATTTCAGTAATTGTCTTAACAGATTTGCCCTAAACCTCCCTTTGCCTCAATTTTTAGAATCTTTCAGGTCAGAATGTCTCTAGCTTGAACAGTCTGGGTTTTTGTTGTTTTACTTGGTACTAAGAACTTTAGCTAAGGGTTTGAGTTAATCTGCCTAGGAGTTGGGCTCCGTTTAATGCTTGCTGTCTCTGTAGGTGCCAGAGGTTCATATTCTTCTAGTGTCTTTGTTTTTGTCCCTCCCCTTGATTTTGGAATTCCCTAAGTGCTTCTTCTTAGAGGGAATGTATATCTTGCAGCTCTTTGAACTGTAATCCACTGTTATTATACCAGAGCCCTGTTATTGCAGTGACAAGGTGTGGAGAGGGAGAAGTTTCCATAATCTTATAATTACATTACAGTCTTCCTTTTTATTTTTTTTAAGTCTTATTTATTTATTTTGAGAGAGCACACATGACTGCATGCAAGCGGGGGAGGAGCAGAAAAAGAAAGAGAATCCCAAGCAGGCTCTGAGCTGTCAGCAAGGACCCCAATGTGGGTCTTGAGTCCATGAACCATGAGATCATGACCTCAGCCAAAATCAAGAGTCAGACACAACTGGCTAAGCCACTTAAGGACCACTCCATTCTATATTCTTAAAGCCCTGACTTATGTTGACTATGGTTCCCTCCTTTCTGTGAGACACAAAACCAAGAGGAGGTTGTGGTAGGAGGAATGCCCTTCTCCCAGAGGGCATTGCTGGCCAAATCTTTTCCTTAGAAAGTAGGCTTTTGTTACGGAGAAGGTTCCGAGAGTATTTTAGCAGGATTACTGCTCTCCCCCTCCTCTTTCCCCCACACCTCCACCAAAGCCAGGAAGGGATCTTCCCTGGTTCTTCACTATGAGAACATGGTATGTTCCTGGAGGTAGAACCCATCAAAGTTTGAGGGCCCTCTGAGATGGTAGCCCCTTCATGAGACTGTTTCTGTCATGCTACTATATATACTCGGATTCCATCAGGTTATTAAAAACCACCATTAAGTGTTCCCACCAATTTATGGTTCTAGTGGCTCCTGCTGCCAATAAACAGTTCTGTCTGTGACTCTGTATGTGACCGTCTCTGTATTTCAGTGTGGCTGTCCTTCCACCTCAGTTCTCTGCCTGTTTCAGAAGTTACTGATATTTAGATTGCCCACCTTTTGTTGTTGTAAAGGCAGGACTGATAACCTATGAGCTCTTTCCACCTTGGAGCTGGAACCGGAAGTCTGAGTTGACAGTAAAGAGTTGTGTGTCCAAATCCTTTGAGGAAGACTTGATGAGAGAGTATAAGTAAAGTGCTTGGCATAGTGTCAAGCACAGAGGAAATGTTTAGTGCACTTTTGCTATTATTACCATATCAAAGAAGATTTGAATTTGATTCCTATTAACATATAACAAAAGATAAATATTTTACTACAATGCATTTCTTAAAAAAAATAACCGAAAATAAAAGAAACTATTTTAACCAAACAACATGAATCCAGCCAAGTAGTACAAGATTAAAATTGAACACCATCCAAATTCTAAATTATGCATTATACCTCCAGTTCCAGAAATACACAACAATTCAGTCTGGTCATGCTTCACTTATCAAAGCACACTCGCCGTTGGAAATAAACATTTCAATTTCTATGAGCCAGTGATTATTTTTTAATATATATTTTATATGCCAAGTACTCTGTGACGTAAAATTGATTTTCTCTTTGTGCTTTCTCTGGAATTGTTCGAAGTGTAATGAGAGTAGCAGCCAGGTAAATAGCTAATTATAATACTATACAGTGAATGTTTGGATAAAGTTATAGCAAGGAGTGTTATCACATGATTAAGGCAAAGCCTCTGAACTCAGTCTAACTACATTCAAATCCCAGTTCTGTGACTTCACCCTGCAATGAGATCTTGGGAAAATTCTTTAAGCTCTCTCTCTCTGCCTTATTTCTCTCATCTATAAAATGGGGCTAGTGAAACATGTTATAGGTTTCAATGCAAATAGAAGGCTTAGCACAGATCCTGGAGCAAACTAAATGCTTGGCAAACGTAGCTCCAACAATTAGCTGCAAAAACAAAACTCTGTGAGGAAGAATAACAAGCTTGATGGCAGGAACTAAGCCTTGTTCCTCAAGCTATCTCAAATGCCTGGCACATATTAAGTTCTCAGTATATCAGTCAAGTCTGTGAATGAATGAATGAATGAATGAGTCATTAATTCTGCAAAGCATTATGGAAGATTTCCCAGTGGAGTATTCGAGCCTGGTTTTGTAGGATTAAGGGGTCTCACCAAGTGGGTAAAGGAGAAAAAATTAGGGGGAAAATAGCTGTTGTGAGAGAAGAAACCGAGAGTTTTACAGCATGATCAGAGCTCTAGGTATAGAGAGCAATGGTACCCATTCAGAAAACAAGGAAGTCCCAGAAAACCCTTCTTAGGCATTTTGCTTTGGTCTGAGAAATAAACTTTTGACTCAGTGGCTCCGAAGTCTTAGTCTCTTTTTCTTAAAATCACCCTGCCCCCCTGCCCAGAAATAGAAAAGAAGTAAACTAAAAGAACTAGGTAATGGAATCAGTAATTAAGGACTATGTTTTGTTTTTTGTTTCAAAGCCTTTTAGGAAATGGAGAAAATAATATATTTATGGAGGAAGTTAATTCTACTTCTGTAGTTTTGCCATCTCAAATACAGCAAGGGAGCTACTAGAATTCAGATTTCTAGGCTCTCCACTGGAGTTGCTGAGTCAGGATTTCTAGATATATGGACTAAGAATCTACATTTTAAACACGTTATCTCAGCTTTTTTGTTTGCTCACTGAAATCTGAGCACCATAGATTTACATGCAAAGATATCTCAAACTAGTATTCAAGAGGTAAATACATATTTGATAGTTTCTGGCAACTTGGCCTTTGTCCCTGCTGTTTTCTCTCATTGGAATACTTCTCTCTCAGTCGTCCATTCTTATGCACACTAGTTTTGCCTCATTATTTATTCTTCTGGTGTTAGCTTATTATTTTTTATTCAAAATTTATTTTACAAATAGGGTCTACTGTGGGCCAGACACGAAGATATCCTAAATCGACCTTCTCCGAGTTAGGTATCATTCTTGTGTTCTGTTGTAGCACCCTGTACTTTCACTCTTAAAATAATTAGGATACTATGTTATAACTACATGTTTACTTATCTTACTATAAAATATGTTCTATGAGAGCAGAGACTGCATCTTATTTTTGTTCTCTGCCTAATGCCAACCTTGCACATTGCCTCACAACTGATATTCTCTAAGTGCTTGTTGAATGAAGAAGGCATGCATGCATAAATGTTATCAGTCAGCGATTGCTGTGTAACAAACAGTTATAAAAATCCTAATGGCATATGACAGTAAGCATATATTTCACTTATGCATATACAAGTTATCTGGAGATTGACTGATCAGACACAGCTTAACTGGGCTTGGTTCCAAGCTGTAGGTTGGGTGTGCTGCCTGCCTCTCATCCCGCTCAGAAAAGCAGGCTAGCTGGAACGTGTTCTTATGATGGCAGAAGGCAGGATCACAAGAGAGCAAGTAGAAACATATGGTGCCTTTTAAAGAATAGGTTTCAAATTGGTACACAGCCACTTTGAGCTATACTCCACTGGCCAAAACAAGTCATTAACAAAGGATGTGGATAGAGGAGGATGAGGGTTTAGGGCCAATGCCTCAGTGACATAAAAATTAATGAATGAAGGGAGTATTGAGTGAAGAGATTTGAAAGGAAGGATGTGTAGCTTTCCCCTAATTCACTTGCTGACATATGCTAGGATACCCAGGACTCTGGAGAAATGTAGTGATGGGAAGGAGCCATTCTAGGAAGATCTAGCCCGACTTCCATTTGGGGGTTCACTAGAAGTCATTAAGTTCATATATTAAAGGAAAAAAAAACCACTAGGTTTTATAACTTCTGTAGTAATGGCACCCAATTGCTTCTGCTACCCCAAATCTCAAAACCTCCACGGATGTACTGAAAATGAAAATACGGTCCCAGCACACACCCTGCTCTATTTTCTCTTCTACCTGATGTGCTCAGCTGTTGTGGGACACACTGGATAAAGGTGAGACGTTTGGGGGTAAGCCTGCAGGGAGAGAGCCTGAACTTAGGTTACAGCCCAGGAAGCAAAAAGGAGGCAGAAGAGGGACTTGTGGAGGTTCTATTTCTAGGATTTGTAGGTTTTTATAAATCATTACTGTTTGTTCAAAGCACTCACATCAATTTTTCCTTTTGATTTAAGGTTTGTTTTTAACTATGTCTGCAGATAAAAGAATCAAGCTTCATGTATTCCCAGGGTGATTTCAAGTTCCTTCAACAAAGCTTCCCTTCTTCCAAAATTCTGGAGTTAGGAAAAGTTTTCCTTCTTCTTGAAATGCTAAATTTCTTCCACCTTCGGTTTGTATTAGAATTCCTCTAGATGAAAGTAGCCAGAGATCCCAAATATGTCAAATTTCTCTTTGAAAAGATAAACCACAAAGTTTGCAATTGCTTTTTTAAAGCATAAAATGAAGAAGATAATTCCTGATTCCATGACCTCGGGAGGGATGAGATGATAACCGACAATTAAATTGCTAATGTTTGGGTTCTTGTAGGAGCCTCTCTAACTCATATTTATTATTGCTTAGAGAAAGACCTTCAAACAATTCTCGGTTTTTTCTCCTTGAATAGCAAAGTGGCAATTCTTGGCTTAGGACATTGGGAATCCCAAAGTGTTACCCCATTCCTATTCATGGATAAGTCTCAATGCTTAAATACCAAAAGGCCCATCCATAGGAAGAAATCCTTAGGCAGCCTTTAAAAATCAAGTTTATTTAAAATAATGCGTGAAAAAGAAGCTATTCTTAATTTTAAAATTGGGATGCAAAACAGTATGTGGTGACTCCAATTTTGTTAATAATTAGTAGTCACATGGGTATACATGTACACACACACACACACACACCCAGAAGGCAAAAAATGAGAGAGGTACACCTAAAGGTTAATGATTCCTCTCATTACAGTGATTATTTATAAATTTATTCTTTATGCTTTCTATAGTCTTCAGATTCTTTTCAATAATTCCATATACTTAAAAAAATTTTTTTTAATGGTTATTTATTTTGAAGGAGAGACAGAGCACGAGCAGGGGAGGGGAATAGAGAGAGAGGGAGACACAGAATCCAAAGCAGGCTCCAGGCTCTGAGCTGTCAGCACAAAGCCTGACACAGGGCTTGAACTCATGAACTATGAGATCATGACCTGATCTGAAGTCAGACACTTAACCAACTGAGCCACCCAGGAGCCCCTATACTTTTCTAATCAGGAAACAAACTTATACCAGTTTACATCTACATGACCACCTTTTAAAACCTTATTTTAATTAAATTGGCTGTATTAAGTTATTTAGCAAATATTTTATTTTGTCTTTTACGAGCCTTATTAAAGGCAATAGAAAGATATTAGCACTCTAGACCATTAACATTAGCACTCTAGCAAGACAAAATAAATCACAAAAGAAGTCAAGAACATTATATAGATTATAGAGTTGGATAGAACCTTAAGTACACTTTATATGTGAATATAAAAAAATCATACAATTCCTAACTTAGACGCAGTATTTCATTGTTCAAAAAGATTTACCATAGGTTGAGGAAAATCCAACAGCTAGGAAGTGTCAGAGTTAGAACTTGAAATCATGTCTCTTAGCATCCAAAGCCAATACAATACAGGGTGCTATCCCCAAACATTTTGATGAGGAAGTCAAACTTTAAGTTAAAATAGATTCCAGTCCTCAATAAGCTAAGAAGTGACAACATTTCGCTCAAAAGGGTTTTTCAAAAAGAGTAAATGTGTTTTCTTTTGTCAGTTATTCTGATTTGTTTTCTTAGACCACTTTAAAACTAGAACTATACTACCCTGAAGACAGAGTCAGTGCATATGCAGAGACGATCCCCAATGGTGAGACTCTGAGGTTCCTGTGGTTTCTGTTGTCTTCAGAGCTCTCCTTCAGGTAGGCTTTCATTGTCTGTAGGAATATTCTTTTTTTAAGACATTTTTAAAAATTTAAATCCAAGTTAGTTAACATATAGTGTAGTAATGATTTCAGGAATAGAATTTAATGATTCATCACTTACATATGATCCAGTGCTCATCCCAACAAGTACCCTCCTTAATGTCCATCACCCTTTTAGACCATCCCTCCACCCAATACCCCATCAGTACCCCTCAGTTTGTTCTCTGTATTTTAGTCTCTTAGGGTTTGTCTCCCTCTCTGTTTTTATCTTATTTTTGCTTCCCTTCCCCTATGTTAATCTGTTTTGTTTCTTAAATTCCACACGTGAGTGAAATCATATATCTGTATTTCTCTGACTAACTTTTTTTGCTCAGCAGCATATACTCTAGTTCCAGTCATGTTGTTGCAAAGGTAAAGATTTCATTCTTTTTGGTTGCTGAGTAATACTCCATTGTGTGTGTGTGTGTGTGTGTGTGTGTGTGTGTGTGTGTACACAGCACATCTTCTTTATCCATTCATCAGTCCATGGGCATTTGGGCTCTTTCCATACTTTGGAACTATTTCTATACTATTGTCAGTAGTGCTGCTATAAACATTGGGGTGCATGTGCCCCTTCGAATCAACATTTTTATGTCTGTAGGAAGATTCTTGATCAGAACTTAGTGATTGCCCCTAAAATTCTGGTTCTGATTCTGTTTTCAAACTGGAGGAGACAGAAGAAGTACAAGTTTATGGCATCTGTAAGGAAATAACCAAGCAAAGCCAACTCTACAGGACATTGTGAGAAGTCCTTGATTTCATATGAGGCAGGTGACCCTATCTAACACATTTTAGTTCTAAGAGGGATAGTTTTGGGAAACACTGACATTTCACATTATGAGATGGCAGGTTTGCTGACCACGTTTTAGGAGATGGGGATTTAAATGTGTTTTGGAGTGACGACTGATTTCGTATTGTAGCATAATACTTCAGGGTCAAGTCTTACATATATAAACAGAAAAACTAGATTCTTGGGCATTGAAGCAGCTGGCCTAGGCACTAGAATCCACCCAAATTACCTGAATATATATTTCCCTGAACTCCTACCATAGTCAATGGATATTGTAACCTCTCCAAGACCCTGTGGCCAGGCTTGCATCACTATAGGTTTTCATAGGAAAAGCAGACAGTCAGGTCAATATTCCAGGTGTTTCCAATGAGTCAGACATCTGGTGTGATGGCAAGGCCTACCCAGATGGTTACTGAATATTTCATCTTTTGCCTGGATGTAGGCTGCCATCTGTACACCCAGACTTAGACCTAACAGGGCATCAGTCAATACTACATTGTCTGTTAATTAGAAATTTACTTGAGTACATTTTGTCCACTGGGTACCTGCTGTTTCAGTAATCTTCCAGCCAGACACATTTACCTGAATATTCATGGTCAGTTAGAAGGCACTCAGCACTCATGCTGACTAATCATTTAATTCCTTCTACCTACCCTTCAGCATCTGATCCTGCTGTCTATTCACTATGCTTTTATTATTTCCCTTTTCAAATTCTAAAGATCTCTGGAAAGAATGCTACAAAAATGGCTTGGTGGTTGCTTGAATGTATACCTTATTTAGGTGAGCAGTTTCTGTTTACTGGTTAATAAAGTTACTTTTCACACCTTTCTTGCCTGCAGTATGCTAGTTTCCTGCTATCTGCTCTTAGCCATCTGTCCTCCACTGGGGCACCCACAAGGTCTTTTCCAAATCCCCTCTAGGAAAAAACCTGAAGTCTTTACCCTGGCTTAAAAGACACCCGAGGTCATATCCTTGATCTCCTTTTCTATTTCTTTTTATTATTATTATTATTATTATTACTATTATTATTATTATTATTTTAATGTTTTGGTTTTTTTTTTTACTTTTGAGAGTGACAGAGTGTGAGCAGGAGAGGGGCAGAGAGAGAGGAAGACACAGAATCTGGCACAGGCTCCAGGCTCTGACTGTCAGCACAGAGCCCGACGCAGGGTAAGATCATGACCTGAGGTGAAGTCGGACACTTAACTGACTGAGCAAGCCAGGCACCCTTGCTTTTTTATTTTTGCCACACATGCTTTCTCTTTGTCTTTCTTTACTTCTAAAGAGTTTTTTCTCTGGCATCTAAACCTTCACATATTCCTGGATCCCACTTTGCCTCCTGTCTAACTCATCAAATCCCACAGAGGTCTGAGCTTTGCTCAGAGAAGATGTGCTGAAAGCCCCAAACAAGGTGAACGCACCTTAATGTACACTCCTATAGTATCCTGGCCTCTCTGTTCCGTAACTCACCTCATTGGTAATTATTTCTCAGCAGTCTTTGCTCTAGATTGTATTATTCTAAAGGTCAGCAATTGTGTGTGTTTTTAAAAAAATGTTTTTAACACTTTATTTTTGAGAGACAGAGTGACACACAGCACAAGAGGGGGAAGGGCAGAGATGGGGGGGGGGGGTGACCCAGAATCTGAAGCAGGCTCCAGGCTCTGAGCTGACAGCACAGAGCCCGATAGGGGGCTCGAACTCATGGAACTGAGATCATGACCTGAGCCGAAATTGACTGCTCCACTGACTGAGCCACCAGATGCCCCTTGTGTGTTTTTAAATGCATATCCTAGTATGTGGCACATAGTAGGCACTTCATAAATAGTTACAAGTTGGCAAATGGAAATAAAAGCAGAAGTTTAACTTGTCAAGTTTGGGATCAATGTAAAAATGTAACAATATTGAATCAATGCTTCAACCGAATCAGTGATTCCATATCAACAATTATTTTCTTGAATATTTCTCCTATTTGCCAGGCACCATGTGAAATACCAAAAAAAAAAAAAAAAAAAAAAAAAAAAAGGTAATATTTAGTCTTGTTTCCCAAAGAGTTTATCTAATTAAAATACTTGCTAGGTAATGACCAAGATAAGAGTGTATAATTTTGCAAAATTAATCTGTTTAATATTAGTGACCAGAGGAATGATTGATTTTCATTCTTTTCCTCCTTATTGATTCTACCATGACTTTGGTTTATACTGATGTTGGGTTCTCAGACCTCAGAATACCTTCTGGGATTGAAGTATTCTTTTCATTTTTTTTAAAGTTTATTTATTTACTTTGAGAGAGAGTGAGCTGGGGAAGGGCAGAGAAAGAGAGAGAAAGAATCCCAAGCAGGCTCTACACTGCCAGTGTAGAGCCCAGTGTGGGGTTCGAACTCACGAACCACAAGAACATGACCTGAGCTGAAATCTAGAGTCAGATGCTTAACTGACTGAGCTAGCCAGGTACCCTGATCCTCTCTCCATTTTAAGGAGTAATTGTCTCTTACTTGCTTATGGCCTGCAGCCTAAGATGCTGTCTCCAGTGAGCCCAGCTGTCCCCTCTTCTTAGAAATGTAGCTATGAATGTTCTGTTTTCTAATTTTTAAATTTACATGTTTATGGACAAGTCTTAAAGTGTTTAATAGATAATAAATAAGTTTATTAAACAAATAAAAATTAAATTAAAAAAAAAAGAAATGTAGCTATGAGAGCAGAGAAAAGGAGAAGTTTTTCTCTCATGGTGCATGGTCCCTGGCTTGTCTGCCATTTCCTTCTTGGTTTGAAGATGATTGGGAGATGACTGAAGATAAGGAGGTTTTGAATTGGCTACTGGAGCGAAGTACCTGTTGGTGAGGGAGAGAACAGTTTTCCTTTGTGATCAGCAGGGCATATGGTGTGGGGATAGTGCCATTGGATGAACTTGGTCATACCTGTTCTGCTGGTCTGGCTCTTGCTTAATGTCCTACCTTTAAGGTGTTATTTCTTCAGCTTGAATCTTACGTTAAATCCTATTTTTCTGGACAGGGCAGTTTAACACTTAACATCTTCACATGAATTGGATTTTCAGGTTGATTTGTAACTAAAGGTTTGTGTACGTTTAGATTCAGATCATAATTGAGATGTTTTGAATGAGGAGAAAGGTAGTACAAAAAGAAATATGTCCCAAAAGGTGTATATGGGGTATCTGTGATGGAATGGGGAGGGGAAGAAGGATGGAATGGACAGTTATAGGCAGCTGTGGTATGATAGAAAGAACAAAGGACTTCTCAGACAGACCTGGCTTAGTTTTGATTTTGTTACTGACCAGCTGGGTCACTTTGGGCACATCACATCCCCGAGCATCAGCTTCCTCCTCCATGAAATAAGAAGAACATTTCCTACCTGAGAGGATGGTCATGAGGCTTAAAGCAGAAAATGTGGGAGCACCTGAGTGGCTCAGTCGGTTAAGCCTCCAATTTCAGCTCAGGTCATGATCTCAGTTCCGTGAGTTCAAGCCCCGCATCAGGCTCTGTGCTGTTAGCTCAGAGCCTGGAGCCTGCTTTGGATTCTGTGTGTCTTTCTCTCTCTGACCCTCTCCCACTTGTGTGCTCTGTCTCTCCCTCTCTCTCTCTCTCTCAAAAAAATAAATAAATGTTAAAAAATTTAAAAAATATATAAAATGTGAATATCTGTAAATGATAGCACACGAAGCCATCGTGAAGTATTATACTGGCAAAGTATTTTGGTGATGGGCTCAGGAGCTAGAATGCCTGCCTCTCAACTGTGGCTGTAGCACTCACCAGTAGCCTGACCTTGAGTAAGACCCTCCATTTCTTCGACTATAAAATGAGGATGCTAAGTATATGTACTTCATAAGACTGAGAATTAAACAGGTTAATATATGTAAAGCTCTTAATCCTGAAGGACGGTTCAGCTCAAAAAAATTAAGCATGGTGGTGATGATGATCAGAAGGATGATGGTGGTGGTCATGGTCAGTAGCAGAAACATCAAGAGGCATTGAGTAGTTAAAAGCAAAGGCTCAGGGGATATCTAGCCAAGTTGAAATTACAGTCCACCCCTGTTAGAATGGACAAGATGCTCAATGTCACTGTGCTTTTGTTTCCTCACTTGTAGAACAGGGATCAAATAATGCCTACTGAACAGTAATGTGTAGATGGTTAACATAATTCATACTTAACACACACAGAACTTGGCACTTATTAGTACTCAGTACATTTTGGCTATTAGTATTGAAACGTCAGTGTTAACAGAGATTCTCAGTTCACAGGGCAGAATAAAGTTGAATTTGTAAAAGCATGGAGAATCAGAAGGATAGTAAGATCACTTCCTGGGTATCCCAGCTTCCTCTACCCTTTGACCTGAACTCAGCACATCTTGTGTCTTCTCCTGCTCTTTCCCTGCTCATCCATCTCCTTGTTGTCCATTTAGGTGACATATTTTGAGTGTTTACCATGTGCGAGTCATGGGGCTTTGGGAGGGCTTTCTCCTTTGGTCGTCCCAATATCCCTGTAAAATAACCACAATATATGAGTGAGGGCCATGAAGCACAGAGAGATTTAGTTACCTGTCCAAGGCCTCCAAGCTAAAAAGGAATAGAGCACAGAGTGAGAATGCTGGCCTCTGCAACTCCTCACTGTAAGCTTGCACTTCCTCTCCTTCCATGTTCCTTTGGCATCGTGACCCTGTCAGGGCCATCAAGCTGGCATCTCCCGACTGAGATTTCAACATTGGTATTTCCTGCTCATTCCGCATTATGGCTTGCAGCCTCTTAGAGATATAAAAGCAAGAGATCTAGAGTTGAGCCTTGCTGAGAACCAAGGTCAGGGTTAAAGTTGACTCCCTAATGACTGAGGCACTCTGGAGTTACAGAACAGGAATTGTTCTATTAGAAGGCAGAAGTGCACGGTTTTCAAAGGAGTTCTAAAGTCAGACAGCCCCGAGATCTCTTGGACATTGCAAAAGTGGAGTATCTTGAGCCTGTATCTCAGCTGCAGGATGTGGATAATAATAGTAATAATACCTATGTTGGGGAGTTGCTATAATCATTGAATGGCCTCTTATGAGTAAAGTGTTTATACCTACTCTTGCCAGCATTTATGAGACACATTGCAGGACATAACAAATCAAGTTTGATTTATCTTGCTAGCAGATATTGTATATGCCTGCAAATCCAGAATTTGGCCTGGGTTTGGGAGTTCCTACCTCCCCTGAGGGAAGGCATTGCAGAACTTGCAGGGTCTCAAATTTTTGTTTTCTAGTTGCTGAGCCTGTCTTCAGAGAAGACTCTCGCACTCCTCTAGGAACACTTCCCAAAATGCCCAAAACAGACCATCTGACAGTGATTCACTGGGGCTTCCTGCAAGATTCAGGCATGCCTCAGAGCTGTGTGCAATGCTAGGGGTAAGGGAAGAAATCTAGCCTGGGAATCAGGATCCTGGGCTAACCCTCTCTTGGCCATCACCAGCTCTGTGTCCTTGTGGCCCAGTTTCCCAGTTTGTCAAATGGACATTGAGAAAAGAAAACAAGAACCATGCCAGAGTGACTGCAAGTGGTTAACTCCCAGCAAACATTTACTAAGCATCTACTGTGCTCCTGGCACTGTACTAAACACTTGAGATACAAACAACAATGAGGCATTCTCTGCCCAGTAGACAGGAAGCTACCCTTCAGTCTGGAAGAGGAGAGCCCCACATAGCAGCTCTTTCCCTGCCATGGCTGGAGAGTCACATGTAAAGTCACATGGCCCAATTATTAAGCACGTGGCAAAATAAATAAGCTCTGTGGTCTTAAACATGATGTTAAGCTGCTCTGTATCTCAGCTAACTCATCTGTAAATGCCACTTCTCTCTTAGAGCTTCTGTAAAAATTTGGGGAGATAATGTATGTTTCGCAGGAGTATATTTTTATTTTTATTATTTAAAATTTTTTTTAATCTTTATTTATTTTTGAGAGAGAGAGAGAGAGAGAGAGAGAGAGAGAACACAAGCAGGGGAAGGGCAGAGAGAAAGGGAGGTACAGAATCTGAAGCAGGCTCCAGGCACTGAGCTGTCAGCACAGAGCCCGACATGGGGCTCAAACTCACAAACTGTGAGATCATGACCTGAGCTGAAGTCGGCCCCTTAACCAACTGAGTCACCCAGGTGCCCCACAGGAGCTATATTTTTAAGTGATTAATAACTATTCTCTTTTAGCCTTTCCGAATGCAAAACCTTCTTAGATGCATGGGACATTTATCTTGAGGAGTACTAGTAATGAGGTATGTGTATGGTAAGGATTAGAGTCTGGTTCCAAAAAAATACAAAGAAAGAGAATGGGTGATATTCAACCTCTAACGTTCAGAATAAGATTTTTCAGAAAGGCTTGACTTGCTCCTTAGATATTGCTTAAATACTATCTAAGGGGCTGTTTAAATTATTATTCTGGAGTTCTGCATAGAATTGGGACAAAGTTATTTGTTCTTCTTGACTAAAACCCGGGGCCTTAGAAGGAACATCAGGTAATTTATAGTTAGGTTGAATAAGCTATATTTGCTCTGCACATCTGGTTTGAAAACTGCATTAAACTTGTGCCTAGTTGGTATACCTGGGTGGCTCAGTGCATTAAGCATCTGGATTTGGCTCAGGTCATGATCTCACCATCCATGAGTTCAAGCCCTGCATCAGGCTTTGTGCCACCAGCTCAGAGCCTGAAGCCTGCTTTGGATTCTGTGTCTCCCTCTGTCTCTGCCCCTCCCCCACTTGTGCTCTCTCTCTCTCTCTCTCTCTCTCTCTCTCTGTCTCTCTCTGTCTCTCTCTGTCTCTCTGTCTCTCTCTCTTAAAAATATAATAAAAAGCCCCATAAATTTGTGCCTACTGCAGTTAATGCAACATAGTAAATAGTTGCAATTATTATTATGTTTGCTGTCTAAATTTATAATAATTAAAATAGAAGTATGGAAAACAAAAGAAAAGAAGATGCACAGTCAAAAATCCACTTATATTTAACATTTTCTGGTGACACACAAGGAGAGAAAATCACATTAGGCAGAGAGCTCATTATGAGCAGGAGATATGCGTTGTTCGTCTCTGTATCCCCAGCACCCAGCAGAGTCCTTAGAACAGGCATTCAGCAAATGAATGAATTAACAAATTGCTCCACATGTGGGCCTGCCAAGGTCCAGTTCTGGAGAAGCAGAACTCCTGATGTACACAGCTTACTGGGGGTGGTATTTGGCAGTTATAATAACAAAACCTCACAACCCATGATGGGTGTTCTTAAATCCATGAATGAGTCCTAGAACACTGGCCCAGTTATTTAACCGTTCTGCACATAGCTTCTCCTGTCTGCAAAATGGAACCGATTATCTGCCAACCTCACGGGTTTGTTGTGAGAACTGAATGAGAACATTGTATGTGAACGCAAAGAGAACATTTGAAATATGAAATGCTATTTATTCCCAAGAAACCTGAAGATGAATAGGCCACCTGTGGAACTCTGAGACTTGGCTGTTGTTTCCCTCCCGGAAGGACAAAGGCATTCTAAGAGATTATTTCATTATTCTTCCCTGCCCATGGTTTAGATAAGATATAGTCTTAATGACACCTGTTTTTCGTTTTATTTTTCATTATATTGAGTGATTAACCCCCCAGAGAATCTATGAAGTCAGCTAGTGAGTGTGATTTGAAATCTTTTCTCTTATTTTTAGTCAAGACTGTATTCTTATTAAAAGTTCCTAACTTTCTGGCCTTGGCTGGCTTCTTCTGACACCAGAATAAAATGAATTTTATGACTTCAAGACAAAGCCAAGCCTCTATTCTTGTAACTTCAGTCAAAAGCAGATGAGGCAATTTGAACAAACTCCAATGTAGATATTGGCTCAGACCTCCTCTGACATCCATACAGCTTCTGCCTTCTCTGCATCTGTGGCTTAGCTATACCTTTGTGTAGGAACAGGAAGAAGCAGTAACAGAATTCAGAAAAGTTCACTATGAAGCATAGTAAAAATGATAGAGGATCTCCAAAAAGCTACCCTAAAATCAGTACATCAGTGTTAATGAATTATTGCTATAGCCCCATCCTTACTGTCCAGCTGTGTTACTGTCTTCCTTAGATCAACTGTCCCTTCTCATCAATATTTTCTCTCTTATCTATAAGACTTTCTTAAGCCAATAGCTTTCAACTGATCTGTTCCATGTAACTAGTGACTGAGGGACACCACCAACTTTTGTTGCATGGATTATTAATAATTTTTTTGGCTTCCCAGAATCCATTTTTTTCCTACTTTTGGGTTTCCTTTGGAGAACCTCTCATGTACTCCTCCTTGGTGCCACAGCTTCCATGGGCCTGATGAATAAGTGGTCCTAGATGCCTACGTGGGCATGAGACCTAGGCTTAAGCTAACAAGCATTTCTCTCCCTCTGGTTTAGGATTTGGTTCAGGGATGGGTGCATCACTCAACTTGAGGCAATAAAAACTAAGCCCTTGTTTCAAGTGTTGGGAATAGAAGAAAGAAGCCTTCCATTTTTTTGCTCCATTTGAGTCTGGGAGTATTTAGGCCTAGAACTGAGACTTTACCATGTGGGGTTTGAGACTAAAGTCTGCCTAGGATGGGAGGAGGGGAACAGAGCCAAGAGATGGAAAGAGACTATATTATGGTGATTTTCATGTCCCTGGATTTAGTCATGCCTGAAGCCATTTGTCTTTGCCATTACATAAGTTAACTATTTTCCTTAAAAACATTTTTTTAGTCTTTATTTTTGAGAGAGACAGACAGACAGACAGAGTGTGAGTGGGGGAGGGGCAGAGAGAGAGAGAGAGAGAGACAGAGAATCTGAAGCAGGCTCCAGGTTCTGAGCTGTCAGCACAGAGCCCAATGTGGGGTCCAAACCCACAAACTGCGAGATCATGACCTGGGCTGAAGTTGTACGCTTAACTGACTGATCCACCCAGGCGCCCCTGATTTTCCTTTTAAATTAAGACAATTTGAATTGAGTTTCCTATCTCTTGGTAGAAGCTTTCCTGGTTGGGTACTAAGAGTCCTGTATCCCAGGAAACCTCTCAGTCCTTGGCAAACTGGGATGCTTGGTTACTCAATTGCCAACACAAGAGCCCAGGCTGGTACACATGCATATATTTCCTTACGGTCAAGGTTATAGGACATTACAGTGTTGCACAGTGATAGAATGTTGAAATAATCACCTTATTAATGTTGAATTAATCACATGGGACAAGGTTTGGCACAATTTGAAGTAAGAAATAAGGTGGCAAAACAAAGTCCCCTGAAGCCTGTCCCCTGGAGCCTGAGGATTTTGTCTCTGAGTATCCAAAATTACAGGGTTGAGTCAGTAAAGAGTTCTGGCCAATGGGCAAGAACTGAATGGTTGACAAGGAATGGTAATGTTAGTCCTCTTAATGTGTTTCCAGATACTGGTAGACAGTTCTTCCTGTACTATGTTATTGTGATTACTACTGACTTGTTTTAGTATTACTTTGAATCTTTCCATTAAGCCATTAAGAATTCTGGTTTTCCAACATGTGCCATGGCAATGAAAGGATACAGAATAATTAACTCGTGTAAAGGCCTTAAATTCTGTTCTTAATTTCAAGACTCTTTTTTAAGCTTATTTATTTATTTTGAGAGAGAGAGAGAGAGAGAGAGAGAGAGAGAGAAGGAATCCCAAGTTAGCTCCATAGTGTCAGCACAGAGCCTGAAGTGGGGCTTGAACCCACGAACTGTGAGATCAAGACCTGAGCTGAAATCAAGAGTCAGATGCTCAACCAACTGAGCCACCCAGGTGCCCCTGATTTTAAGACTCTTAAAGGCAAACATAAGTTTTGCTTGTCTTGTGTTCTCCTTCCATACCAAATTCAGTTTGAACATGGGTGGTAGGTAGCCTAATATTTTTAGAACAAATTAGTCCGAACCCTCTTAGGGCATAATAATTGTACTTAAAGAATTTGAAGGGGTTTCACTTTACTGAAATGTGGATTCTTTTAAGTTATTAGATTCTTGGGATGTTTTGAGAAGGCTGGATCACATTTGCAGGCGTTGAGTTATCCGGTGGGTACTAGAAATGCAGCAGATGATTTTTCAGTATTTGATTCTCAATGTGCAGAGAAGGTTTGTGTGTGCAACAAAGAAGCATTTCAGAAGTGGAAATTTGTTTGATGCCAGTGGGGGTGAGAAGTGTTAGGTAAAGGAATTATAATAAGCTTTCTTTTTTGGGAGAGAAGAAAAATAAAGATGGCTAGAGATCCACAGAGGAAAAGAGAAATATGTCACTCTATAAAAAGTCAAAGATCTCTTTCTATTCTTATCAGGGTGAATAGATGATTCTGAAGCTGAAAATCAGAGGCTATAACCTGTGACTACAGGGTTATTTTATTTTTTAGCTTTACTGGAATTTAAATGAGCCAAGAACTTAAAAGTTTTAAATTTAACCTTATGTGATATTTAGATTTAAGAATTTCCATGGTATTATACACACCCACACAATTCACACCATAAGACATTTATATTGATAAATGCATTGGATTATATACATCCATTCATACAAATGCATTCATATAAATATATGCATATGTTGAGAAGAATTTTTAACAAATGCCTAAAGATCATTGTATTTAAGAACTTACAAAATGCAAATTCCATCAGTGTGACTCAGTAGTATTGTATTTCTCTGTGATTTCCGGAAACTCACTCAAAGGTCATGGGGACTGAAAGTCAGATAATTCTGCTTCATGGGTTTCAGGTCACATCGGGATATAACATCAGTTCACACAGACAGAGACTGTATCTTCTTCAAAGATGTCCATCCTCAAGGTTCTTCTGCACAAGCAAGGCTAGTCATTCTTCCCTGTCTTGAGTCCCATCATATTCAACCTGTCTTTGTCTTCTTTCCAAGAGCCTGCTTCAAAACTGGGAGCAAGACTTTGATGGCCTATGTAAATGCATGTGTCCTGTGCTCAAATTCTGCTTCTCCATTACTTTCATTTCTTTCTCTTATAGACCCTCATGTGACAAGAGAGGTTAATCATACTAACTATTTTGGGGTTGTTATGAATTAATGAATATTAGTGCTTAGAACGGTACTTATCATTCAGTGAATGTTAACTCCTGCTAATATGTCCCCAACACCAGTACTCTTTACCACAGATAATTGGACCAGGAGTGGCTAGCTCCCTGGGAATATGAAATTGCCATGCAGTGCAGCAGGGCCAATTAGCAGAGAGCTTCTAGACCCGATTTATAAAAATCAGAACAGGGATCCCCATGCTTGAGTCAGGAAACACTGATAAGCAAGCAGAGAAAGCTTTGTTTGAGGGGAGCTTAATAGATGTAAGGTATTGTGCAGAACACGTTACAGGTGTTAATTCATTTAATCCTCGAAACAACTTCTATGAGGTAGATACTGTTACCACACACCATTCTACAGAAGAGAAACTTGAGGCATGGAATGGTTAGGATGCAAACCCCAGCTCCAGAGTCTGCTCTCCTGTTGGTGAATACACTGATGTTGATTGAGGAAGAGGGTCAGAGAGGCAGCTAGGTGCACGAGTAGACGCAAAGGGGAGGTGAGAGCCTGTGCCTGGTGCCTATCTCCTAAAGGTGCAGTCCCTACTCATGGCTTCAGTGAGACACTCCCATAACACTTCAAGAAACATTCTCCTTCTGTTGTCTCTAGTTTGAAGATCTTGCTCTTATTTGCTGACTTATTACTCAGACTTCTCTCTGCTTAGTGGCAAATGAAGTCTGAAGTGACCAAAGGAGCCTCATACTGACTCACACAGCAGACTGCACCTCACGGTACTAAAGGCCCCTGTAGACTGTTAACCAGCCCTCCAACAGCAGAAGCTGGAGAAGGAGCTCAGGTCCGGATGCCAGTTCAAACTTTGGTTCAAGATCCGTCCAGCTCCAGAAGGGAACCAAGAGGCACGGGTCATGGCTGAAAACAAGATGGAGTAGTTCCCTGCACTTCAGAGCTAAGGTTTACTGGAGAGCAGATGGTGACACACTGCAGTTGCTACGTCACAATGTCACCTCAGATAATTTGCATTCTAGCTTCTTGGTTCTCCAAAATAATCTCTCAGTGCCAGCTTTCACTGTCGAAGTAAACGGGTAGCTTGAATTGGGCAGAAGATATTTTAAATTAGGGAATCAGTCATCTCCATGGTGATCCAAGTCACCAAAATAGGTCATAACCAGACTCTGTTAAAAAAAAAAATCTCTGGGAAGTGCAGGGAAAAGGAGAGAAGCAGCTGTGATGTCCCGAAAAGAAAGAAGTAGCCTATTTGTTTTTCATATGAACTGTGATTCACTGAAAGTTTTAAAGGGCTGAAAACATTACTTCCAGTGACCTGACTGCCTCGCAGTGGTGACACATGTCATTTGAAGAAATGCCAGGAGGGAAGAGGAGAAAACTGCGTTTGACCTATCAAATATAGGTGGCTGTTGAAAGGAAGACTGACACAAAGGTCCCCGAGTCCACAGTTTTCTCTCATTGCCCCAATATTTTACTTCATTTCTTTACCTCATTTCTCTAAGCCTTGCTCATGTCCTGGATGCACTGAAAAGCGCCAAACTCCAGGCCTGCTGGCAATGAGCTGTGCTTCATTCTTCATGTATGAACTCAGTTTCGGAATGAATCTCTCCCAGCGGAAAGAAACGGTGGAAAATTGTACAGCTCAGTTCGTGTACAGATGAAGAAGGACGGGCTCAGTGAGTTTGGAATAACAAGATGGATTTTCCCTTGCTAGGCGGTTAAAAAAAAAAGATGAAATTCATGACCACAGTAAATGTTGAGCACCATTTTTCACTCTGTGTCTAATCCCTTTTGTGAGCAAAACTAACTGGGAGAATTATAAAAACATCAACATGGACAAATCCAGGCTTTTTAAGCTATCTGTGATTGTTACCTGCCACAATGTGAGCAAGCATTTTTATTTTTATACCTGCCATACTTTATGTCCCATGCTCGTTCCCTGAGGTTTCAAGTTCCCAGATCCCTCTGCTCATTAGTCTCTCATTTTCATTTTGCCTTTCTTTGGATTCGGTTGCATTTGAGAATGGAATCAGAAGACAGAAGTCAGGACAGAGGGAAGAATTGGGGTGTGTTGGAGGATGTGTGGAAAGAAAACGGGCCTATAACCTGGAGAAGAAGGACCTAATGGATGGATTTCGTAGGTGTGTGACCTGTGTAGTCACCTGGAGCCTTATCCTTAGAAGGGACGCACTCTTGGCTTAATGCTGTGCCATCACCATCTTGTGCAAGGATCCTCACATTTTCATTTTGCACTGGGCCACACAACTTATGTGGCTGGTTCTGAGAGCCGATAGGAAAGGAGTTCCCCCAGGAGATGGATATCTGAGGAATAGGGAAATAGCAAGTAGTAAGGTTTCATAGAAGATCACAGGGAACAGGGTTGACATGTGAGTTCACATCATCAGAACTGAACTCCTTCCTTCAAGGAGAAAAAATGAAGGCAAGAAGCAAGCAAACCAGAACAGTGTACATGGTCTGATTGTTGCAGCCCTGGAAGCCGCCACTCCTCTCTTCCTCCTCCCCCCAACATACCAACACCCTCAATTCCATGTACAAAATTAAATTCCCTAGGTTTAAGATTTTTCCTGCTCTCAGAAAAAAAAAAAGTGCGTATGTAATTAATCATAGTAGTCATCTACATTTATTCTGTCAGGAATGAACTATTTATTGTGTATCTCCCATGGTAAGTCATTCTTCTAGATACTATGGATAGAATAGTGAGTAAGGCGTACAGAAACGTTGCACTCAAGGAGATTACATTCAAGTGAGGAGACAGAAAATAAAACATGTAAATAAATGCATAAAAATGATAATATGTGATACTGGTAAGTGTGCTACAGAGAAAATGGTCAGCAAAGACTGGGCAGGTGGCTTTAGGGTGGTCTGGGCTGGCCCCTCTGAAGAGATGGCATGCAAATTGGCAGCCAAGTGAATAGAAGGTAAGTCTGCAAAGATCTGGAGAAATAACTCTCCAGGAAGAGGAAGCAACATGTGTGAAGGCTCTGAGATGAGAACTAGCTTGCTGTGTTGAGGGACAGAGAGAGAAGGCCTGTGTGGCTGAAAGCTAGGGCATGATGGAGAGAATGAAGAAACATGAGGCCAAAAAGTCAGTAGAGGTGAGATCACTTTCTAGTCCAGAGGAGGAATTTAGATTTTACTCAAAAATAAAGGAAACCGTCAGAGAATTTTATGGTAGGGGAGTGACATGATCCAATTTACATCTTTCTGTGTAGAGGATGGTCTGTAGGGGATATACTAGCAAGAATGGAGGTGGAAGATGACAGGGGTCTTGGGAGTGGCCCAGGGGAGAGAGCGGCAGATGCAATAGAGTAGGGAAGCCTAGAGGTATAATCAGCGTTAGGATTCAGGATAGATCCTGGAGAAGAACTGATGGCTTCCTGATGAATTTAATGTAGGATGTTAGGGGAAAAAGGAAACATGGGCGGCTCCTATGTTGTTGGTGTGAGTGACTGGTTAGACTGCAGCCCCATTACTAAGTACAGAAAGGATGCAAAGAGAAGGGTTTTGCTGTGTTGAGGTGGGAGTTGAGAACAGGAGTTGTATTCAGGTAGAGGTGTTGTGTATGCTGATAGATGAGACCCATCACGAGAGAAGATATCTAGCCAACAATATAGGTGAATTATCAACATAGAAGTGGTTTTTTATTTCATAGGGGAGGATGAGGATTACCTCAAGGAGGGATTGTAAGCAAAGATAGTAAGAGGGCTCCAAGATTAGAGGTTTAATTTTATCATAGGGAAAACAACCAGGAGAGGGGATGTCACAGAACCAGAGATGAAAACATTTTTGAAAGGAGGGGAACAACTGACCGGCTGCATAGACATCGAAGAGAATTCAAGGCGGAACAGAAAAACAGACCATTGAATTTGGCGAGATGAATATAACAGTGACCTTGATCGGGACTATTTTTGTACAGTGGGGTTAGAGTGGGGAAAAAATGCCCAATCAGAGTGGATAGCAAAGAATGAGAAGTGCAGATGGGCTTGCAGACAGTGAGTTTGGACAGCTCTTCTGTGACTTAAGAGAATAAGAGAATAGATGGGAAGGGAAGGGAGGAAAGGGGAAGAGAGAAAAGAGAAACAGTATTAGACAGAAGGACAAGAGGCCAAAGAAGATTCATTAAAAAACCTTTTAAAATATTTATTATTTTAAGGCATATTTGTACAGTAGACAGGAAGAAATGGACAATGCAGATATACTAGGTACAACTGAAATTCTGTTAACCTCCATTTCCTCCACTTGACTTGAGAATGGATTAATTGTCCTCTCTTTTTTCTTTTTCCTTCTTCCCTTCCTTCCTTCCTTCCTTCCCTCCCTCCTTCCTCCTGTCTTTCTATCTTTCTTTCTTTCTTTCTTTCTTTCTTTCTTTCTTTCTTTCTTTCTTTCTTTCTCTTTCTTTTCTTTTCTTTTCTTTTCTTTTCTTTTCTTTTCTTTTCTTTTCTTTTCTTTTCTTTTTTTCTTTCCTTCTTTTTCTTCTGTTAAAGTAAAGGTACCCGTGGCTGGTATTTCATACTCTGAAACTCCATGAACTACTGTGTTCATTAGTTTGATCTACTGTTTACAAAGAGGCAATTGTGTCCATCCTTCAACTTGCCAATGCCTAATGTATAGACTGAATTGTATTCCACAACCCAAGTTCCTATGTTGAAGTCCTAAGCTCTAATATGACTGTATTTGTAGGTAGGGCCTTTAAGAAGATGATTAATGTTAAATAAGGTCATAAGGGTAAGGCCCTAATCCAGTAGAACTGTTGTCCTTCTAAGAAGAGGAAGAAACACCCAGAGCATGCACACAGAGAAAAACAACAACAACAACAACAACAACTATATGCTGGAGGTGGCCAACTACAAGCCAGGGAGAAGCCTCAAGGGAAACCAAACCTGCTCACACCCTGACCTTGGACTTCCAGCCTCCATAACTGTGAGAAATAAATTTCTGTTGTTTAAGCCACCCCATCTGGGGTATTTCGTTGTGGCAGCTCTAGTAGACTAATACAGCCTATTCATTACTGTAATTATGTAATTTAATGAAATATTACATAAAATGAAGAAATCATGCAAAAAATTGTTTTTATGAAAAATTAGCTGAATGCTTTGGAAAGACTTTTTAGCAAGTTGCTAAAAAAGGTGCTGTTCCATTGTTATGGGCAAGGCAACTATAAAAGATTGGGAGAATTTGTAAAACTAGGACAGTGACCTCACATCATCTTTAAATATCTTTCAGTTCTCACTGTACTTTAAAGAAACCAAAGCTAGAATTTGCAGAAGATACAGTGTATGCAAAAGGTGAGCCAGAAATGCAATCTTTGTCCTGCAGAAGATTGGCAAATGAATGAATATGTATGTGTTAGTTAGAATTATCTTAATGATGCCTGGGTTTAATTAGCATTTTAAATTTACGGATCAAGTATGGTTCTCAATTGTGTCAGATAAGAAGACATTTGCCTTCAACTATACTTCACCTAAAACAGAAAAAAAGACATTTGCCTTAAAGTACTTGAGAAGGTGAAATGGGATGGGATCCAGGGCATAATGGAGGTTTCTCTTTGATGGGAGCAGGGACACTACCTCCATTTTCACAGGCAGGGATATAGAACGTATGATGTAAGCAGGTTGGCAGAACTGATAGTCGGAAAATGAGATTGTTCTGATCTTACTGCACCTTTTCCCCCTAAAAAGTCTGAGGCAAAGTCATCAACAGAGATAGGGAAAAGAGTGTGTGATTTGAGGGGAAAAAAGTATGAAATAACTGTCTTCAGTGGAAAAGTTAATTTTACTAGAGAAGTTTCTAGAATCGTCATGCAATATTGAATGCCTATCTGAGATTTGTGATTATAAATTTGAAGTGAGTCCAGTTGGTATAATTACCTAGTTTTGTGTAGTAAAATTTATTCATATAGGGGTCAATGAGTATAATTATGGTTGATGTTTGCCAGGCAAGCACAATAGAAAGAGAGTGAGGTAAAAAATGTTAGGTGTTTTAAAGGAGATTATTTTTGTGGTGCATCATGAGATTTGGACTGTATAAAGAGGACAGTGAGGATATAAAGGTGTGGCAATTGGTAAAAATAATAGTAGTTGTAATGTGATAGAGAACTGGACCATTTCTAGTCACAGAAATCTAGGAAGTGACCATGTGAATGAGAATCTGAGGTGAGGTGGGGAAACAATCATTTGAGCTAAGGAACTAAGACACCAAAATGGTAGATGGGCCAGCATGTGGAGGCTAAAGCCACCAGTCATGATGGCAGAAGTAGTTCTGGAGGAAAGGAAAGTCAGGTGCCCAAGTCATTGAGGAATGAGGAAGAGGTATGAGAAATTCAGAATGTAACAGGAGTAGGGGCATCAAGTCCAAATGTTTTAGTGTGAATGACTTTTCAATACTGAGAGGAAATTTTGATCTGGCAAATGAGAGTGGAGCATGAGAGCCCGATAGCCCTAGGGAGTGTGAGAATGCCTCTTTGGACTGAGGAGTAAGTCAGAATGCAAAGGCAGGGAGAGGAAGCATTGAGGTTAAACTTGTCCACATGTGGACCAGAAGACCAGCCCCTGTTAAGTCATGTGTACGTGGGCTTGTGTACATACATACATGTGCACACAAAGGCACTCTCAATGGATGGCAGAACACAGGTGGTGGAACCAAATAGTTCACTGGAGAGCCCACTCTTACGTCCCATCCCTAGAACATCTGCCTCAAAGCTTTGGTATATACATTCTCTTGAGATGTTGATTCTAAGAGTAGAAAGGAACAGCCATGTTTGGCTGCCGAAAGCTGGGCACTGGAGGGCTTCAGAGTCTGAGCCTAGCTTGTGGTCTTCATCTACAAGGCCTTTCTTTGCCTTCAGCCTCTTCCTATGGTGCCAAGTGGCATCTGTGTCAGCCCATATTCATAAAATAAGAAGAAACGTGATGCTCTTAAAACAAGATGTGGTCACTGACTAGGAGTCTTCAACCAGAAAATTAGAGCCCACAGTAAAAGATCTGAGGTAAGCAAAGGGACAGGGTCTCTGGGTTACATTTAGTTTGAAATCTACCCAAGGCAAAGGACAACAATGCTGAGAGAAGTGTGTAATTATAAATATACAAAGAAAAATTGAAGTAGAAGCCTTATAGACTCTAGGCAAGTTGGTCAATAATTCACTTTGGAGAAACTGCCTAAGGTTCAGTGTAGAACAGTTTGGATAATACAGTTTGTGTGTTTGCCAACTTGGCTCTTTTACCAATTCTATTTGAACTGTTAGATATCATCTTGTCAGCGAAAGTGCTGGTGACTGGCAAAAGTGACATACCAGGTTAGCTTTCCTCAGGAAAATGACCCACAAGATTGTTATGTCTACTATATTCTGGAATGATTGTTTGGGATGAGCTTCTCTAGTACATGAACTGCTGATCACCTCAGTCCATTTATTAAGAGTTCTCAAATTAGGTGACACAGAGACAAAACAACTGGTTTAGTTTCACATTTTACTCTACATTCGTAGCAATATGGAGGGCCAGAATATGTTCAGTGGCTTGGATGGATTGGAAATAAAGTGTCAACATACAAGTTCCCAACATTGACTTCTCATCTATCAGTTGAGCGGTTGAGCTAGAAATTCTTTAAAATCCTATCCATCCCCCAAATTCTAGGATTCTGATTTATTGCAATCCCATGGCCCAAATTTACACATTCTCACAAATCAAAGGGGAGGAGAGACAGTTTAGTGAGTGTAACTTTAAGGAGAGAATGAAGAAGGCATGTGTATGGCCTTAGTGGAGTATGAAATGGGGTCTTTGAAGAAGACAGATCCAGTGTCATAAGGTTATTGCCATCAAATGAGATATTGTGTACAGAAACTGAGGCTTAGAAAGAATATGTGACTTCTGTTGAAACTAGCTGGAACGGAACTCAAATTCAGGTTGTTTGCTGGGGCCAAGGCAGAATCCACTCTAGCTGAGTTTCAATAAAAAAGTAATTTTTTTAGGACTTCTAGCTAGCACACACTCATGGAGATAACACAGAAAGGAAAACGTCTTGTGGAAACATCTGACTGCTGCAGTAGACTCCTCACCGTTGAGCACGTGGGTCCTACCTAGAGCCTCATCTACTGTCCCTGAAGGAATTCCTCTGTGCCTGCATCTTTGTGTCCCTTTCTTTTCTTAAAAAATTTTTTTAACATTTATTCATTTTTGAAAGGCAGAGAGAGACGGAGTGCAAATGGGGGAGGGGCAGAGAGAGAGGGAGACACAGAAACAGAAGCAGGCTCCAGGCTCTGAGCTGTCAGCGCAAAGCCCAACGCCGGCTTGAACTCAAGCCCCGCGAGATCATGACCTGAGCCAAGGTCGGCCACTTAACCGACTGAGCCACTCAGGCACCCCTGTGTCCCTAACTTTCAATTCAAGTTGTATGTGCGAGCATCTGAGTGACAAAGCCTAGGTCACTTGCCTGAGGTCCCACTGCAGGAGATATTTTGAAAATGAATTCCCAGTGTCTGTCTTGAAGAGGTACAGACTCAAAGGTGGGGAATTCTTCAAAAATAGAACATTCAAAGGGTGCTGGAATCCCCAAAATAATAACAGATTTCTCCTCAATACAGGACTTTGCATTGATGAAGCTGACAAATTACAAATAACGTTCATATTACTTTCATTTGGTTCTTTGGAAAAGGGAGAGAATAGTGAGAATGAAGGACAGTAGCCTCCTTCGTTCCAAAAGGAGAAGCCATTTTTTAAGTATGGAAACTTTACAGAGGTTAAGAACTAGACAAAAAAATCCTCCAGGTGATGAAGGCAGAGTCATACATAAAATAAACCTCTGGGTCAAAAGTCCTTGATTTATCGTCACTGATAAATGAAGTCCTTGATTTATCGTCACTGATTTATGGTCCTCTTGTTATTTAGGGTGGTATTTGCTATTGATTATTTACAAAGAACCTCTGGGTCAAAGGTCCTTGATTTATCGTCACTGGTATTCTCTTAGGATGATATTTGCTACTGATTATTTACAAAGACAATTTGCATAGGCGTTATTTACAAAGAATTTTTATTTACAAAGATTATTTACTTAGGATGGTATTTGCTCTTGATTATTCACAAATTAATTCTTTACACTTGACTATTGATTATTTAAACACTCTTTAATATGCATCACTATTGTATGAAATTTATAAATTGCAGAAAAATTTAGACGTGAAAAAATATTCACCTGAATTCTCACCACTCAGAGATAACATCACTGCTAGCACACATTTTGAATCAGAAAAATAGTGATCTGTCTATATGCAGTGTTCCATTTCTTGTTCTTCCTCTTAACGTTATATCAAGGGCCATTCTCCATGTCACTGAAAGTCTTCCAAAACATAACTGAAATGACTATATAATAATTTCATTACACATATCAAACATAAGTTACTTAAGTATATCTTAGTTGTTGGTCACTAGTCACTGGAGTTTTGCTACTATAAATAATGGTGATAAATATCATTTTACATAAATCATATGTAATATATAGATTGATATATCATATATTTTATATAATGTATATATGTATAAATAGGTGTGTGTGTGTGTATAAAATAATCAATTATTTCCTCAAGCTGAAATCTTAGAAATGCAATTCTTGGGGTACCAAGTGTCTCAGTCAGTTGAGTGTCTGACTCTTGATTTCGGCTCAGGTCGTGATCACAGCATTGTGGAAATGAGGCTTGCATCAGACTTTACACTGAGCAGGGAGCCTACTAAGGATTCTCTCCTTCTTTCTCTCCCTCTCCCTCTCTCCCTCTCTGTCCCTCTATCCTTCCCTCTCTCTCTCTCTCCCCCTTTTCCCCTGACCCTCCCCCACCCCTTTCTCTCTCTAAAATAAAAAAAAAAATCCTAGGTCACATGGTACAAACTGATGGGCTGTGTGTAACTGCAACTATTTCTCTGAAACTGCCCCTATGGCTCCTATCAGCTTAGTTGTGCCTTGCAGATGACTTCCTTTTGTTTGTTTGTTTTTTGCTTATTTTCACTTTTGAGTGTTTTTGTTGACTTTTTTTCTTTACCTAGGTAACTACCAATATTTGCTGAGATTTATCTAAACATGGGCTTTATTTCATTATTATAGGGCAGTAGTTAGAAGGTTCTAGTCCTGACTTCGCCCTTTGCTTCTTTGACCTCAGGCAGGTTAGCTAATCTCTGTGTGAGTCAGTTGCCGTATCTGTAAAGTGGAGACCATAATTTTGTATGGTCATGAATTAATTAAATTTGATAGGGATAAACTGTTTAGACAAACACCTGACACAGTAGACGTTCAAGAAATATTCATTATTACCATGATTCATTATTTTCCATAATGCCAATCCATTTTTCTCTCACCTCTGGAAGTTTTCCTTTACCCCCAATTATTTCTTACTCTGATGCATATACAGCAGTTGTTCTAGCTTGCTCCTTGGGAATCCCTACAATTCTCAGGTATCTCCGTTCTTTCTTTCTTCTCCCTACATGCCATCTTCTTTCTTTATCCTTTGATCTTTTTATATTTTTCCCCTGTATCCTCAGAGAGTATTTCTAAGTGCATCCTTCACATTAATGATTCAATTTTCTATACTGGCAAGCCTGATTTTACTCCCTCCAGTGAAGATTTTGATGATCTTATTACAATTTTGGTCTCTTTGCAATTCTCTTTATTTTTAATGATTATTTATTTTTGAGAGAGAGAGACAGAGAGACTGCACCAGTGGGGAAGGGGCAGAGAGAGAGGGAGACACAGAATTTGAAGCAGGCCCCAGGCTCTGAGGGGTCAGCCCAGAGCCTAATGCCGAGCTGGAACTCACAAGCCATGAGGTCATGACCTGAGCTGAAGTCCAATACTTAATTGACTGAGCCTCTCAGGCACCTTGTGATTTTTAATTATATTATACAGCTGCCTTTTCATCTCCATTCATTCTCCTGATAACTTTCTATTCCTATTTGCTTAGATCATGTCTTCTAATATCCTATTTATGATGTCACATGATATTAAAAAATTTTCTTTGGAGTTCTTTAGAAATAATTTTTAGAATTCTGTTCTTCTCAAACTTAAGGATTTTTTTTGTTTATTTATTTATTTATTTTGAGAGAGAGAGAGAGAGAGAGAGAGAGAGAATGAGCAGGGGAGGGGCAGAGAGAATGGGAGAGAGAATTGTAAGCAGTCTCCACACTGTCAGTGTAGAGTCCAACAAGGGACTGATCTCAAAACTGTGAGATCATGACCTGAGTACCTGAGTGGAAATCAAGAGTGGGATGCTTAACTGACTGAGCCACCCAGGCACCCCCCCATTCAGGATGACTTTTGCTTCCCATTGTTTTGCATTATTTTTTCAATGGACCCTCGGTGTGATTTAGGTTCTCTTTATTTATCCTCAGGCAAGAGGAGATCTTTTGGAGCATAGTATTTATTTATAGACAGATTTTATGGATCTCCCTTGTCCTGACCATCATCCCCTTGGTTTTGATGAAATTCTGTTCTAAATTCTTCTAACCTACAACTCATTCCTAGTTCAAATACCCATCATTTAGTATGGTTCTGTTATATGGGACTAACATTTTCTCATGCATATAGTGTCTGGTTCTTTGATAGTATAAACTAATGCACTAGTTAAAAAAACACAATTGCTAGCATGCATTGTTATTAGGTTTTTTCTAGGAACTATATTTCAGGATGCAATGTAACAAAGCCAGTCCAAAAGACTGCTTTCTAGCTGGTTATTTTATGGAAGTTGTTTGCACATGGATATAGGAACATGGGAGCAAAGAGGATCTTCAAAAGTTGTAGCCCTGCATGAAAGGCTGACCAGTTTTCCATTTGGTAGAGATTTCCAGGTCTTTGAACAAGGTAGCAGACAGTGGTAGAAGGATAGTTCTTTTTGCCATCTTTCTCTAATTGAAAAGGCTGCTTCAAGAGGTAAAGTATGGATACAGTTTTACATAACTGAATTTCCTAAACTAACTCCCTTGATCTTAGGTTTAGTGGAAAATCATCCTAGAGCTTGGCCATGGGTTTCCTTTCACTATTAGTCTTCACTGTGGCTGGTTTTCTTTTCTTTTTTTTTTTTTTTCTGTCTTTTTAGGTACCAAAGTGGAGACTCAGGATAAGCTGCATTAAGGATTGCTGGCTATATACACCTTTTGTAAGTGGAAGTCCCACCTTTTTATCTTTAAAATGTTCAGCTTAAATACGTTCCCTAAGTGACAAGCACCTTGTGCAGCAACATCCCCCTAGCTCTTGGTTTCACCTCTTTGCTACCTCATGATCACATTTACCTCTGTCTCCTATTTATCTCTATGTCTGTCATCTCTTTCCCCTCCAACTGTGAGTTCCTTAAGGGCAACAACCTTGCCTGGGTCATCTGTACATCTGTTGGCCTGCCTTACAGAGAATGATGCTCTGGAAATCTCTGGTGAGCTCAGTGATGTGATGGAACCTCACTACTTTTGTTTTCTCACTGAAGGATAGATACAGTGATAGCATTTATAGATCACTGACTTAAGGAATAGTTAAACTAAGGCCAGTGAAGGACAATTTGCAAATGGGAAAAGTATGTACAAATGTTAGTTTCTTTTCTTACTAAGTACCATTTTCATCCTAATTGAAAAATAATCCATGTTTTAACTGTGTTTTTTCTCCTTATAGTCATTGATTCATTCACACACACACACACACACACACACACACACAGCTGCCATCCCTCGCAGTGAGGTAGGTTATAAGGAATATATAAAAATTAGGAGAAAGACTCTAAAAAGCTGTTCATCCTCTACTTTGGTATCTATTGGACATCTCAACTTCACATATTCAAAACTGAACCCCTGATCCCTGCCCTAAAATCACCCCCTCCCCACTTCCCAGCCTCACTCTTTCCATCTCACTTGATATCAACCTTATCCTTCCAAGTATCCAGAATCAAATTTGGAATCAAATTTGACTTCTCTTTATCTCTCATATCCCACATCTCTAGCCTTTCAGAGAATCTTCTTAGCTCTGTCTTCAAAATATGTTGAGAGTCAGAATCCATCTTTCCATATCCAGTGCTGCTACTCTGTTCTAAGATGGACTGAGCTGTGTCCCCCTCCCCCCCCAAAAAAAAGATAAACTTAAATTCTAAGCCTTGAACCTGTGAATGTGACCTTATTGTGATGGGATCTGTGCAGACATCAAGCTAAGATGAAGTCATACTGGATAGAGTAGGTCCTAAATCTCATGACTGGTGTCTTTATAAGAGACAGGAGACGGAAATATGGATAGAGTGACACAGAGACACAGGGAGAAGACAACCATATAATGGTGGAGGCAGTGATTGCAGTCATGTGTGGAGCCACTAGAAGCTGAAAGAGGCAAGGAAGGAAGGACATGGCTTACCAATACCTTCATTTCGGAATTACAGCCTCCAGAACTGTGAGAAGATACATTTCTGTTGTTTTAAGCCATGAAGCCAATAATGATTTGTTATGGCAGGAAACTAATACACCCACTCTCATGCTGTGCTTGTATGAGTGCAATAGCTTCCCTCACTAGACTCTCTGTTTCCATCTGTATTATTATTATTATTATTATTATTATTATTATTATTATTATTTTGAGAGAGCACACACGTGTGAGGCAAGGACAGAGGGAGAGAGAGAATCCCAAGCAGGCTCCCAAGCCCAGTGCAGACCCACACAAGGCTTGATCCCATGACCATGAGATCATGACCTGAGCTGAAATCAAGAGTCAGACGCTCAAGCGACTGAGCCACCCAGGTGCCCTTCCACCTGAATTCTTAAGTATATTCTCAATACAGTAGACAGATGATCCTTTCCAAAAACTGAGATCATGTCCCTTTTCAAACCCTCCAATTACTTCTTAGAGCAAAACCCAGTTCTTGCAGTGGTCTTGGAGATTCTACAGCATCTGCCATTTCCTCCAGGTAGCTCCCTCTCCTCTCCCTCATTCACTCTGTTCCTGTCACCTGGCTTCCTGCCTCCTTGTTTCAAACACCCCACTGCTCTGCTTCAGGTCGTTTGCACTTGCTTTTCCTTTGGTCCTGAAGTGATACTCTAATATTTAAGCACTATGCTCAGGCATAAAACAGTAGAATGAATATGGGCCTGAGGGCTGGAGCTGAGGTCTGGGGACCCTCTGCTGTGTGAGGAGTCCATCCCTTAGTTGTCTACTGCCTTGGGTGATGATTATACCAAACAATACAGATATATTTCAGGATTTTAGCAACATATTTGGCCTTATAAACCTTCCTGGATAAATGTCACCTTTGGTTTTGCTATATTTTCTCCTTTTCTAGAAGCCTACAAGAGTTTAACCTCTTACTTTCTTCCGATCTTTGCCCTAATGTCACCTTGTCTGTGAGTCCTGCTCCAACCCCCTATTTTATTTTATTTTATTTTTTTAACATTTATTTATTTTTGAGACAGAGACAGAGCATGAACGGGGGAGGGGCAGAGAGAGAGGGAGACACAGAATCCGAAGCAGGCTCCAGGCTCTGAGCCATCAGCCCAGAGCCGGATGCGGGGCTCGAACTCACGGAGCGCGAGATCGTGACCTGAGCTGAAGTCGGACGCTCAACCGACTGAGCCACCCAGGCGCCCCTCCAACCCCCTATTTTAAATTGTACCTCTGTACTCCTCTGCTTTCCATTTCTCTTTGGAACTTACTGCCATCTGACACACACACACACACACACACACACACACACACACAAACTGCTTATATATCTTATTTATTACCTATTTTGTGCAATAGAGTGTAAGCTGCATCAGGACAGGGTTTCTTTTGTTTTGTTTACTCTGCTTTTATTTCTTTTATTTTCTTTCTTTTTTTCCCCCTCTTTTATCCCCCGCTGTGTTCCCAGCCTCTACAACAGTGCCTGGCACATTGTCGACACTCAGTGAATATTTTTTAAACACATGAACGAATGCTTTCAAATAGCTTATGGTGTGGCGGTGTATACATCTGTGAAAACAGTCGAGGTCCCAAGTGGTCCACATGCTATAGGAACTGTCATTTTCAGTACTCTCATCTGGAATGCTGAAGCCCAAGCCAAGAGAAGATGCTTCCCCTCCTACGTTCCCATGTCCCCCAACTCCAGAGAGCCATTTGAGCGTGATGGACCCAGGATGGGTCCTCACCAGCAGTTCTCTTCATTGTTATAATTGTGATGAAAAAGGCTTTTGTGGCAGAATCCCAGCATCCTCCTTCACGGCAAAACAGTTTTATTTCTATTTTGTCAGGTAAAGTATCATTAACAATTTGCCCTGTTTTGACAGCATGGAGCTATAATTAGTTTCTACAGGAAAATGCACCAATTAACACAGTGTTTGCTTCTTGGCATGAATCTAAATGGAGACTGGAGGAAGCTAACTGAGAAAATGTTAAAAGAGTTTCATTGATATTAGCAAGAAAACCACCAGCCTGTGGATTAAAAATGCGGTGCGATAGCTTAGTTACCTCTTTCCTCAAGTCCCCCAGGGTATTTTATTTATGCCCTTCTAAGCTGTGATCTCTGTCGTCTCTGAAATTCTTTCATGTTTATATTACCACTCCTAACACTCAGAAAGAAGTGCTAGTCTTTTGTTATCTTTGGTACATTGTCCAGATATGTTAAAAAGAATTTGGAATTCTGAGAGAGAGAGAGAGAGAGAGAGATCTCTAGGATCTGTTTAAATGAAAAGATTATTCTGATGAGCAATGTACATGGTATCTTTTGTGTGATACAAGTGGGAAATAAGGATATATACTTCTATTTGCTTATACTTGTATGAAGCAGCACTGGAAGGTAACAAAAAACTATTAATGAAACGGTTATTTGCACAACTAAGAGAGAACAGGGAGAATGGGGATGGTATATGAATGGGGTTCTCTGTGTATACATTTTTTATATCATTTTGATATAAATGATATATCAGATAAGCATACCCTCTAGTCAATGTTTTGGCTGCTGTTTTACACAAGACTATGGTGTTACGCATCTGCAGAACCTAATACCATGCCAGTAACACCAACTGCCCAATAAATGAGGTTAATCGCCAGTGGAACAGTAGGGCAGGTATCTTAGTAACCCAGACCCAGGCTGGCTGTTCTATGTTCCTGTGAGCATGCTTCCACAAAAGAAGAAATTGTGTTTGTTGAGATGATCTTTTCTCAGCCTCCTCTCATGCTGAATCTCCCTTTTGCTTCAGTTGTCTATAGAATTTGAGAAAAGATAAAATGTTAGTACTATGTTCTCCCTCCTATAACAATAAATAGCAGGTATTTCACAGTTTATACGGCCCTTTTGTAAAATTTTCTGTTTGAACAGTTGCTTGTGGAGCCCAAACTTTGTTCCCCTAGTCTCAGCAGTGGGATGTCATTGGTGATCTGGGCCAACCTTTAAGGAAAAGTGCAACAAAGCATAATTGTTAAATGGATGGATTCTGAATCAAGAAGACCCTGATTAGAATGCAAGAGTTACCACATATTTGCTGTGTTAGCTTGTACAAGTTATTTATATTTTCTGAACATTTGTATACTTATCTATAAACTAGGCATAATGATTCCTACCTATTAGTATTGTTGTGAAAGGTAAGAGAAGTCAAATGTATAGCATTATGTCTCATACATGTGAGTATCCAATAAATTTTGGAATGACTTGTACTTATTTACAGGTATTTATTTCCATTGCATCTGGGATGTTTACACTCCCCTTCCCACCACCCCAAATATCTCTTGCCCCTTGGCACAATGGTAATCAGGGCATTAAAGATACATTTCTTTGAGTTAAGTATATGTTCTTCCCATGTGTTCTCATTAACAATGCAAATTTACCTAATTTATCTTAACTTTGATATTTTTTTCCAGGATGAATAACTAAGAGCAGGTAACAAGTGGAAGGGAAACTGGAGGGAGTCAGGAAGAATAATTTCAGAGGATGAGCTTCTCCTCCTCAAGAATAATGGCCCAAGGAGCCAGAGCTGTGGGAGTGAAGGGAACCTGCGTAGCCAGGAGAACAGGAAGATTGGGAGGCACTGGAAGCAGCAATGAAAGCTAAGAGGAGGGCAGGAACAGGGGCTGGAGGGCCTGAGAGAGTCCTGCTCTCCAGATCTGCCAGGCTACTCCACAAGCACTATACTGTGAATGTGTCAGCTCAGACCCTTGGCACATACATCTGCCTACTGGAGCATCTCCTGAGCTTGGGTCCTGCCCATGGATCCAAGTGGATGTTACAGTGAGACTGTGTACTGTATGGCTCCCTTTCATCTCATAAATTACATTCAGGCTTGGAGCATGAATGTGATGTAACAAATGAGACTAGTTGCCTTGGTAGGATGGATTGGAGCAAAATGAGATTAAAAGCAGAAACAAGGATTGGAAAGTGATGTCCTAATCTAGGACATTCACTGTCAATGCAGTGGGGCAGATCAGGTAGAGGACGATGTCTTTGCCTTTTCCCCAAGGAATATGCACAGCTGGGGCCATGTTTCTATATGACCACCAAGTCTGCATTCCAATACTGATTCATTTTTGTCATCATCTTTAAAAAAATTTTTTAGCATTTATTTAATTTTGAGAGACAGAGTGGGAGCAGGGGAGGGGCAGAGAGAGGGGGAGACACAGAATCTGAAACAGGCTTCAGGCTCTGAGCTGTCAGCACAGAGCCGACACGGGGCTCAAACCCACAAACTGTGGGATCATGATCTGAGCTGAAGTCGGACTCCTAACCGACTGAGCCACACAGTTGCCCCATTTTTGTCATCATGTTAAGAATTTCCACATAATAGTCATCTTGGTCTAGAAGTTGTTTCATTTTGATATTTAGGCTTGATGGCTATATCCACAATTTAGCACAGTTAATTCAGATAGGATCACATTAGACAAGCAAGTGTCTCCCTTCCTGAACCAGCAGGTGTCAGTATTGATCAATTGGAAAGAAACATGGTAGACTCCCCATAAGTGTGGATCCACCTGTGATCACGAAATAAGTGAGTTTGGCATTTCAGGTTTAAGAGTTACTCCTTTGAACCCATCTGCTTTCAGTCTTTAAGAGTTACTCCTTTGAACCCATCTGCTTTCCTGATTGACAGCTGTGTTCTCAAAAGAACACATACTTCTTCAGCCCTATCTGTAAGTGCAAGGCAAGGAGGTATGGAGTTGAAGAGATGGTCCTTATCATTCCACTTTCTAGTACCAATGCTCTGAGAGTCCTTGCTAGCCTTATTTTCTATATTCTTTCTTTCTCTTTATAACTAACTGTAACCAATTCCTCATAACTCACTAAATGCATCTTACTTGGTAGATTTTAGCTCCAGGATGGCTTCCCTTCTTCAGTTTATTCCTCAGATATTAAACTTCTTTTGAGAGAAGTCTATGCTGGAAATAACAGGATTGTAAATCCTATAGTGCACTTCAAAATAAAAATATCAACTTGGGGAGAGTTGTTTTTGAGTATGCGTCATTCGAGCACTATTCTCTCCTCCAACACAAAACTTAACATAAGACATTTTGGTAGATGTGTCCATGCATATACTTTTTCTCCACAAATACATACTCAATTATTATATATGAACCCCTGGGCTTCCTGCTTGAAGCCTACCCCAACTTCCTTCTCCTCTAGAGAATTAATTATCTCATATAAGTTTCCTCCATCCTTAATATTTATTTTCTCTCAATATTTCTCTTGCTTAGTTTGTTATATGTATATTTCTATACTGCTGGACTGTGACTTCTCGATTTTTTAAAGAAAAACAAAAATATTAGATATTATCTACCCAGACACTCTTCATTTAACATGTGTGTTATGACAATAGCTAGCATTAGTTGATTCACTTTTGTGAAACACTTAGACTAATGCCCTGCATTACTCCATAAACATTTGGATGTCAGGCATTTCAGTTATGTAAAACAAATATCCCCTTCTCTGCTCCCTTAGTGGGAAGCTCACAGACTGGTAGGGGGCATAATATACCTAGTAGTAAGTCCTGTAAGAATAGTACATGCAAAGTACATTGGAAACTCGGAAAGAAAATGGCTCTGAGTAGTTGGTCATGGAAGGTTTGTGGAAAAAGTGTTTTTTAATCTAGAAATTTTTATGTAGAAAAGGGGTGGGGGAAGAGGGAGACAAAGATATTTGGGTTGAAGCAGACAGCAGATAAAGATATTTGGCATAGGAACAGGAAAGCCCAAATGTATTATGCGTGTTGTTCAGTTGAGTAGAAACTTGACTAAGTTAAAAAAAAAAGTGTGAAATATGACAAGAAAATAATTTCGGTCTTGAACACATTACATTTCATGTGGACAGAGACAATGAGTTTGGATCCAAGAAATCAAATCTAAAGAATTAGTATATGATATTCCATGTTTTAAGAAAGTGCAGTGTTATAATTTATCATTTTGAATCACACTGTATTATCACTTTTGGAATTCTTTGGGTGCTTCTAGTAACTTAACTCCTTTGAATAATCATTGATAATTACCTGGCAAAGTAAAAAAAAAAACTTTTCTTTTAAATCCTTGCATTCCCAAACATTGGGCAGCAAGAATTTCAGATAGAAGGAAGAACAAGTGCAAATACTTTACATATGCTTGAGAAACAGATTAAAAAGGAAGTTATTGATAGGAGTTGGAGACTTACACTTGGAAATGGGAAGGAAACAGGAAGTACAGTAGTCGTTTTCTCGCAGGGAATAATAGTCTGTCTGGGAGGCCAGCACCTGCAGTTTGGGGAGGGAGCATCTGATTGTCTGGGTTCTGGTCAGCTGTCTGTCTTTGGGCTGAGCCAGAGTAATGAGCAGAATAATCCATGAGAGAGGGCTTCCAGGACCTCTTGGGAGCATCTTCTGTCAGTGGCAGGCCTGTAGATGCACCGTTTAACCAGAACAGTGCCCGGTGGAGAATAGTTAAATACCGCAATAGAGGCTAGAGCATTGTGAGGAATAGGGAGGAGTGGCTGAGTGGCCTGAAAGGAACAAATACTCACTTCAAGGGGAGAAACATTGATGCTTTCAGCAAAAATAAGGTAGGTAGTGGAAAATCGTTTGTAGAGAGCAGTGGAGTTGAATGTGTTTTTTTTTTTCTGTTGTTGTTTGGTTTTTTGAAAGATGATATTACTCAAGAACCGCATAAAAAGATTCTTGACTCACCTGCTTGTCAGAACCCTCTCAGTCCCAGTGTATTCAAATTTCCACTGAGAGAAACATAAAGCATGTGTTTTAACTCATATACATTTGAAGAGTGAAGATAAAAATTTTCAAGATTAGAGAGGCTTTGAACAGCTGGAGTTTGGAAGAAATTCATAAACAGTGAGAGTATTATAAAATCATAAACTTTGAGTGAATTGTGCAGAATGCCCATCCAGAAAGGAGATAGATGGTGCTAAATAAAAACCTGAGTACCTGATCATGTCAGCTATTTTCACTTCTACTACTCATGTGTGGAATGAGCAGGGTTTATAGGTATGGTGAATGATGAATGACCAAATAGACCCTAAAATAACTTTTCTCACCTCCTTTTCAGGGTTCTATCACTCAGTCCAAACCAGACCTTCTATAAAATTACCTAAACATTCATGCCTACATTATAGCCATACTTTTACTCCCATCATTTTCTCTGTCAAAAACCTCCTCTTGCCCAAATGTCAGCTTCCCTATGGATTATTCTACAGTTGATCCCATTAGCTAGAAGCTATTTGTCCCTCTAAATGCCCATAGAATTATAAATGCCCCTCTCATAAAGTCCTCACTACATTTTTTCTTCTTTCCTAGTTAACTTTTTAGCCCTTCCTCTTCTTGAGAATGAATAATAATTACCAGGAACAGGCTAATTGAAATCTATACTTATGAAAAATTTACACATTTTATTAACCCTGTAAGTGCACATTTCTATAAGAGACAGTTTATCTCAGTAAACAGATGAGTCATTATCTCAGTCTGAAGCATCTTCATTTAGGCCAGTAATGACCTTACAAGTTTTCATAAGAACCATGACATTGCATTGGGTTAAGTACCCATTGTGCTTCCCCAAAGCAAAGTGAGTTCCATATATATTTTCGTGTCTAATGAGTGAGAACTGATGGCAACTTTTAAATGACACTTTCTCCACCTTTGTAAAGATACACATGTATTCTGGACTGCAGCTTTCTGGGGTAGGGACCATGTCTGTGTTAGTGCTGTGCAACATTTGCACAGTACCTGCATGTAGTAGTGAACAGTGACTCGCCTCAGAACTGATAAATTAATAGTCCCTAGAGTCTCATAAAAGGACTCTGCATTTATTATAGGATCACCAGCACCTTCATCTCTGAGTCAGGACAGGGTTAGGTTCTAGTAGAAGGCCCAGTAGAATCCTATATTGGAGAAGAATACAGGAGAAATGGCCCAACCTTGTCTAAAGAGGTTGAATTTTTTCCAGTGTGTCTTTCTGGGGAGTCTTTCAGACCTGCTGGGTTCATTTTTAGGGAAAGCTATAGCAGCCAATAGTGGTTGGCCAATCCAGCATGCCACTCATCTTGTTCAGTCTTAGAATCACCTGTACCTGTATTAATAGTTACCTCAGTGGTGGACGGCATACGTATAAGTGGCTCGTGGAGTTATTAACTCAGCTGACTCTGGTGAGCTATATTAGAAAGGGTATTTCATATTGAGAGCCAGAAGACATTACTGATATAGAAAACTACTTTATAGTACCTGGTCCTTCAAAAATCCCAATTCTCTCTAATGTGAATTTTGTGAAGGACAGTCAGTGATAGACCACCAGACAAAGGCCCCAGGCTCAGATTTTTCCTCTATTTCTATGAACAACAACAGTAGGAGAATGGCATATTTACAACTAGTTGGTTACAGTTCTGGAATCAGACCTGGGTTTGAATCCTGCCTCTGCCATCACTTACCTTGAAATACGAATGTATTTATAATATGAGAATAATAGTAATAGTATCTTCTTCACTCTGTTGTCATACAATTTAAGTGAAATAAATCATATAAAATGTTTAGCATTGTTCTTTTGAAATGTTTAATAAGTGTTAGCTATTGAAGTTGTACTGCTACTAGTTCTTTGTTATTATTCTATAGTCATGGAAAACAACCTTTATAGTACATTCAGGTACTCAAAGCTTTACTTTATGGAAACTTTCATACATGCATCATCTCCCTTCCTTCCCTCTTTACTTCCTTCCTTTCTTCCTCCTTTCCTTCCTTCCTTCCTTCCTTCCTTCCTTCCTTCCTTATTCCCTCCCTCCCTCTCTCCCTTCCTTCCGTCCTCCCTCCCTCCCTCTCTTCCTTCTTCCCTTTCTTCCTTCCTGCCTTCCTCCTTTCCTTCCTTCCTTCCTTCCTTCCTTCCTTCCTTCCTTATTCCCTCCCTCCCTCTCTCCCTTCCTTCCGTCCTCCCTCCCTTCCTCTCTTCCTTCTTCCCTTTCTTCCTTCCTGCCTTCCTCCTTTCCTTCCTTCTTTCTTTTCTTTCCTTCTTTATTTTTTCATTCAATGTTTACATGTGGAATATCTGGCCAATATCTATACTAGGTGCTAGGGTTGCAATGATAAACTTAATATCTCTTCCTGAGGAGGACATGGACAATTGGAGAAGAGAGGTACATCAATGGCTATTATAACGCTATTGTGATTACAATAGTGGGTACACGGTGTATAATGTAGCATGAAAGATGCAGTGAGTAACTAATAGGGATGGAATGGTCATAGGTTAGGATAAATGGTCATTTACCAGGATGAATAAATGACAGGGAAGGCCATTTTAACCAAGGGAAAAAAACCCAGGCATAAGGGTGTGATGGGTATGTTCCATTAATAACACAGTGAATTCAGAGGACCATTAGGACAAGAGGTTGGGGCCCTGGCACAGTTGTCAAGTTTGGAATTTAGGGAACAGACATAGATTGCTACATGTTAGAATAATCTGGTGGGAGTGAGGAGAAGGAACTATTTAATTCCATGTATTTCTTATTAACAGATGTCTCCTCATTCAGTCGGCCGTGATTCAATCACACCCATTCCTGAACCAGTGACTTGCAAGGGGAGTGGAAAAGGTGTTACTGGCTTAGACTAATCTCTAAGCCTCTCTTCACCCAGTCTCTCCTAAAGCACATGGTCACTTATGACTTGAACCAAGTTGGAATTTGCTCATAAGAAAGAAGGCCCGAAATAGCAGTTGGGCAGATGGCATTGTCTGCCATAAAAGTCAGATAAGTCTTAGTGACCAAGTGCATGTTAGGGCTGACGAGTGAGAGATGACTCCCAGGCTCTGGCTCAGGCTTCTCAAATAATTCAAATAGTTAGCTATATAACCATTGTTCAGTAGGCTTAGAATCAGAAAAGGGACTGTATTACAGTGCATTCATACAATCCTAAGGGGTAAAGAAAGACCATAAAATTTGAGTTTATCTTAACTGCTCCATGGAACTGGGTCTGTTTCAAATGAAAGCTAAATATTCTCTAAATTGTTGCCCCAAATTGAACCATTTGGGAACAATATGTGCATATCCAGTGGTTTGATCTCATTTGTCAATAAGGTAAACATAACTTTGAATGCCAGAATTAATGCAAAATAAAATATCCTGCTTGGAAAGCAATTCTTCTTAAGGCAGAACAAATTTGAGTTTTCTCCTATATAAGGTCCCTCAATAAATGTTCCACATGTTATCCCCCCCCTTATATACTCACTAAAAATTCTTAAGCTTGAAAGTTTATTTACCATGACCATGGATCCAGAATTCTATTTCCAAAGCAGTCAATCTTTGTATTCTCATCAGAGCCACTGAAAAAATGAGCTGCAATAAGGGCATATTAGGTCTTTCCCTATAGTGGGAGGTCTGTCTATTTCTAGCAATACGTTGCTATGTTACAAATGCACTGTCTTCATAGTATAGGCAGGAAGATAGTGGTTTGAAATTAGCCCATACAAAGCCAATAATGGGAAATAATAAATCTGAGAGTTCTAAAAGCATCAGTCTTTGTTCACATTTTTCTTCTCTTCCTTTTCCGATAAATATGATTTTTTTTCTTTATCTTTCTTTTCATTCTCTTTTTTTTCAGAGAAAAAAATACTCAGTGTTCTTAAATAATTTGACATAAAGAGAACCTCGATTATAGGTTAAATTTCAGTTCCTAAGCCTTCCTATCCTGTGAATTTTCTATCACGTTTCACCTAAATAAAAATAAAAATTATGTCCAGCAACATGTTGATTTCAGTTTCTAGTGCAAGTAGTACAAGGGACATTCTGAATATTGATTCATGTTGGAGACAAACTCCAATTAGAGTAAACAGCATGGAGACATTTGACACTAATTTACAACAAGGGTGTTAAACCTTAGAGGAAACGCTGAGCCCCATAGAATAAGATTTTACAGTGACAACCTAGAGAATAAGAGATGTGTTCAATACAATCCTAAAGTAGAGGGAAAGAAACTGGACTCTGCTCTATGTCTGAGATAGAAAAAGGTTATAATTTTGTAACTTTCAAATTATATACCCTTATAATCTACTTTGTAGAATATCAGGTAATCTTCCCAAAATATATTCACTGGGACATTTATATTTATGGCATAAAGATGCTTCCATCCCTCAACAGACATTTTCTAACTACCTGCTACGCAAATTTTTATCCCAACAGCATATAGCCCCATATCTATCTATGGCAACAGCGTCTTGTTGGTCTTCCTGATCACTTTGTGTCTCCCAACCCAGACCCATTCTATATGTTGCTATTATAGGGCAATACTGATCACATCACTCAGATGCTTTGTACCTTAGCAATGCCTGTCACCTGGCTGATAAAGTTCATACTCCTCAGCCTTGTGTTCATGGTCCTGTGATATATGGTCCCAGTCTAACTCTCTGCCCTATAGGCTGTGTGATTCAACTTTTATCAATCGCATCAATGCTGTCACTTGAAGAAAGGGTTAATTAGCCTACCCAAGTGTCTGCTTCTTTGAGGATAACCTATAAATATGGGACCATTTTTCTTCTTTGACTACATGTATAGTCTTCCTGCCTCTGTGTATGTTCTTCCTTTTGTAAGGAGGAAATTCCCATCTCACTCTGCCTCAAATCTAAGTTTAAAGACTTAAGGAATCTCAGCTCTCAGATGTAACAATTCCTATGTCTTATTTCCCCAACAATAACATATAGAGTTTCCTTATTCGTGAGTTCCTTCCTCATGTTCATCTCTTTGTGACATATATGACTGGTACTTTGAGCAGAAAAGAACATTGAGAAATCACTGTGTCTTGAAGGTGAAAATGGTTCCATGTTACTCTTCTGTTCATTTGGTAACTGACAAACTATAGAATTCCAAAAGATCTGCACGTACATATGCAGTTCACTCACCTTGCTGACCATTTTAGAGGAGAAGTATGATGTAGAGGTTCAGAGCTTGGTCTATGGAATGATGTAGACCTGAGTTAAACCTGTCTCTACTACTTAGTACTTATACGATCTTGAGCAAGTTTTTATGCATTATCAATCTCTATTTTCTCATAGAAGACTGGGAATTGAACTTATATGGTTGTGGGGTGCCTGGGTGGCTCAGTTGGTTGAGCATCCAACTCTTGATTTTGGCTCAAGTCATGATCCCAGGGTCGTGGGATTGAACCCCCCATCAGTCTCCATGCTGAGTGTGGAGCCTGCTTAAGACTCTGTGTGTGTGTGTGTGTGTGTGTGTGTGTGTGTGTCTCCCTCTGCCCTTCTCCCCTGCTTATGCATTCACTCTCTCTCTCTAAAGTGAAAAAAAAGAAAGTATGTGCTTGTTACAAGATGGCAATGTGATTGAGGAACACATGTCAGAAAAAACACTTAAAGGATGTAAACTCTTATTTATGGAAAGAGAAATAGAAAATTATGGACATATTACATGATGAGATAAGGCAGTAGGCTTCCAATTGGATATATTGATTACTCAGGTCTTCAACACTTCATGAGGTCATAAAAATTGCCAAAAACTCTACCCTCCCACAGTGAGAAGATTCTGGAAAATATGAAGCTTGCTTTTATCATTTTCATAAGAATTATGAAAGAGTCTTCTTGACTCTTCTGTCCTGCATAGTACTTACGTATCGTTAGTACTAAGCAAGGTCAAGCCATTCCAAAGTGTTTATTGTAATATCAGGTGGGTCTTTTTTTCCTTGGATATTCCTGAGTTCTATTCCTGTTCTAATATTGCCTATTTTATGTGGTAGATGAAAGGATTAAGCAAAACAATGCATGTAAAGCACTTACAAGTGTGTCAGGCACAGGCTAAGTGTTGATTACATCCTAGCCAGGATTATTTTAGCTTTTGCACATTACTTTTATTTTTCCTTCAGTGGCAGAATCAAGCAGAATAATTTAGAATAGGTTATCTGAACCTTTTATCAAGTGGTACTGCTCTGTATTTCCCCCATGTCTTACCATGACCAATGGGGACAATAGGAAGTAGAATGGGAGAAATAATATTTTCCGTATTAGGAAGGGTATATTAATCAAGAGGAGTGTGGAATCGGTGTCAGCCTCACTAACCTCTGGAATGAACATTCTTTTTATTAAAGTGGATCCGGAAAGGGATGATGAAAGCAATAAAGGGAGAGGCAGTTGTGATATTGTGATGTATAGTAAGAAATGTGTATTTATTTTCATCCCCAGTTCTGGCACAGGGCTCCTGAAGCTTGGAATTTCCTGTGATGACCACCACAAAAGTGTCTTTTGTTATATTAATATTATGAATTTGGGGCCACACCTAAGAATGGGGGCTGGTTGCCAAGAGAAACTGCCATATGATTATCAGGTTACAACTTTAATTCCCAGTTCCCTGAACTCTGGGAAGGAGAAAAGAGCTGGAGGTTGAACCAATCACCAATGGCCAGTGATTTAAGCAATCACGCCTATGTATTGAAGCCTCCCTTGGGCTTTCTGCCAAAGGAAAAGGACTGGGTTCAAAGAGCTTCTGGGTTGATGAGCATGTGGAGATTTGGGGAGAGTGGCATGTCAAAGACAGCATGGAAGCTCCATGCCCTTTCCCCACACTTTGTCCTATATATCTCTTCCTTGCGGCTGTTTCTGAGTTACACTCTTTTATAATACACTGCTAATATAGTGATTTAAAATGTTTCTCTAAGTTCTGTGAGCTGTTCTAGAAAATTAATCAGGCCCAAGGAGGGAGTTGTGGGAACATCTGATTTATAGCCAGTCAGTTAGAAGTACAGGTAATAACTTGGACCTGTGACTGGTATCTGAAGGAAGAGGGAGATAGTTTTGTGGGATTTAGCTTTTAACCCATGGGGTCGGTTGCTATTCTTGAGGTAGACAGTGTCAAAATTGAATTGCATGATACTCAGCTAGTGTCTGAGAATTGCTTGGTGATGTGACAGCACTGCCTCTCCCTACGCCCCACCCTGATACAGACACATACACATTGAAATAGATATCACAGTCCTTCACCAGTCATTTGAAGTCTGTAGCTAATCTGTCTGGCCCTTGAAGAACTAATCATCTTTACCAGTTTATCAGCTTCTCATCAAGCAACATGTAGTATCAGGCATCTTCTGTGTGTTCAGTATTTTTCCTGTATTCTTTGAAGGAATCAGAAGGAAAGTAGATCATATGCTGCTTCCTCCTCTTCAGTCTGATCTCTTACCATTGGGACGCTCAAAATTCAGCTTTTAGTCTTGTTTTTTTCTTCTGTATCTATACGCACCACTTTGTTGAGCTCATCCGATGTCATGACTTTAAATGCCAAATATATGCCAATGACTTTCAAACTTACCTCTCTGTCTCAGGTTCTCCCCTGAGCCCTGTATTTATATGTCCAGCTATCTACTACATATGCTCATTATGAGATCTAAAAGGTTTCTCAAATATGGCAGGGAGTTTAGTCATAACTAAATTCCTCATCTCTCCCCATCCCAGCTAGCCTCGTCAGTCACAACAAAAACCTATCCCACTGACACCCTCTTAGTTAACAAGAACTACATTCTTCTGGTTACTGGGACCAAAAACCTGGGAGTTGTCACTCTTTCTTTGAGACTCCCAAAATAATTTGTTATAAATCCTATTGGGTTTACTTTAAAAATGTGTTGGGGCGCCTGGGTGGCTTGGTCGGTTAAGCGTCCGACTTCGGCTCAGGTCATGATCTCACGTTCTGTGAGTTCGAGCCCCGCGTCGGGCTCTGTGCTGACCGCTCAGAGCTTGGAGCCTGTTTCGGATTCTGTGTCTCCCTCTCTCTCTGCCCTTCCCCTGTTCATGCTCTGTGTCTCTCTGTCTCAAAAATAAATAAACGTTAAAAAAATTAAAAAAAAAATGTATTCACAAGCTGATCACTTTACATTATGTCCACGGCTACTACTAAGATCTGAGCAGTTATCAACTGGATTACTGGGTTACTGCAGTGGCTTCTTAACTGGTCTTCCTGTTTGCAGCCTTGTTTCCACCTCCATAGTTTATTCTCAGTTCACGAGAGTGATGCTCTTAAGAACGTAAGTCAGACCATGTCTCCCCTCTGCCTCAAATCATGATGGCTTCCTGTTCAGATGAAAAGCAGAATCTTTATAATGGCCTCTGGGACCCTACATAATCTGGCCCATTGCCTCTCTAATTCATCTATAACACTTCTGCTCCTTGCTCATGCTGAGGTACTCCACTGGTCCCTGCCCCCAACCCCCTGCTGCTTTTAATACACATACAGTCCTAGTACAGGTCTTTACCTTGACCCAGAGTGCTCTGCGCCTAGATGTCCACCAGATGGCTACTCTATTGCCTCCTTTAAATTATTGTTCTGATGTTACCTTCTTGCTGAGACTCATACTGATCACCTGATAACCTTAAAACCATGGTTTTAGACTAACATGGTTAGCCTAATCACAAACTTTATTTAAAGAGACAACTAACCTTCAGGTATTTTTTTAATGTTTATTTATTTTAGAGAGAGAGAGACAGAGCAGGAGCGAGGGAGAAGCAGAGAAAGAGAGAGACACAGAACTTGAAGCAGGCTTCAAGCTCCGAGCTGTCAGCTCAGAGCCCGATGTGGAGCTCAAACCCACAAACCGGGAAATCATGACCTGAGCTGGAGTTGGACATTCAACTGACTGAGCCACCCAGGTGCCCCATACATCAACACTTTTTAGAGAGTCTTCTTGTTCTGTTCTCTCTCTCTCAATTACTCTCACAAGCATGATGGCTATTCCAGTCTTCCTCTCCACCTCATTGTGTCCTCCTCTCTGGAAAACAATAATATATATTATATATATTACATATTTTCCCCACTCTCATGTATACTCTCTCAACTGTTTCTGTCTCCTCGATCTCTGCTCTTTAATATATGAAGCTGTTTAACCTCTCTGGATTCCACAGTTTTGTATTTTTTTCTGCCAATTTTTTGACATCTTACCTCCAAAGGAAACCCCTAGTTCTAACCTAGTGAATGGGAATCTTCACTCTTGGAGAAGGAATATCACAAACATTCATAATTTATGAACCTTCCTTTTATACCTGTTGTGTGAATGTCAAATGATACAGTCTGAGGAATTTTTGTGGGTTATATGAGAACTGAGATGGACTTTGAAAGCTGGGAAGAAGCTCTATAGGCCAAAGGTAAGGGATTCAGGCAAAGAAAAAATGTAAACCTAAATGTGAAGGGATGGGCTAGACAAGGACAACATGATAAATGTGAAGGACAGGGAATCAGGTTGAGATATGACTGATATGGACGAGATAGAACTAAATTATCTGAATCTTAAAATTGCTGGAGAAGAGGTCCTAATAGGGAAGGCTGAAGGCATTTGAGTCATGCTTTACTTGTGTAAGAATATTGTCGGTCGAGTTGCTACTAAGGCAGTGGTAAGGGTGGTGCACTGATCATTTACAGAGTGTTTTTTTTATAACCCCCAAACCTGTTGCTTCCCTGGTCTTCTTGATTTCAGCAAATGGCAACTTCTTCATTCTAGCTGCTAACGTCCAAAGCCTTGAAGTCATTCTTAACTCTTTCTCTCGTAATCCTTATTCAATTCATCAGAAAGTGCTGTCTTCTTTATCTTCAAAATATGTAAGAATTCACTCATCTCTCATATATTCTCAACTTGTACCTGATCCAAGCTGTCATCATCTTTCCCCTGAGATTATTGACATGAACTTCTGGGTGGTTTCCTGGCCCATTCTTGCTCTTCTTCAGTTCATTCTCATCATTAATAGATACACTTTATATTTAAATGTAAGTCTGCTCATTTATTTCTCTGCTCAGACCCTTCTAGTGGCTCCCCATCATGATCACATAAAAGCCCAAAATGCCATCCATGATCTGGCTCTCTGACTGAATTTTCTTTCACCCTCCCCTTACTCTACTCCAGCCATACTAACTTCCTTATCATTCCTTGAATATACTGAGTATGCTTCCTTCTCAGGGCCTTTGCATCTGCTGTTTCCTAGGCCTGAAAGGTTCTTCCTCTTGTTTAACACATGGCTCAATCTCTCGCTTCCTATAGGCCTCCTCCAATCTAATGCTGCCTCCTTAGAGAGCTCTTTCCTGACTTTCCCATGTAAAACAGCCTAACAATGCCCTATGTGCCAAATGTCTCCCATCCCTATTACCCTGCTTTATTTTCCTCCATGGCACCTCCCACCATCTGAGACATTACATGTTAACTTCTCTGCTAGATTTTCTTTTTGTCTTTCCTGATTCACTCTCTACTCTTTGGACTCGCTCTGTGTCTTGGGAGGCTCACCAGTATGGACTGTGTCACATGGGCATTCTGGCCCCTGGCCTTCTAGATTCTAGTTGGGTTTAGCCAGTGGTGGCCACTGGCAAGAGATGGGACTATGGGAGGAGGGCAAGTTTGGAGTGTTAACTCCGTCTCCCTTCCTGCCATGCTGCTGTTGTAGTGTTTCTGTTTCTTTTTCCTTGGCCACAGGAATACTGGACAATGTTTTCCCATAGCTGCAGGTTATCTCTTACTGGGTTCCTGTCTATGACTGCTCCCCTCCTCTAACCTTTGAGGCTTAGGGAGGTAGCAGCTCTTTGCTATTGCTAGAGCCCCAGGGTACTTCACCATACCTTGTTGGTTTCCCATAATCCTGTAACACCTTTCTAATAAGTCTCTTTATTAAACTCTCTCCAATCAATTACCCTGCTGGACTGAGCCATCTGTTTCCTGTGAAGACCTCAATTAGTTTACTTGTTTATTTGTTGTGTCTTCTGCACACATGCGCGCGCACACACACACACACACACACACAAGTGTATAGTTAATTAAGAGTGGGAATTTTGTGACTGGCACACTACCTGAGACATAGTAGGCAATTCATAAATTTGTTGATGGATAGATAATGAATAAATAAATTTATTTTTTATCCTTATGAGAAATTATTGAGATAGGAGTTATTGTCTCCATTTTTTAGAAGGAAGTTGAGTTTCAAAGAGGAGTAATTTGCCCAAGATCATGCAGCTAGTATAAGAAAACACTTATTGGCTGGGGCACCTGGGTGGCTCAGTTGGTTAAATGTCCAACTCTCGATTTTGGCTTAGGTCATGATGTCACGGTTCATGAGATTGAGCCCTGTGTCAGACTCCAAGCTGAGCGTGGAGTCTGTTTAAGATCTCCCTCTCCCTCTTCCTCCACTCCTCCCCCCACACACAGCTGGTGCTCTTGCTCTCTCTTAAAAAAAAAAAAAAGACCACCAATTGGAATCACTATGCCATATTTGCATTGCTAACTTGCATTATTTTTTCATTAAATCACATAATACCTTTCACGTTGTCATTACATGAAAGATTGTTAATTTTATTGTCCTTATTCCATGATACTGGATTATGTCACATAGTTTGTGAATTCTTTAGCTGCCATGGCAGTTAAGGAATAACCACAGAGAAAAGCCTTAGCTTTCAGCAAACAGTAGAAGGCTTAATGATCCATCAACCAGTAAAGAGAAGATATTTTAAATCTAGCACATATATTAAATCCAAACCACATGTAAATGTTCTTGGCTGATAAGGCTGTTTCTCAAGCATATTGCTAGAACTGCTTCAGCAAAGTTGCATTAAGTTTCCAGTCAGATGAGAGAATGGAATCTGGGCCAGAGGAATAGCTGATTCAGAGCCAGCTAACAGGAAGTGCTTTCAACCCCAGATGAGTTTGCTGATTTAAGACAGAGAGGGACCCAGGTCCCACAATGGAAAGTAAGGGTTCTAGTCTTTATTTTGTGTCAGTCTAGCAGACTCCAAAAGCCATGATCTGTGCTCCTCTGAAAATTGAACATTACACCTTCCTATGCCTCTAAAATCTACCAAAAAATACTCTTTTCTGCTCTTTTATCCTCCTTTATAACAGCTAGGCCTTTGAAGGTTTTGGGGTAGAATGAAAAAGGTTCTAGTAGGTTAAGTTCTTTTGAGGGAAATACATGGAGAAAATCACAACAAACAAAAACCAGGAAACTACTATGCATATAAATTCCATATGAAAATAAGCAAAAGACCCTTGTTTTAAAGGAATGTATCTTTTAGGTTCAGATTGCTTTTGTAGGACTTGAGCATTCCAACCCCCTTAAAAAGTAACTTGTCTTCTCTCAGTTGTCCCATGGGAAGTGAAAAAGTCATCATCCCAGCATCCTCCCCAACATAAAAAAAAAAGCATGGGGCACCTAGGTGGCTCAGTCAGTTAAGCCTCCAACTTTAGTTCAGGTCATGATCTCACTGTTTGTGCGTTCGAGCCTCATATCAGGCTCGCTGTCAGCGCAGAGCCCACTTCAGATCCTCTCTCTCTCTCTCTCTCTCTCTCTGTCTCTGTCTCTCTGTCTTTCCCCCCGACTCCTCAAAAAAAAAATAAACATCAAAAAAAAGGAGACTAGAGAGAAGCTACTGCCAGATGACCAACAAATGCCAATTGGGCATCTGTCATGCCTCAGGTGATACATAGGGTGCAGATGATTCAGCAGTGACCTAGACATGCATGGACCTTACCCTCATAGTACTTATCTCCTACCAGGGAAAACAGACATGAAATAATTAAGTTTCATCTGAGTGTGCAAAGAGCTATGATGGAGAAGTAAAAAGTATTGTTAGGGCTTATTAGGAAGCTCATTTGAAAAGCAAAGTCAGGAAATATCTTGAAAGGGTTGAGCCTGGGAGATTGAGTAGATGTAGAAGGCTCTGGACCATGCATATTGTATTTATGATTGTAAACCCAGAACTAGCACACGACCTGGAAGATGCTCAGTTTTGTTTATCATTGCTGTGTAACAATCCACCCCAAATATGGATTTACTACTGTTTATTAATTTTCATAATTCTACGTGTTGCTGGGACTCCACTGAGGATTTTTCTACTCCACACACCATCATCTTCAGTTGCCATCATCCAGAGGCTCAGATGGGTAGGAATGTCCACAGTGGCTCCCTCTGATCTCTGGTAACTTGGCAGGGCTGGCTGGAAGACTTGGACTCAGCAGCGATGCCTGAGACAGCTGGGCCTCTCTGTCCATGCCATTCCAGGGGCTCTTCTATTCCATATGGCCTCTCTGTGTGGTGTCTGCAGCAGAATGACTGGACTTCTTAAATGACAGCTAAGATATCTCAAAAGTGCAAAAATAGAAGCTGCCATGCCTTTGTAAGGCCTAGGTGGGACCCTGGAGTAGAGCCACTGTTGCTGCATACTATTGGTTAAAGCAACTCCAGTGCCAGCCCAGACTCAGTGAGGGAGAGGACCAAACAGGGGTATGACTGTCAGAGATGTGGTTCATTGCTGGGGTCCATCTTCAGAGACTACCTACCTCTCTAGGTGCTCAATCATTTTATTTTTAGTAATGGTGGGAGGAGAAGTGAGTAGGAATCAGTCACTGTGGGGGAGAGGCATAAACAGCACCTTCGATGATTGGAAGGCAGGTACACATAAGTCTTGTTGAAGGACCAGGGAGGTATTCACTTCAGAGGGAACACGGAGAGAGGAGAGATATGAATGAGACAGGGGAATGAGCTGGGAACAGGTTGAACCTGGAACCTGACTCCCCCAAGCTTTTGAGTTATGTAAGCCAATCATTTTCCTTTCTCCTACGGTCAGTTCGAGCTGGTTTTCTATCTTTGAATCAAGAGGTCTGACTAATGGTAGGGAGGCATGCTGCCCAGGAGAGGAAGGCCCTGAAGGTGACCTCACCATTGAATGCAAAACCATTTGGAAACAACCTGTTCTGTACAAATGCTGAGCATTATGATTATCCCTGATGTGCAGCCTGCTCACTCACCTTGAGTAGGACAGAATCTGTCCCTGACATCAAAAAGAGAAAGGTCTGTGGGTGGATGTTCCTAATGGCTTCAGAAAGCCCTTTCCACATGCATAATTAACAATGCCAGCCAACCATTGCTCAGTATTCCTGCAGAAACTGGTCAAACATTTTAAAGGCTCTTCTCAGACCTCCACAATGTAAATTTGCTTGTGTTGCTTTCCACTAGTCAGAGTTCCAGCTTTCTGAATCCTCAGCCTACATTGCCTTGAGGATTCCTATATTACCAGTTTGCTGAGCAAATTCAATAAGATAATTCATGTAAAATGCTCAGCACAGTACCTAGTCACAATCTAATAAAGCTCTAGTTAGCATAAGGTTTTTTTTTTTAATATTGTTTTCTTATCTTATTTTTGGAATCCCAGGTGCTTTGATAAATGTGGTTTAAAAAAAATCTCTGCCTTTAGGCCCCCAAAAGATTAAAAAAAAGAAGGGAAGAGCTAAGTCAAATGGGAAAAAGAGCTTCTCCTAGGGTCCCCTTCCTGGGCCAGCCTGAAACTCAGAGATAGCCATCATCTTAGACATGAGGTTCTAGAGGACCTCAAAATAGGGGTATGTGCATGCTATCCCTCTCTGCACTCTGTATTAAATCAAGGCTTATGTAGGGCTTTGGGAGCCATGGCAAAGGTCCTTAAGTAGGGCTGCAAGGCCCACCTAGGTAGCCTGATTTCCCTTCATTTCAGGTTACATGTTCCTTACGTGTGCCTTGTTGCCTCCTGCCTTATGGCTTTTGCACATGCCATCCTTCTTGCATGGAGTATCTTACTTCTACCACAATCAGATCTCAGCTCAGCCTTCACTTCTTTAGTGAAACATTCCCCAGTCCCATTCTAGGCCCATTTGCATTCCTTCATGGTTTCCTGTCACTTCAATCCTTGCCTTTAAAGCTTTGCATTACCATTTGTTAATGTGTGTCTTTTAGTGTGATTCTTGGATAAATAATGGAATCCCTTACAAATCCCAATAATTTGACTCTAAGTTTCAGGAGAGCATGATTCAAGGGATCCAGTTGCTTTCTTTTCCTTTGTCTTAAGCACCCAGTACAGCACCTGACACATAGTATGTGCTCAGCAAATTCTGGTTGAGTTGAAAAGAGAGACTGATGGATACTATCCATTGGGATTAGGGACTAAACTCATCAGTTTATTCAGTCAAGCCAGGCCATCCCAGAGAAATCACTGAGTTCCCAGGGAGGTAGGTAATAATTAATTCTGGGACACCAGGGGGAAATGGCCCATTGTTTCTTGTGTAAACCTTAAACCAATTGTTGTCCTTTGGGAACTGATTTATTTTAAGTGTTTCTCTCCTTGAAAGATGGCCTCTCCTAGAGGAGCAGTTCTCATCTGCAGGAAAGATACATGCTGAGGCTAAGACCTTTTACTTTTTGCCACAGGTTGCAAAAACCAAGTCCACTGTACATTCCATACAACCTAAGGCCCTTTCTAAAGCTTTTCTCTGAAAAAAAAAATAGAGAAAGAGGCAATATATAAAGATTAATAGACACTAGTTTAAATATACCAGCATCTCAAAGGGTCACTCATTTGTAGTTGTTTGTACTTAACTGCCTACTTCAAGGTAGAGGCAATAAAGTGTAGTGGTTTAAGGAATGCACTTCAGGGCAGGTAAGGTTGAGTCAAACCAAGGAGCTGATTTTTACTATCTGTGTAAGGTTAGGCAGATGAACTTACAGTTTCTTCATTCAAAATGGAGATACTGACTTCATAGTGTTGTTGGGAGATCAAGTGAGGTGCTGGCTGTGAAGCACTGGGTGCCAGACATACAGTAATGGCTCAGTTAGTGAAAGTTACATCATGGGTCTTACAGGTGGTTCTCTTTTTTCATACCATTGCTGAAGAATGGGGAAGGGCTTGTGAAGGAAGTCAGAGTCAACTAATTCTCCTCTGAGCTGATAGAGACATTTCCTCTCAATCCAGGAAGCCCTTCTATGGATAGGCTGGAGCTAATTAACCAAGGTATTTGTACTCACCATATCCCGAGTCTTCTAATACAATCATAATTATACCTCTTGTTTTTCATACTTAGTGAAAAACTTATGTTCTATTAATGTCTGGTGATTCAAATCATGCTCTTTTGCAGCCAAGACTTTGAATTTTTTTCTTTTTTATTGACAGCAGCATGTTATTATGGAAGGCTCCTATGTTGGAGTCATAAGACCCTGAGGCCAAATTCTAAGTCTACCACTGGGTATCTGTATGACCCAGGGCACATTGCTTTTCTTCTCTGATCATCAGTGCCCTACAGGGGATAAATAGAGTGAAGTGAAATGATGTAGATACAGTGCTTGCCTTATACTACAAAGGTGGCTGAACTGGAGGTGTTATTGGGGGTATTAGAGGGGGTATCTCCCTCTATGGGTACATTTTTCTCATAATAATGCTACCCTGGGCAGAATGATCTGCATGAAGTGTTAGGCCAAAACTTGTCTTATTCTCCCTTTTCCAATGATTTGATAGATGTGTATAACTAGAAAAACTCTGTAATTTCTTTGAGCTTTTGTTACTCCATGTATAAAAGGAATTATTATGTTAATAAATATCTCATTGAGACTAATTTTTCTCTCATTTCTTGCTTCAGGATGGACCAGAAGGGGGAAAAGGTGATGGTTTTTTTATAAAGTTATACAGAGATCAGAGCCGTTCTCTCTTACCTAACGCCCAGGTATCCGGTTCTGTAAAATTTCTTTGCCTGCATATGGCCCAATCTCCACAGGCGCCTTCTATCTATCATCCATTGATCAATCAAAGAATTCACTGCCATGTGCCCACTTAGAACTATGTGCCATACACCCTGGTAGAAACAAGGACAGAAAGAGGAAAGACATGGGCTAGTAGGGAACTACAAAGGAAACAGATGATTGCAGCATAGGATTATAACATACAGTGGTAGGGGTTGGGATGATTTCGCAAGGGAGGGGAAGGAAGCTATGGGATTAAGTGAATAAAGGTACAGGAGATTGGATCTTGAGCTCAGACTCAAAAGATAAAAAGAAGAGGAAGGGAATGTGTGAAGCTGAGGCAAGACAGACCACAATAACTATATGGCTCAGTAGTAGTTTTGCAAAGTTCAAATGCAAGGTAGCCAAGGTGCAATCACCCTTTCTGAGGAAAATTCCTAGTATTCAGCAATTGCCACTTTTTAAAACATTGCAGGAGGAATCAGATCTATAGAACAAGGGAAAAAGTAGATTTTGTTTTTATATCTCTAGTTTACTCATTCAGAGCAAACCAAGCTAGGTTATTTAGAAAAACCAAGTGGAAAATTTTAATGATTGGGTTATTTTATTGATTGAGATACAAATTCAGTTACATATTTGGAACACAACATGTCTGACCTCCAAAATGCATGAAACTGTTTTCTTGGAAGTGTCCCTCAGTTGGATATTTTTCTTAAACTTTAGGCATTAAGCTAGAAATATTGTGTGATCAGTAATTAGTTGCTATTTGGTTCCTTTCAGTAGGCAGAAGTACAAAAGATATAAAACTTTAGACTTTTATAGTTTTTCCAAAAAAATGTAAAAATAAAGCCCAACTTATTCCCTGTATCCACAACTTCGTTTCAAGATTCAAGGGACAAAATGTTCTGATGACATTCCTGACAGAGTTCTGTGTGGGCCACATATTAAAATGCTTCATTAAACCATCAAAAGTAAGTGACCTTTTAGCAGGAAAGAATATCTGGTACAGGAGGCAGACATTTTGCAATCCCTAAGTCTCAAATTAGTAAAAGAACATAATTCTGACACTCACTAATACAAGTTTATATGAATTTTATTCTAATGCCACCATGATGATGTGATAAATACATCTTGCAAGAGATGCTTAAGTCTGTTTCTCAAAAAGTGATCTGTGGTCCTAACTCAACAAATTTAACAATTATTTAGTCCTTTATAGGTACTAATATAAGAGCATGAGATACATTAATGAATCACACTCCTGCCCTAATGGGGCCTACATTCTAGTGGGGAGTGTTAAACAATAAAGAGTAGACAAAATGAATAAGCAAACAATAGTGTTTATTAGAAATGGATCTGTAAAAGGAGATTAACAGTGTCAGGGGCATGGAGTGAAGACCAGTTTTCAATACATTCACTGGGATGGGCTTTATTGAGAAGGTTGTGTTTGGACACAGGAAATGACAGAGATACAGGTGTCTGCAGGAAGAGCATTCTTCCAAAAGGGGACAGTCCTAAAGCAGGAGGAGTGTGCCTGAGACAGAGAGCAAGGTGGGAGCAGAAGGAGATGACATCAGGGAGGTAATGGCAGGAAGGGTGGATTGTTTAGGACTTGTAGACTTGTGGATTAATAGGGAGCTAATGTGGATTCTGAGCAAAGAGTTGAGAGATCTGATGTGTTTTAGTGTATGGCTCTGATTTCTGAGTTGAGAATAGAATATGAAGGGCAAGATGAAATCAGGAGACCAGTGAAGATGCTGTTGCAGTGATGTAGTAATCCAGTTGACGATCAAGCCAGGGCAATAGATACATGACGAAAGATGATTGGACTCGTAGGATAGTTTGGAAATCCTATCAGTACCGACTGATACTCCATGGATTGTGATGGATTAAACATGGGATATGAAGCATGAAGAATGACTTCCACAATTTTGTCCTGAAAGAGGGGAACTGAGAAACCCTCAGTAAGATGGGAAATCTGTGAGTAGAGGAGATTTTGGAGGGAGGGAAAGAGTACATTAGTAGTTTAGTTTGGGACAGGTCAAGCTTGAGATGTGTATTAATTTACGGTTGGAGATGTAGAGAAGGCTGTTAGATATGTGAGTCTAGAATTCAGGAGGGAAGTTTTGCGGAGTTTAAATTTAGGGATCTTTGGCATAAAGATGATACTTATAGCCATGAGATTGGAAGGCATTACAATGAGAAAGAGTATAGAGAGGAAAGAGGACAAAGGACTTTTACCATAACTTTATGTGTATTGGTCTTCTATTGCTGCAGCAACAAAATTACCACAAATTGAATGGCTTGAAACAACATACATTTATTATCTTACGGTTTTATAGGTCAGAAGTCTTAAATGAGTCTCACTGAGCTAATCAATGTGTTAGCAGTCTTGTGTTCCTTTTGGAGGCTCTAGGGGACAATTTGTTTTCTTGTCTTTTCCAGCTCCTGGTGGCTGTCTGCATTCCTTGGGTTGTGGGCCCCTTCCAACTTCAAAGCCAGCAATGGCTGGAGGAGTCTTTGTTCTATTCTGTCACTTTTACCCTGACTTTTCTGCTTCCCCTTTCACATTTAAGGACCCTGTGATTACATCAGACCCATCTAGACAGTCTCCAAAATAATCTCCTCATCTCAAAATCCTTAATTTACACATCTGCTAAGTCCTTTTGCCTTGTAAGTTCATATATTCACAAATCCCAAAGACTAATATATGGACCTCTTTTTTATTGGTGAGGAAGCATTATTCTACCTACAATATTAGAGAAGCCTATTAATCATGCAGAATCCTGGGCTCCACCTCAGATGCACTGATTCAGAATCTCTAGGGAATGGTGTCCAGGAATCTGTTTTATATCAAACTCCCTAGGGGATTCTTGCATATTCATTGTCTTGGTGGTGAAAATAGATGATGATGGAAAGGCCTAAGTGAGAATCTGGTCCCACTCCTCACCGACACTGTAGTTCTGGTGGATTAGGGTGACGCTATGTGTCATCAGCCACCTCTCAAGGTGGTCATGTCTGGTCATCTATGTTACATGGCAGTATGGGCAGTTCTCAGCCAAGGCAAGGCTACAGTTTAGACCGTTAGTAGTTACAGGATCAGGCTGGACTATGGCAGCATACTAGCTGATTCTTTTCCCAGTTAACCCAAAAGCACAAGTTGTAGAGAGCTGCTCTGTTGGAGTTAACTCACAATGGAACCAGTTCTGGCTAGCTTGAAGAGAAGGGACATTCCATTGTAGAAACTTGCTTTAGGAGCAAAGAAATTAGTACTTGGGTGAATATTTCTCCTTACAAACATTAGAGAAATTTCCAAGTCACGTATCACAATTCAAAAAACTAAACTAAAAATAAAATTAAAAAAAAATTCATACCCAGCATAGGTGTGAATGATGAATAACCTTGAGGCAGGAATACTTAAATCTCCAAATTTCTAGATTTTTCTCTCAAATTGACTTCCTGAACTTTTTGTAAGTTTCCAGGCTTTCAACTGAGAACTTTTCCTTATAAGAATTCAAACATTAAAATGTGTTCTCAAAATTTTTACTATACATGAAGTATAAGAATGCATTTTCATATAAAATTTTAATTCAGAAACACAGAGAACAAAATATGATTAATCTCCTCCATCCTGGTAGGTAACTAATTACTGTCAGAAGTTTAGAACACATCTTTCCTTATTCCTCTACACACATTTACCTGCATATGTATGTGTGTGCACACATTTATCTTATAGAGATGAGATCATACTGTTTTTTTCCCCTGTAATTATGTCTTAGAGACCTATTTATATCAGTATAAATTCTTTTACCTTATTCTTTTAAACTATGGCATCATAGTTCCCTAGTTTGGATGAACCATATTGATGAACATTTAGGATATTTCCTCCTGCTTATTAAGTAAGTGACCTTAGGCATGTTACTTAACCTCTCTGGGCCTTAAAAATAGGAACAATAATTTTACGTACCTTATGGGTTTGAGTATGGTTTAAGTAGGTAGAACCTATAAATAACTTAGAGCAATGACTGGCGTATAGTAAGCCTTTGAATAACGTTGACTGTTACTAATGTTACAAACAATGCCTAAGCAAACATTCCTATACATATTTTTGGTACAAATGTGATTGGTTTTGCAGATAGTTGCCTAGAAGTGAAAGAGTTGGTCATAGTGGATGTGCATTTGAAGTTATCCTTGCTTTTCGGGGCTCCTGGGTGGTTCAGTCAGTTAAACGTCCGACTCTTAGGCTGAGGTTGTGATCTCACAGTTGGTGAGATGGAGCATTGCATCAGGCTCTGTGCTGACAGTGTGGAGCCTGCTTGAGATTCTCTCTCTCCCTCTCCCTCTGCCCCTCCCCGCTCATGATCTCTTTTCTCTCACTCAAAGTAAATAAATTAAAAATAAATTAACAAAATTCTTTGCTTTTCAAAAATCCTTCCCCAGTTGATACTCCTGCCAGCATTATGTGAGGGTACTCAATTCCCAGTATCTTTATCAAAAAACACATTAGTCATTAGGGGTTACTCAAAATTTTTGGACACCTTTACTATGTTTTGATATTTCTACATATTTGAATCCCTTCATTACAAGGTAGAATTCAAAAACTACATTTCCCAGTTTCCTCTTCAGCTAGGAAACTTCCAGTTAGAGTCAATCACATGATACTTTCTCAGAAAAGAATTACAAAATACAATGTTGTAAGGTAGCTAGGTACAGGGCGTCGTGTTTTGCTGGTGCAGGAGGCAAATGTATAATGCCTCCTCTCCTTTTATCATTCCTTTAATACTTATTGTTCTTACCAGGGTATTCCGCATAAGTAGTTTAAAGCTAAGATGCTAATTATTAATCTGAGATTACAGAAATATTTTAATTTTCATCTTTATCACAGTAATTTATATGGAAATGCTTCTTTTATCTGTGATATTCTGACTGTCAGGTTTCAGGAGGATATTTTTCAGATAATCGTTTATAAGGAACTCTAACACTTTTCTCTGTTTGTGATACAAAATACAATGTTGTAATGAATACATTGGCATGGCATCATGTCATACCCATTGTTGAAGAACATGGTTTGGTAAACCTCTTGGTTACCTGGCTAAAATCTCTCTACCAATATTATGGGTATTTACCATAATAAACATGCGAAACGTTGAAGTATGTTAGCATGAAAAGAAGGAAACAGTGTTTAATGTTCAATGGGGCAGAAATCTGTCATTTTCAATGGTAAAATCAATCCGTAACTTTCCACAAAACAAGAAGTAATGCTATGACATACAATGGGATGCTGTTTTTCCCAGTTATAGGTGCAAATATTTTCAGAAAACCAAATAAAATCAATAGTTGCTACTTATAATTATTATTTTAAATTTGATTTTTAAAAGACAAGAAAAAATAAGTAAGTTACTATAACAAAATGCCATAGGCCGGGTGACTTAAAAACAACAGAAATTTATTTTCTCACAATTCTGGCTGCTGGGAAATTCTAGATCAAGGTGCTAACAGATTTTTTCCTGGTAAGGGCCCTCTTCTTGGCTTGCAGATGACTATCTTCTCACTGTGTCTTTAATTGTCAGAGAGAAATTGAGAGAGAAAGAGAGAGGGCCCTCTGGTCTCTTCCTCTTCTTATAAGAAAGCTAATTCCATGACAGCCCTATGCTCTTGAGTTTATCTAAACCTAGTTACCTCCCAAAGGCCCTACCTCAAATACCATCACAGTGGGAGTTAGAGCTTCAACATATGAGTTTGAGTAGGGACACAAACATTCAGTCCCCAGGAGCTAGATTCTAAGCTGCATCGCCAGCTGACCAAAATAATTTAAGTCCCTTAATTTCACTCTGTATTAAATTAGAACCCATTGGGGCACCTGTGTGGCTCTGTTGAACATCCGGCTTCGGCTCAGGTCATGATCTCACGGTTTGTGGGTTCGAGCCCCGTGTCGGGCTCTGTGCTGACAGCTCAGAGCCTGGAGCCTGTTTCAAATTCTGTGTCTCCCTCTCTCTCTGCTCCTCCCCCACTCGTGCTCTGTCTCTCTCTCAAAAATAAATAAACATTAAAAAAAAATTTAAAATAAACAAAAAATATATACAAATAAATGAATTAGAGCCCATTGGTAAATGCACCTTAGTAAAAAATGTCTAATTCTTTATTCAATTTTCATATTTCCAAATGAAGTAAATGATCTATTTACATGCATCTTTAAACCATCTGGTTCCATGAGAGGACCCAACACAGAATCAACTAATTGTCATCCATGTTTATTCATCATTCTTAACTCATTTTCTAAAATAATGAAAATCTAGGACCTTTAGCAAACAGTCTTCACCATCAGCTGAAAGCTTCATCTCTTTACGTAAAAGAACATGACAAAAGAGCCCAACAAAATATATACCTAAGAAAATTAATTACTAGTTAGCTCCATTGTACCATTCGTGTTTTACTGAGATTGAAGAAGCAGGGCAGAGTTTGGATTTTAAAGAAATTGTGGAATTGAAAACAGTGGTCAGTATACCAGAAATTCAGTTTGTTGCTTAAGCAATGAAGTTCAGTTTGTCAAGGGCATCCATGTAATTCTTTCTTCTGGGTTATTTCCCACCCCATCTTAAAATCCAGGATCACCCTCAGCATTTGCATACCCCAAGATTTTCGAGCTCACATTTAAGCAACTAATATGCCAATGGGGAGGAAAACATACCAAAAACCCAAAACAATAAGTAACTTAAACCATATAAATTTTATTTGAATTAAAATTCTATGCAGAAAAAAACCAAAGCCTTAGAAAACGTTATTACTTACCTTTTAGCAAAGACCAAGGTGAAAAATTATATGCTGTTTTTCTTAACCTAATGAACATAAGCCACACAGTATTCAAAGCTGCCTCTTACTCAATGTTTACCTTAACCATCACTTTTCCTAGCCACCCCAGGCTGATGTGATTCTGAACCCTTCTAGACACAGCACCCGCCACTTCTTTGTGTAATTATTTCTAATTATGTGCTTTGTGATTTTATGGCACATGCCAAGAGGAGCAGTGACTTCTCTTGTTTTCTCAACAGATAAATGGTTCTCAATAAATATTTGCTAAATGAAAGAAAGGGCCAGACCTGGGCATTCTTCCTAGAGAACCAGTTTTACTCAAAGATTTGGGGTGTTTTTAAATTAAAACAAGAACCGTTGTATCATGCTATGAAGTGCAAAATTCATGTGGGTTTTCAAAGTAAAATCAAAAACTTCTCCCAGTAAATGGTCACTTTCCTTGGTCATTAATGCTACTTCAGAGGAAAATTACTGATGTATTGTGGTGGGTTTGAGTGTGAGGCTCCAGTGATCAGGTAATTGAAACCACCCAAGCTCAGACATTTCGTTATGAAAGGAGAAGGGACTTCTTCCTTTTCATGGAGAAAACAAGAAGAGTCAGAGTAATGAAGTGCAAAGCGTGCCTTAGAAAGTTATTTTAATGCCTCAGATTTTCCAGCTGCAAAATGAAAGCATTAGACTGGATGTTCTCCAATAACCTCTGAATCTCTAAAATTCTGTTGTTCATACTCTCTCTTTTTTTTTTTTTTTTTGGCTTACCATTATTCTTATTCCCACAAAGAGGATAAAAGTAGGGGGCAGGGGAAGTCATGATATTTATTTTTCCTTTCTTCAGCTTCTAAGTGTTGCATTTGTCTTTTGAATGACATGCTTAAACACTGTGTAGTTGGGTGTCTTTCCCTCTTTATGAACTTGTAATCCCATTCATATGTCTAAAGGTGAAAGAAAAGTAGATCAATATCAAACCACAGAAGTACATTTTTATGGATCAGCCACGCAGATATTATCAGCTGAGATGTTATACATTTCATCATCACAACCAGATGTAATGGAAAATATTGACTTCAAACGGTAGGTGTAAAGAGGGAGAGTCTATTTTGTAACATCCCTTTTGCTATCTCACCCGTTCACTATTTCTTTCTTTCTTTCTTTCTTTCTTTCTTTCTTTCTTTCTTTCTTTCTTTCTTTCTTTCTTTCTTTCTTTCTTTCTTTCTTTCTTTCTGCTTGTGCCTGACATTGTATCTTTATATCAGAAAGTTTTGCAAGACTATGTGTGTAGTAATGACTATAACATTAATACAGTCTCTCAGGGATGGTTAGGTTAAACAGCTGCTATGCCTCTGTACCAAGCAAAGATTGTCTGAATACAAATAAGAGAGAACAAGTCATTGTCAGTGCGGTGCCAAATACTGATAAAAAAAAAATAAGCGGCGGATATTGCAAGCAAAGGAAACTAACATAAAACAACAATTATACTTTCCAAGCCTGTGCGTATTGCCTAGTGATTGCTTGATTCAGTAAAGCTCTATGAAAAGAAATACTTGTTTTATTCTGTCATAACCAAATGCATTTAATATATATTGGCTACAAATGGCTTCAAGGTATCAGCATTGCATATGTTGTGTTTGTTGTTAATAATAATAAAAATGCCTGCCCGATGCTACTATGATATACGCTGTACACAACCTAAAGGCTGGAAAAAATAAGAAATTAAAATCGGGACTCTGAAATTCAAAAATCAGACAACTTGAAGTGTTAGTAAGTCTGTTAGAAACAGGAACCCTGGTGCACTGCTGGTGGGAGTGTAAAATGGCACAATCATTTTGGAGAGCAATTTGGCAATTATCTAGCAGAGTTGAAAATGCAAACGCCTACAAGCCAGCAATCTCACAACCAGGTATGTACCCTGGAAAAGCACAGGTACATGTACACAAGAAGCCATGTTCATAATAGAAAAAATAGGGGAGGGGGAAGCACTAAACATCATTGATAAGGGAGTAAGAAACTCTGATGTCATTAAAAAATGGGATATGATATGGCAGTTAACATAAAAGATTTTTATGTATTAAGCTGGATGGATGCCACACTTAGCGAAAAAAAAAAGGCAAATAACAGAATGTGCCATATATAATAGACCAGTAAATTTTGTAAAATTTAAAATCAGAAACAGTAATATAATATTTGGTTTCTGGCTACATAGTAATCTATACAAACACGGATTAGAAGGATGCCCACCAAATTCCAAAGAGAAACCGTCTCTCAGGAGAGAGGGAAGGAGAGGGGGATATGGGCGAGGGGAGGGGTATAAAATCCTCCAGCTTTTTCTGTAACGTTTTATTCTCTCTTTATGAAAAACAATTTTAGGAGTACATATGGCTGAATGTTAATATTAGTTAATTCTTGGGTCTTTTTATACCATGTACTTTTCTATATTATTTGCTTTTCCAGTATATGTATATATAAAAAAAAAAAAAAACTTTAGTCACTTTAGGTCTCTCAGTGCAGCTGGAATGCTGTATTTCTTGAATTTAAGGAACCTCGATTCTATATTTAAATTGTTTAATCCACTGTATTTTACTCATTTACGGTGTTTATACTGGATGAGTAAACTAGGGGCTTTGGAAAGCTTTCCATGGAATTTCAGTTTAATTAGGTCCATTTATATCCTTGGTAAACGTAGGCAAAGTAAAGTTTCAAACATCTGTTTATACAAGGTACACAAAACAGAAAGCATTTTCTTTGGTTTGTCCATATTATCCTGTGCCAACATGAATATTAGCATCAGTTTACAGGATTTTTCCCACTGAGAGATTCAGGGTTAATGTTGCTGTGTCCATGTCGCGTGAATCCCATTTTGGAACAATTTATATATCCACACAAAGTGCGTAAATGAGAGCTTTTTAGTCCAGAGGGTCTCATTTAAGCATAAACAATGGGAAAACCACATTCCATGCCGTGGAGCTTTAGCCCCCTCTCTTGTTTTCTGCATGTGCACATCATCTTGTCTGAGCCCCGGAGTTGATGTGGACAGTTACGTAAGACTCTATAAGCAGCTGGAAGGGGTCATGGGAAGGGAGGAAGGAGGACATGAGCTTTAGCCTCACACAGACTTGGGTTCAAATTCTGCCTTCGTCATTTACTCCCTGTGGGACTCAGCCAACTCCTGAAGTCCAGCTGTACATCAGAGTTAGAAAAGCGATACCTCACAGACCACAATCCCGTGTATGCAGCTCGGCACGGTGTTGAGACATGGAGCACACGGGAGTGTTTACCATTATATTTATCGCTATTGTAGCCATCGCCACCACAGTCTGACAGGACTAAATCCCTTTTTCCATTTAGCAGGTGCAAAACCATTTCTACCTTGAATAGGATTCAAGAAGTCTGTGCTCCTTGGATGTACCTGCTGCTGCCCTATCAGCAGATAGAGCTAGAGCCTTTGCGGAGTGAGTCTTACCAAGGTTGGTTTCTACCTTCATATGTTTTTATTTGTTTAGTTTACTTTCCTTTTCCCCTTTACTTTTTGTTACTCTTTTAAAAAGGCCTTTTGTTTGTTGTTTTGGTGGGTGGGAGGACGGTCAGTTTTAGGCTGAAACACATCCTTATGGCCGTTCGATCTCTCTTTCATTTCTCTGTGCCCACTCCTAGTTGTATCCTCCTGGCTCGCACTTTTTCTTCCTACTGATTATTTCTGATATTTCAATACACAGGATCATTTTTGTCATTCACACTCAAGCTTGAAGAGCAATCTGATAGATTTGTGTCTCCTGAGATATTTGCTGATAATAACTCAAATCCATTATCTTTTCCAGAATAAGGGCAATAGTTGTAATATTTTAATAATGAGAGTTTTCCACAATTTTTTTCAGCAGTGGAAGCCCTCAAAAAGTCTTTATAAATTGCTCATTCTGGAATTTCATTATTGAGACAAAATGGCAAAATAGCTACTTTTATGCAAAAAGCCTTAATTACCCACCATTCCAATACCGTGCAGGTGCCCAATTGACTGTTGACTTTAAGGTAGTCCTTGATTGATTCCACCTTCAACTCAGGATGACATATAAGTCACCATCTGTCCTTCTCAAGCCCACAGCAAACCTCACTAACTGACCACAGGCCCTGGTTGTGACCACCAGCCTTTCCTGACATAGCCTTCCAGGTAGCAACAAACAGTCTTAGTTGATGAGGAAATGGGTCTTCTTTAGTTTTATCTAGTAGCCCCAAACATTCAGGGCTATAGAAGGGACTTAAATATGAAATGAAATAATATAGTCACACACAAGTAATAATGACTAGGAGAGTGAGAAGGAGGATTGGCTTTGTTTTAAAAAATAACAGAAGGGTCTCCTGGGTGGCTCAGTCGGTTGGACGTCTGACTTCGGCTCAGGTCATGATCTTAGGTCCCTGGGTTCAAGCCCCGTGTCGGGCTCTGTGCTGACAGCCCAGAGCCTGGAGCCTGCTTCGGATTCTGTGTCTCCCTCTCTCTCTCTGCCCCTCCCCCACACGTGCTCTCTCACGCGCTCTCTCTCGCTCTCTCAAAAATAAGTAAGCATTAGAAAAATTTTTTTAAAATAATGGAAAATTATGAAACCACTTGCTCTTCCCAATGAGCTCCTCTAATTCCAAAGAAGGAATCCAAGATGATGAAGATTGGAGTATAAGTATCTATACCAAGGAATCTTGGGAGAACAGTGGGTCCTATCAGACACAGGAAAGTCTGTAGGAGAAAACAGCTGTTCTGGGGGACAGAAAGAGTTCGAGTTCAGACTTGCTGAGTCTGAAGGATGTCAAAATGGAGAACATCTTGTGAATATTTGGCTTTATAGGCCTGGCCTTTGAAAGCCTGGGGATAAAGATTTCAAAATCATTGTCCTTGGGCCTATGGTGGAAAGGAACGTTGGCCCATTTCAACTTTATTTATTATCTTAAAGGTATTGTGAAGGCTGCCAGAGATTGAAGAAAGGCAGATCGGATTCTCCACTGAGTTACTGGGATTATGAAGAAATATGAGAGAGGCAGCTACAGAATTTCTGTATGGGGAAGGGGAGGCAGTGGGAATCCAGTGATGAGATGGGGTAATGAGCTTGTGTATATATAAGTTTGCAACAGATTGAAAAATATAGGTATTTCTTTTTAGAATGGGAGAGGGAAATGATGATTATGAGGTGACTCCTAAGGAGCTGGCACTATTCTGATTAGGTGGACAGGAAGTCCTTTTAGACAGTTCAGACCACTCGGGCTCTGCTAGAACTATCCACCATTTCTGTGCATGAACATAAATTCCACAAGTCACTGCAAGAAATGATCAGAGAGAGCATATAATTGGATATTAGGTAACGTGTAAAGCATTTAATGAAGGCATTTCAGCCAGTTTAAAATTTGCTTGCATGTTCAGTTATGTTGACACTACTCCTAGTAGAGGAATAAAAATTGTGCTTATTTTAAAGGTAAGGTGACATACCTTGACCAGTGTTCCTTGGAAACTCCAACGTTTACCAAGGACATTTAGCAAGCTGGCAAGGAAAACACATGTAGATCTGTGAGATTCATTCCAAATCTGGTTAGAATTGTCGGTAAATCTAAACCAGATGATTCCAGCACAATGCAAGTCATTGACCCTGTCAGGCTTTGTGGGATTTGAATGTTGAGGAGGTGTTCCTTCTGTGGTGACTCATACTCAGCACAGATTATGTCAACTGGACTTTCCTCTTCAATGTTTTAGATACTAGCTACAATTATACCAATGACAATAGTGATTTCACTTAACTCCATCTGTGGTAAAATATATTTTACCTTGTGACCCAGAGCATGTCCATGTATGTCCATGCCCACACATAAATTGTAACCAAAGTTTTATGAAATTATTCTTAATTTCACCATATGTGCTGCACTTTCATATTTTCGACTCTATTTCCTTTTTTTTTCCTTCTTTTTTTTTAATGCTTATTTGTTTTGGGAGGAGGGGAGAGGGCAAGCACAAGCGAAGGAGGAGCAGAGAGAGAAGAGAGAGAGAATCCCAAGCAGGCTCCACACAGTCAGTGCAGAGCTCAAATTGGGGCTCCAACTCACAAACCATGAGATCATGACCTGAGTAGAAATCAAGAGTTGGAAGCATAACCGACTGAGCCACCCAGGCGCCCTATTTCCTTTCCTTAAATTTGTCATGATTCTCTAACTTGTGTGGCCCCCAAATAAATCCTGACTCAAAGTTTGTAAATTGTTGAGATGTACAGTGATAGTCTCTTATTTTATTGTCTGCTTCGATCTCTTTTTTGTTACTGTCTTATGTACTCTTGAGAGCCAAAGCATAAGAGACTCTTAAAAACTGAGAACAAACTGAGGGTTGATGGGGGGTGGGAGGGAGGGGAGGGTGGGGGATGGGTATTGAGGAGGGCACCTTTTGGGATGAGCACTGGGTGTTGTATGGAAACCAATTTGACAATAAATTTCATATATTGAAAAAAAAACTAATAGCCAATTCTGATTCTTAGTCTCAGCATATGAAAAGTTATCTTATCCCCCCAACTATAATGATTTGTTGTCCTAAGTGGATATCAGCTTGACAATAGTGGTCTTATATTTATGTGCATCTTTTCTTTGTGTTTAAGATCCTATCCTTACCACAATGAAATCAGGGCAAAAGAAGAGAAAACAGAATTTATTTACAGGTGACTTAGTGATCACTAAAACATAACATAATAAATTATATTGGTAAAAGAGGTCCGATCCTATAGCCTCATCACCTGCCCTGATTTCATGTTCATGACCCAGACCCGGCAAATGAAGACAATCTAACTATATGGTTAGTGATTAGTTCAGAAATAGCCCCTTTGCCCAGTCAAGTTAATTAGATCCTTTCTTTTCCCAGTCAAGTTAATTAGATCCATTCTGGGGACTGTGAGGAAGAAGTTCTTTTTTCCCTCTAGGATGGACTAAATATGAGACAGAACCCTGGACCCTGGCTGCCATGTTTGCCACCAAGAGGGAAAAACCTGCCTGAGAATGGAACCAAAACGAAAGCAAACAGAGCCACGGGCTGGAAAGCCTGAGAATCAGTCCTAAGAAGATCATTTGAGCCTCTATTTCTGGTTGTATCTGAAGTGTGGCAGGTCTCAATGACTGCCACTTATAATCAAGTGTCCTGATTAAGAAGAGTGACAGAAGTGAAATTGGTGTGTATATTTGAGTGGCAGCATTATAGGTGATTTTTATGGTTTGTTGTTGTTTTTTAAATAATGTGGATGTGTTAGTTTTACAGAGGGTCAGAATAAAAAGATAGCAGTCCTCCAAATCCTCTTTGGAAAGTTGGACAATTGAGTCAGTCTTGTTTGGGGATAATATTCAAGCTTCAAATTCTGTATTTATAAAATGCTAAAAGGATCTAATTTTATAGTTTGGTCATGCAGATTTTTCCTCCTTGGTTCCATTACCCTCACTGTTTCCATGAACTACAAATACTGGAGCTTCTGTTATCTCTTCAGCATGCTCTTTCCAGAAGGCACTCTCCTGAATGTTGTGTAGAAATGTAAATAAAAGCAGTAAGTAATTCCACTAAGTGGAATTACTAATGTCTCCAGGACCCAGAAAATTAGGGGTAAATTTCTTAATTCAGACTAATTCCTGGGAATACAGAGGAAGAGCACTCAGCAGTAACCAGGTTTTCCCCCAGTAGGGTTGCATGGGGTAGAGGAGAGGGTGCAGGGGTAGGGCAGGGACCAGTTGTTGTAGAGTCATTTTCATGTGTTTAAATCGCATATATTTTTAACTTTTTGTTTTGAGATAATCATAGATTCACATGCACTTGCAAGAAATAATATGGAGTGATCAAACACCTATACACTTGTGGAGTCTTACCCGGTAGTAACATCTTGGATAATTACATCTTGGATAAATATCACTACCTGGAAATTGACATCCTCCAACCTTATTTTGATTTCTCCAGTTTTACATGCACTTGTGTGTGTGTGTGTGTGTGTGTGTGTGTGTGTGTGTGTCTGTGTATATTTAGTCCTATGTAGATTTATTATGTGTACGTTGTTGTAATTTACAATTACCACCACATCAAGATACAGAACAATTGTATCACGAGGATCCTTTTTATAAACACATCCATTTACCATGCATCCCCCAACCGATGGCAAGCACTAATCTGTTCTCTGTCTCCACAATTTTGTCATTTGAAACATATTTTATTTTTTTATTTTTATTTTTTAATATGAAATTTGTCAAATTGGTTTCCATATAATACCCAGTGCTCATTCCAACAGGTGCCCTCCTCAATGCCCATCACCCACCCACAACTCCCTCCCACCACCCCCCCATCAACCCACAATTTATTCTCAGTTTTTAAGAGTCTCTTATGGTTTGGCTCTCTCCCTCTCTAACTTTTTTTTTCCTTCCCCTCCCCCATGGTCTTCTGTTAAGTTTCTCAGGATCCACATAAGAGGGAAAACATATGGTATCTGTCTTTCTCTGTATGACGTATTTCACATAGCATAACACTCTCCAGTTCCACCCATGTTGCAACAAAAGGCCATATTTCATTCTTTCTTATTGCCAAGTAGTATTCCATTGTGTATATAAACCACATCTTCTTTATCCATTCAGCGGTTTATGGACATTTAGGCTCTTTCCATAATTTGGCTATTGTTGAAAGCACTGCTATAAACATTGGGGTACAAGTGCCACTATGCATCAACACTCCTGTATGCCTTGGGTAGGTTCCTGGCAGTGCTCTTGCTGGGTCATAGGGTAGATCTATTTTTAATTTTTTGAGGAACCTCCACACTGTTTTCCAAAGTGGCTGCACCAGTTTGCATTCCCACCAACAGTGCAAGAGGGTTCCCATTTCTCCAGATCCTCGCCGGCATCTATAGTCTCCTGATTTGTTCATTTTAGCCACTCTGACTAGCTTGAGGTGATAATCTCAGTGTGGTTTTGATTTGTATTTCCCTGATGAGGAGTGACGTTGAGCATCTTTTCATGATTTAGTATGTGTTTTTCTTATTCTGGAAGTATCTAGAATACTTGAATGTGAAGGTTAGGAGGACTATAGCAGGTCTATAAGTTCTGCTCTCTTTCACTCTGTCTTTACTTAGAGAGATCTTTTCACAGCCATCTGTTCAGCCTTCCTGTTAATGGAGAGATGGTAGCGGTCACAGTGTGTAGTAAGTGATAAAGTGGCTCTGCAGTGTTCTAAGGTCATGACCTCCAAACCTCGGCTGCCTCCTATGTAAAATGGCATTAATATTTACAGTTAACTCACAGAGTTGAGGTTAAATGAAATAATGCATGTCCACTGCTGCATGCATTTAAGTGAAGAGAGAACCCAGTACCACACACCACCTTAGACAGTTATATCACATTTATACAACCAGAATTTTTAGAGCCATTGCTCCTAGAGAGTTGGAATCCTCCTCTCCCTGACTTTAGTCACTGGCCTTAATTTTATTTTCCAAAGTCTCGCAGAATAAATTGGATCCCTGTTCTACCTTCTACTGCATTTAGCTCACGTAAGCCAAATCCTGTGTCAACCTCTTCTCCAGGTCCCACTTTCTCTAAAGTGGTCCCCGTGTGATTCCTTGAGGACAGACCTGGGTCTGTCTTGTTCACCACGATGTCTTTATCTCCTCACAGAGTGCCTTGCTCAGTGTGTGCTCAAACATGTTTTAATGGAAGATGTTTTAGCGTTCCTTTATCTTCATGGCTGTCCCATTATGAGCACTCTCCATTCAGCCAATTTTGTTAATAATGGTGCAAAAATGGCACTTATTAACCTCCCTAAATAAAAGCAAAGCTTACACAGTGCATCATGTCTGAGCTCCAGCAAACACATGGCAATGTATTCTGCTATTTTGAACATGGGAAAAAGAAATAGACTTAAGTACAAACTTCTAGAGCTAAAGTTATTCAATACTAGTGGAAATTCTATATTTCTGAGTAGGTTTGTAACCATGATTATTAAATCACATCTAGGTTTTTTGCTGACGGGCTTGTCAGGTAAGCCACTGGATCTTTACATACAAGCAGTCACTATAGCATCAGTCATTTCTTCCATGGTTAGGATTAAATCCAAAGAAACAATGCTCCATCTTGCTTTCTTCTCCTTTTTGAGAAAAGGAATTGTTGTCAAACCAACTGCGAGACTATCTGATGTTCTACTTCTAAATTAGTGAGACTCCACCATGAGCTTCGGAATTGATTCCATCTCTTCCCCATCTCCATCACCATTATCCTTATTCAGGTCACCATCATCTCCCTTAAAAAACTGGCAGCAACCTCCTAGCTGGTCTCCAGGTCTCTGTGCATGCCCTACTCTCATACCTTTCTCCATGTTGCAGCTGGCATGATCTTGTAGATGCAAAAACCCCAAAGGATATTTCTTCCTGTGACTACAGCCTGAGCTGTCACATCCTCATCACCTCTTATTTACTGTGTTCTATCCCTTTCAAATGCCTTCTAATACATTAATGTATTTGTGTTCTATTTCATTATCTGACTTAAAAAAAATTTTTTTTTTGAGAAAGACAGTGGGGGAGAGGCAGGGAGAGAGGAAGAGAGAATCTCAAGCAGTCTCCACATTCAGGGTGGAGCCCCATGTGGGGTTTGATCTCACGACCATGGGATCATGATGTGAGCCAAAATCAAGAGTCGGATGCTCAACTGGCTGAGCCACCCTGGTGCCCCTCATTCCTTGATTTTTGAGGTGGTATCCTCTGCCTGAAATAATTTTCATCCAACTGTAACTTTTCCCTGAGATTAGATGTTACTGGTCCAGAAGATCTTTCCTCACCCCAAGTCCAGCCCAGGTACTTCTTCTCAGGACACTTGGACTTCCCCCATTACAACAATCATCATTCTGCATGATAATTTCTGTCTTCTCACTGTAAACTGGGGGTGGGTGTAAATTAACAAGGGATTATATTTGCATATATGCTACATAGCATAGCATGAGTTTATAAGAAGGCTTCATCTTTGGAAACTGAAGGAATTAATTGTTAAAATATTATGATTCCTTATATATGGTGCATGAGGTATAAATTCTATAGTTTGGTGTAATTCTATAATGTTATAAAAAGAAATATTCCCGTTATAAGTATTTTTCATACTCATGCATTATGCTTCAGGTTTTAGTTTTCAAAGTAGTTTAAGAGTCCTTTCTGTTATACAGACATTTTGATTAGGATGTAAACAGTTTCTGCACATCTTGTGGGCTTTCCTTAAGTGGAATATGAACTATGCATTATGTGTGCTCTGGCCAGTCCAATAATGGGTTTACAGACTTTCTGCAGTAGGCAGGTGGGTATTTGAACACATTCCTCCTGTATCATGAAGATCCAAGGACATCTGAGTTTGTGATTAGCAAGGGGTATTGGGCCTTAAAACATACATGACTCCCAAATGGAACTGAAACATTAAATGTTTCATTTATTTTGTAGTAAACAATGTTTTTTTCTAACAGGGAACAGTTGCCATCCAACTCATTCTAAGGTTCTATTTACATTTCCTTGAACAGAAATCTTTTTTTTATGATTACTCTCCTTTGCTGGCGTACGATTACAACAATTTTTGTACGATTACAAAAAATTAAAAATTTTTTAGTGTCATTTCAGTTTATGTTGTAGCAAAATTTTACATTGTATGTAGCAAAGTTTCACATCCTCTTAGAGATGAGTTGAAATGTCTCATCTCTTTATTGGGGATCTTATTTTGTCCTCAATAAAGAAACTCCTGTAACATGGAGAACTTCAGTGAAAAGAAGTTTCAGCAATTTCTCATTTTTTGTTATCTCTGGCAGTGTATGGGGCAAACAATAAAAACTTCAGACACACACACACACACACACACACACACACAAACACGGGTGTTTACTGCAATATTGCTTGAAATGGCAAAGAACTGAAAACCAGAATGTCCATTAAGAAACAGTTGAATATATTATAGCACATCTGTACTATGGAAAATCAGTAACCATTAAAAAATCAAGTTAGTCTCATTTCTACAAATCATGATTTATTTGAGTGAGAAAATAAGGCTTTTAGAATAATGTGTATAATACAATTCCTTCTGAGAGCAATATGGCAAGTTGGGGGAAATCCTTTTTCTGGAAAGACAGAGAGAGAGAGAGAGAGATTTGTACATAGTTTTGAGAACAATGATACAAGACTGGAAAATCTTAAATGTTAACACTGGTTATTCAGAAAGATGGGATTGGAAAAAGCATATTTCTTTACTTGTCTTTGCAGTATTTCATTTCTTACTAATAACATCAATTTGTTTAAATAAAAGAAGTCTAATGAAAATTTATGTTTTCTTAAATGTCTAATTATTTACTTTGAGAGAAAGAGACAGATTGAGAACAGGGGAGGGGCAGAAGGAGAGGGAGAGAGAAAATCCCAAATAGGTTCCGTGCTGTCAGCACAGCGCCCCAGGGGGCGCTCGATCTTAATGAAACCTTAGATCATGATCTGAGATGAATGTTGAAGAACAACCAAGATTCTGTCAAGATTTGCAGGCTGCTGAGAATGCCAGCCATTCATTTAATTAACATGTGCTGAGCACATACTAGGTATAAAAGGCTATGAGGGCGCTGAGGATAGGACTGTGACCAAACACGTAGACACTGCTCAAGTCTGTAAATGATAGCTCAGAGGTAGGGTTCACATGAGGTGGGGCACAGGCACTGGTCCAGAGCATCATGGAGCAAGGAAGCACTCAAGAACAATTTCATTATGGACTAAAGGAATAAAGCAGGAAAAGAAATCACTATATTGTGTTAAATTGCCAAGTCTTTTCCTGGTTTTTTACTAGGATTTTTCATCTGAAGATTTATTGTCAATTCCCTTTCTAAACAGATAAAATGCTAAGGACTGAAAACAAACCAAGGGTAGGTGGAAGGGGGGAGAGGGGAAAGTGGGTGATGGGCAGGGAGGAGGGCACTTGTTGGGATGAACACTGGGTGTTGTATGGAAGCCGTTTTGATAATAAATTATATTAAAAATAAATAAATAAACAAGCAAACAGATAAAATGCTTACCATAAATCAGATTGTAGTGATGCCACTTGAAGAAAAAGTTGGCGTATCTACATTGCAGTAAGTTTGAGAAACATACTGGTGAAAAGTGTATCTAGAGACTGCAATAATACATTGTAAAAACATAAAATTAGGCCATTTGGTGTCCTGGTAACATTCCAGTCTAACCTGGGTAGTGAGTACATGGTATCTCCTTTCATTACTATTTCTTAAATCAGACATACACATTCCAGATAGTCTCTGTAACATCATATATATGAAAAGCAAAACAACAAGAAACAACTTTTTCTGTTTGAGAAAAACTTAATGTTTCCATAATGTACCAAATTTAATTTGTATATCAAGCCTTCTTGATGACATCTAGCCATAGATGCTCATTTTTTTCTCTCCCTCCCCCCCCCCCACTAAATTATACTGTTTCCGCAACAATAATTCATTTAGGCAAACAAAGCATGAATTTTAATAAATTTCATGGAAATTTTAAATAAAGAACAAACATTTAACATTACATTGAACTGACATCATGAATCCTTTAATACTTATATGCTGATAATAATTTGCTTTCGCTTAGGCAATGATGAGATAAATGATCAATATTCTAACAATGTCAAAGAGTTTTGAATATTCAGCATGTGAGCAAGTCCTAACTACTTCTGTTTTCTTTTGGAGTGGGGAAGGGATGTCAGAGAAACCTGCATGGAAGAAGTGACTGAATTTCCCCTGAGAGGTGTTAAATGCTGGCCCCACAAAATATACAAAATACCAAATGTTGACAAAGCCAAGTTCACTACTTGGTATGCTGAGGAGAACACCCCTCACCAGAACTGTAACAGGATCTCAGAGAGAAAGACTAAGTTGAGATACTGATTGAGATTTGAGGTCTGATTTAAGGTAGGCCTTTCCACACAGGGGGTCTAGCTAGGATTGGGTAGACACCGTGACAAAATAATTTGGGATTCATAGAAAAAGCAAAGTGAGGATTTTGAGGCAACAGCTTCAGAGTCTTGGGATATAAACTGTTAGATGAGACTTCCTATTCAATAATTCATGAGTCTTTCAATTCCTGGAATGAATGACAAGGTTGGTTGCAACTCTGTTTTTCCTGGGCAAGAGTTTTCTGGAGTAGTAAAACTACATTGATGAAGATGCAGAGTAGCGAAGTCATGTGAATGATTGCAGATCGTAAGCTGTGTGGAAGATTTCCACTCTCAGTGAGTAGAAAGTCAGAGACAACAGGAAGGATCCACCCGTCCTTGTTCCCACATGACTGGAGACTTGGCATCATTGAGCCCACTGCCTTAGTAGACTCAGTCACTAATGCCAAGAGAAGGTTGAGACTGCTCTGTCATTGGGTGTTTTGTAATCGGACCCTTTCTCTGGTCCCTGTTTCATTATTTCCAGGGCTATGCTAAATCCTGCTCTAAGTGCTTTTGCTCTCTGACTATAGGCAGGTGGGAAATGGTCACAGGTAAAGGCAAGTACTCCAGAGTCAGGTGCTGTAGGTTCAAATGCCACATCTACCACTTAGTGGCTGTGTAATCTCATGCCAGATGCTTAACTTCTCAATGCTCCAGTGTTCTTATTTCAATAAGAGAAATAAGAACAAAATTGATCTTGTTGAGGGAGCTAAAAAAGCACATTAACTCAAGATAATTGCTGGTATTTTTGTGGTTGTTGTCGTTACTCTTCTTATTTTCACTCTATGGTGTCAGAGGGTAGACCACGTCAAATATTTTAGACGAAGAGAGAGGTTTAACCTACACATTAATTAACCAGTATGTGTTCCTATACATTTAAATCAAATAGAAAAACAGTCAAGCATATAACTGAGAACTCCTGATGTTTAATGTTATTAAGGTAAACATAGTGGAATAAAATATTAAAGTCACTAGTTCAGATTTTTTAAATGATATGAAACTAGCAAACAATTTTGAGAAAGATTTTTTAGTCTTTGTAACTTTCTCACAGGCGTTTCATTGCTGTGGGTTGAAAATGTGGTGAACGGATCTGGTTTTTCCTTTTTTTTGTCATGAAAATAAGGTTGATTCTGCCTGATTTTAACCAACCAGATTTGGGACAGTAGAATTTGGCCAGTTAGCCAAATTCCTTCCTCATTTTGCACCCACAACTCTGAGGTCCAGCTGGTGATTGCAACTTGGTTGACTTGTGGAATCTCTGAACCCTTCTTACTGCTCTAAAAGGGGCTGAGAGAGCAGCATGGGGCACTGTGCTATTGGCTAGGCATTACAGTGAAGCACCATGGCCTGGCTTGCTTTCTGAACTGCACAGGGTGGCAGTGGAAAATCATAAAGAGGGTAAAATTTAAAAAGGAACCATATTTTGGGAAGAGTTGGCTCTCTTCAGTAGCTAAATTTCAAAGGATGCTTCTATCCATGTGGCATAGACATTCTAACCCCATATGTTTGTGGCTAGGTGTACAGGCTGGATTTCTGTTGTGAATTTGTCAAAGAACCAGTGTCACCATTAAGAATGGAAAACAGCTGATGGTTCTCTGAAAGAATTAACAAAATTGATAAACCCCTAGCCAGACTGATCACAAAGAAAAAGGAAAGAACCCAAATAAATAAAATCATGAATGAAAGAGGAGAGATTACAACCAACACCGCAAAAATACAAACAATAATAAGAGAATATTATGAGCAATTATATGCCAACAAATTGGGCAATGTGGAAGAAATGGACAAATTCCTAGAAGCATATAAACTACGAAAACTGAAACAGGAAGAAATAGAAAATTTGAACAGACCCATAACCAGTAAAGAAATTGAGTCAGTAATAAAAAATCTCCCAACAAATGAGTCCAGGACTTGATGGACTTCCAGGGAAATTCTACCAAATATTTAAAGAAGAGGTAGCACCTACTCTTTTGAAGCTGTTCCAAAGATTATAAATGGAAAGAAACCTTCCAAACTCATTCTACAAGGCCAACATTACCTTGATTCCAAAACCAGACAAAGACTCCACTACAAAGGAGAACTACAGACCAATTTCCCTGATGAACATGGATGCAAAAATTCCCAGAAAGATACTAGCAAATTGGGTCCAACAATCCATTAAAAGAATTATTCACCAATAATCAAGGGGGATTTACTTCTGGGATGCAAGGCTAATTCAATATCTGCAAATGAATCAGTGTGATGCTTCACGTTAATAAAAGAAAGGATAAGAGCCACATGATCCTCTCAGTAGATGCAGAGACAGCATTTGACAACATACAGCATCCTTTCTTGATTAAAACCCTCAAGAAAGTAGGAATAGAAGGATCAAACCTCAAGATCATAAAAGCCATATATGAAAGACCCACCGCTAATATGATTCTCAAAGGGGAAAACCTGAGAGCTTTCCCCCTAAGGTCAGGAACACAACAGGAATGTCCACTCTCATCACTGTTATTCAACATAGTATTGGAAGTCCTAGCCTCACAAACAGACAATGCAAAGAAATAAAAGACATCCAAATTGGCAAGGAAGAAGTCAAACTTTCATTCTTTGCAGACAACATGATATTCTATGTGGAAAACCTGAAAGTGTCCACCAAAAAACTGCTAGAGCTCATCCATGAATTCAACAAAGTTGCAGGATATAAAATCAATGTACAGAAATCAGTTGCATTTCTATACGCCAATAATGAAACAGCAGAAAGAGAAGTAAAGGAATTGATCCCATTTCCAACTGCACCAAAACCCATAAAATACCTAGGAATAATCTAACCAAAGAGGTGAAAAATCTATGCACTGAAAACTATAGAAAGTTTATTAAAGAATTGAAAGAAGACACAAAAAAATAGAAAAACATCCCATGCTAATGGATTGGAAGAAAAAATGTTGTTAAAATGTCAATAGTACCCAAAGCAAGCTACACATTCAATGCAATCCCTATCAAAATAATACCACCATTCTTCACAGAGCTAGAACAAACAATCCTAAAATGTGTATGGAATCAGAAAAGATACCGAATAGCCAAAGCAGTCCTGAAAAAGAAAACCAAAGCTAGAGGCATCACAATTCCAGACTTCAAGCTGTATTACAAAGCTGTAATCATCAAGACACTATGGTACTGGCACAAAAACAGACATTCAGATCAGTGGAACAGAATAGAGAACCCAGAAATCGACCCACAAATGTATGACCAACTAATCTTTGGCAATGGAAAAAGACTGTCTCTTCAGCACATGGTGTTAGGAAAACTGGACAGTGACATGCAAAAGAATGAACCTGGACCACTTTCTTACACCATATGCAAAAATAAACTCAAAATGGTTGAAAGACATAAACATAAGACAGGAAGCCATCAAAATCCTAGAGGAGAAAGCAGGCAAAAACCTCTTTAACCTCGGCCACAGCAACTTCTTACTCGACAAGTCTTCAGAGGCCAGGGAAACAAAACACAAATGAACTTTTAGGACTTCGTCAAGATAAAAAGCTTCTGCACGATGAAGGCAACAATCAGCAAAACTAAAAGACAACTGACGGAATGGGAGAAGATATTTGCAAATGACATATCAGATAAAGGGTTAGTATCCCAAATCTGTAAAGAACTTATTAAACTCAACACCCAGACTCATGCAGCCACTCTGGAAAATGGTGTGGAGTTTCCTCAAAAAATTAAAAATTGAACTACCCTATGACCTAGCAATTGTACTACTAGGTATTTGTCCAAAGGATACAGAAGTGCTGTTTTGAAGGGGCACAATGTTTGTAGCAGTGCTATCAACAATAGCCAAATTATAGAAAGAGCCCCAATGTCTATAGACTGATGAATGGATAAAGAAGATGTGAGATATATATACATGTGTATATATATATATATATATATATATATATATATATATATGTATATATAGATATCTATATGTATATATATATATATACACACATATTATGTACATATATACATATATACACATATATATGTGTATACATAAAAATACAATGAAATGTTACTTGGTGTTCAAAAAGAATGAAACCTTGCCATTTGCAACAACGTGGATGGAACTAGGGAATATTATGCTCAGAAAAATAAGTTAGAGAAAGAAAAATATCATATGATTTCACTTATATGTGGAATTTAAGATACAAAAGAGATGGACATAAGGGAAGGGAAGCAAACATAATATAAAAACAGAGAGGAAGACAGAGCATAAAAGACTTAAATACAGAGAAAAACTGAAGGTTGCTGATGGGGTGTTGGGTGGGGGGGATGGGCTAAATGGGTGATGGGTGTTTAGGAGGACACTTGCTGGGATGAACCCTGTAAGTGATGAATCACTAAGTTCTATTCCTGAAATCTTTATTACCCTATATGTTAACTAACTTGGATTTAAATTTAAAAAACAAATAAAATGAAATGAATCTGGGGAAAAAAAAAACGAAAAGAAAACCAACTGAAACATGAGCCAAGTGTCCAAGTCATGGATCCTTATGTAGGTGATCAGGCTTTATTCTCATAGGTATATTAAAGATAAGTTGAAACAAATGTACGGATTTGTTTTCTTATAAGCCATCAAGATAATTGATGTAAAACTTGTCAAGTAAGTCAATTATGCTTTTATAGAATATTGGCAATTATTTCTATCCAAAGCAGAAATTACCTCTATACAATTATCCAGCATTTAGTTGAACATTTACTTTTAACAAGCTCCACATTTCATAAGCAGCTTTCACTCTTCTGGGCCATTGTTGGAAAATTCTACTTACATTAAGATAAAATTTATGGCTAAATGACTGCAACCCTTACTTATATCTCTGCTTCTTTGAGCTGCAGAAAAGATACGTAATTCCTCTCTAACTTGATTTCCCCTTCAAAACCCATTCCCAAGATAATTACTGAATATGTATTTTATGCCAGGATGCAAGGAGCTGAGAGGGTAAAATAGAAGTGGTCTCTGACCTCACACGGTTTTGAAGACACTACCTTATTTTCATCAAGCCTCTTATTTTGCATGCTTATCATTACTAATCCCTTTTAATTTCCCCCATATGACATATTTCTTATCCCCAGGTCAAACACGTAAGGCAAGAAACCGAAAACTATATATATTTTTCCAGATGTGATTAAACTAATGCAGAGCACAGTGGCATCATTAGCCAAGTTATCTTCACATCACCATTAGCATTGAAAGCAGGCTTCATGCATGGCTGAGTGCTCAATACATATTTATGAAAAGCAGAGGACATTCTGCTCTTTCTCATGTGGTTTCACTGGTCTTAGTTCTTCTATTAACTTCTCATGGTGGATGCAGCCATAGATTATGCATGATTAAAACAAATGCTTGGGGAATAAATAGTGAACCAATATGACTTAGAAGTCTCTTAAGAAGTTTCTTAAAGAAGAAAGTAAATCCACCTTACGAAATTCCTATGAAAATAATTGCATTCAAGTGTATCTCCAGCCACAGTAAAGTGAGGTTTTTAATCTAAATGATGAATAATATTTTCAACTAAAATGACGAAGACATCTCTGCATTGGGTGATTCAGGGTAGATTTGTCTACTATCTGTTGATTGCATGCACATGGTTGTACTGAACTAAGGTGCTCAGGTCCAAACATTTTTTAAAAAATATTCACCTTCTCACTTTGGATCTAGGTTTTAAGAATTGCTATGTTAACATACTTTCTCAACCTTTAGAACCCACTCTCTGATACCACACACACACACACACACACACACACGCACTGTGTTGGATATTAAGTTGTTTCCATCCATTTTTTACCATGCCCAATTATGCGTCAAAGAGTTATCTTTAAAGAGGACACAGACTCTCAATATAAAAGCAGTTGCAAATGCCTCTTTTGAGTGTGACCAGCAATTAAAGGCTGACAAGTGTGAAAAGGATTTCTGCTATGGTAATGTGATTCTCTTTTATTGATCTCATCAAAAGACACTTCTGTACTTCTCTATTTTCCATCCTGGTGCATCGACCACCTATTTTTATTCAGTCCTTCTTATATTTCCTACACAAAAGTACTTATGCTAGTGAATCTTAGCTTTTCCAAACAATAATCTTTATGCTTGTGATTCTTACCCATAAGCTTTTTTTTTTCCTATGTTGTATCTTACTTAGTTTCAATAGTACTTTTAACCTCTTTAGAAGCTCCAAATAACTTTTTAATTTATTCTAACTCAGTTGTATTCATGACATCTTGCAATACAATGTCTATAGACTTTTTAAACAGCATGTTGATTCTTCTCTACCAATCATTTATAACATTGGCAGAATCGGACATAGCTCACCCACCAGGATCTGCTAAATGTGTCTCAGTCAGTCTCAGAATTGATGGTCTGTTCTTATCCAGGGAAATGTGAACTAGCTTTAACATCAAATAACCAATCCATCCATTACTGAGTCTATCAAAGTCTGTGTTCCCCAGTGACTATTAAGATGCACTCAATTAAATGGGCTGGCCAAATCAAAGTCCACTCATGTAGTGCCTACAGACACGGTCTGTGCTGAAATGACACATTTTAAAAACCCAGAAACAAGTGCTAGGCAAGATGGGGAATAAAACGAGCCTTTGCATTGGGAGTCTGTTCCCTCTGCAGACTATGTTCCCTCTGCAGATTAGGTCTTTGAGACATGATTAAAGCATGGGAAATATTGCACGGAAGGAATTCTAGATATAATGGTGTGACAAAAGAGCCTGACCAGCAGTGAACCTCCACCTGTTAGATATTAATGGTCAACATATCATTTTAGGAAAAAATTTGTCAAAAAGACAAAGTGTTTATAATTCTTCTGAGTTATAAAAAAGATATCTCAGTGACAAGAGGCTGTTTTAACATTCGTTTTTGAATTGTTGAATGGCTTTTTTTCGTTCACTGTAAACTCAGTTATTATGAACCAAGGTAAGTCAAAGGACTTAGTCTGCTTTTGATTTTCACACACTCACTCCCCATTCTTTCAGAGTCATATTTTAAATGGGCTTGTGTTATACTACCTCTAAAATATCAGTTTTATTTGAGAGATAATACAGAATAGTTTCTGTCATTTTACCTTTCTCATTCCTAGTTCGATCCTCATTTTAGATTCACTTTCTATTTGCAGTTGCTGATTGTAAAAAAGAATCACTCTTATCATGTAAAGATGAGGATAAATGGAGGCACCTGGGTAGCTCAGTCAGTTGATTTCAGCTCAGGTCACGATCTCGTGGTTTGTGAGTTTGAGCCCCATGTCCACCTCTGCGCTGACAGCTCAGCTTCTCTGTCTCCCTCTCTCTCTGCTCCTCCCCTGTTCATGCTCTGTCTGTCTGTCTCTCTCAAAAATAGATAAGCATTTAAAAAATGAGGATAAACATCATTTCTGATAAACTTGAATTTAGACAAATATACTTTGCTTTTAAAGCAGGCTGTCCGTGTAACCGAGAGCTTCTGGCAAGTCATGCTTACATCAGTAGTGATGCTGACAGTAACTGGTGGTACCCTTGGGCAGGAGGGAAAAACTAGGAGATTCAGGCTATGTGCAGATTTTCCCTATTAACTCCCTGCATGGCTCCAACCTCACATGAGTGGCAGGAAAAACCTCTTCACGGAAGAAAAGAGCACATTCAAAATTTTTTTTATTAGTTCTAAAATAACTTTAGAAGTCATATGGGTCATCACTTAATTTTGCCACTGGCAAAACTGAGGCCCAGAGAGGGGAAATGATTTGTCTCAGGTCCCACAGCTGTGTAGAGACAGATTGGGACAAAGACCCAAGTCTCTACTCTTCCAGCCCAATCCATTTTCCACTTCCTCGTTCCTAGTAAGGACAATTTCCCTTACGTCAAACACAATGCAGAGTTTTTCTTTCCTAAAGTTCTGGTACCCATAAAGGCCCATTGAAATGGGCCAGCACATTAAATCATCTTTATGATATAAAAGTAAGATATCAAGGGGCGCCTGGGTGGCTCAGTCGATTAAGTGGCCGACTTCAGCTCGGGTCATGATCTCGCTGTCCGTGAATTCGAGCCCCGCGTCCGGCTCTGTGCTGACAGCTTAGAGCCTGGAGCCTGTTTCAGATTCTGTGTCTCCCTCTCTCTGACCCTCCCCCATTCATGCTCTGTCTCTCTCTGTCTCAAAAATAAATAAACGTTAAAAAAATTTTTTTTAAAAAGTAGGATATCAAAACACCTCCTGCATCAGTCACACATGGGCCTTTAGCCCACCAATCCTATTGAAAACAATGTTTTTCTGGGGCGCCTGGGTGGCTCAGTTGGTTAAGCGTCCGACTTCGGCTCAGGTCACGATCTCACGGTCCGGGAGTTCGAGCCCTGCGTCGGGCTCTGGGATGATGGCTCAGAGCCTGGAGCCTGCTTCTGATTCTGTGTCTCCCTCTCTCTCTCTGCCCCTCCCCCGTTCATGCTCTGTCTCTTTCTGTCTCAAAAATAAATAAACGTTAAAAAAAAAAAAAAGAAAACAATGTTTTTCTAATACCACTGTAGTCAATGGGAGGAGACCTAAGCAGAGGATAAGTATATTGCATGCAAATTTCTTTAAGGCAAGGCACAAACATTCAGACCTTCCCTTTGGGTTATACCAAGAGGTCCTAGTATCATATGATATATAAATGATTGACACTCATTCCATGCTTTGTGAGCACTAGATGTTGGCCAGATTTTTCAACATTGTATGTTCCTTTATAATCAGATATTCTGAAGCGACTTCCTCCGGCTTAGAAGAGCCAGAATGGTTTTCTTGCCCTGACAGTTCTGGGACTACATACTGCCAAGCCACTTTGTGGAGTTGAAGGCTGATGAGGTAACTAAAGAATTTCAATAAAAACCACCAGCATGGCTACTATATGGCTTCTCTGACCTGCCCCTATGACATATGTCCTGGAGGACAGAATGGCACAGCTCTAAAATCACACTGATCTGGACTCAGAGCTCAGGCCCATCACCTACCACGATGACCTCGGGCAAATTACTTCAGTTTCCTAGCTTCAAAACTGATTTATCAGCGAAATGGGGATGCTAATGCTAATGCCCATCTCATCAAAATGTTGTTTCAAGTAATAACGTGCATGGAGTACTCAGACAGACCTCATATGAAGGGTCTGTTAGATGGCAGCTCTCACTGTGACACTGAAGCAGTTCGTCACACGCTATGGAGAAACGCGGCTTGGGCACTCAGAAGAGATGCAGGGGAATGACCCTAGGCGAATAACAGCTCTCTAAGCCTCAGTTCACCCATCTATAAAATGGGGACAGTGGTGTTTTATGGTTTCTCTTTTTGTTTTATGACTGATGCAAGTAATGACTGGCACAGAATAAAATATCACCAAATAGTGATAATGGTATTCCTCTTTCAGTAAGTCTTCACATGAGTCCTGTTAAGTTTTCCCATTTTATGCATGAGAAAATTAAACCTCAGAGAGTGTAAGGAACTTGCCCAAGGTCAAAGTCCTTAAGTAGCTGGGGTGAGAGTTGTTCTGGGACAACCCTCCAAACTCAATGCTTTTGCCAACATGCCAACTCCTCCTTCCTCCACCTCCCTCTCACTTGTGTCCAGGGACCCTGTTAATTCACTTCCTCTTTCTTTTGCTCCTATCAGATTTTTTTTCCAGACATAACAGAAACATTTAGAGGAAAATCATAATATACAGTAAAACCTTGGTTTGCGAGCACAATTCATTCCAGAAACATGCTTGTAATCCAAAGCACTTGTATATCAAAGCAAATTTCAAGAACCATTGGCTCAGTTGTGATCATGTGACATTTGGCATCACCTACTACTCGTATTGCAAGACATTGCTCCTTTATCAAGTTAAAATTTATTAGAAATGTTTGTTGATCTTATAGAACACTGGCAGAACAAGTTACTAGGCAATCCAAGGTTTTGCTGTATTACAATGCATTAGGGGAAATTTGAGCTTTTCAGATTTTCTTCTGTTTCTCTCATAATGTAAAAATAATAATGGCTATAAGAATAGTTCGGTCCTGGGGCACCTGGGTGGCTCAGTTGGTTAAGTGGCCAACTTCGGCTCAGGTCACGATTTCACAGTTCGTGAATTCAAACCCCACATCGGGCTCTGTGCTGGCAGCCCAGAGCTTAGAGCCTGCTTCAGATTCTGTGCTTCCCTCTCTCTCTACCCCTCCCCCACTTGTGCTCTGTTTCTCTCTCTCAAAAATAAGTAAACATTAAAAAAATCCTTAAAAAAAAAAAAAAAGAACAGTTTGGTCCTAACCTAAGCCAAGCATATTTAGATAACTTTCAGTTAACCTAAGCCAACTATCCAAACTAAAAAAAAAAAAAAAAAAAAAAAAATGAAAAACAAAAAGCAAATTAGTATGTAAGATTAAATTCATTGGTATAATAAAAAGCAATAAATACATACATACATACATACATACAATCAGTTGCTTACTACAATTGGCCCCTTTTACTGATCAGGAAAATTTCTGATGGTAGCATAAAGGAATGATTTGTGAGATTTCATTTGATCTTTCACAGAAGCACAGGGCAGAGGTAGTGGTTTAGATGCAGACTCTGCACTTAGACCTGAGGCCAAATGGTGACCCTGTCGATGATTAGCTGTGATCTTGAACAAATTAATTGTTCTTGGTAAGCTTTATTTTGTCTTGATAAAATTAGTGTAATAAAAGCATTTAAAATATAAGTTTTATATAAAGGTTAAATAAGTTGGTCCTGGTGAAGTAGAAAGCGCAGTGCCTGTACTCAATGCACAGCAGCTATTATTTCTATTATCTCCTGTACTCCAAATATTCCCAAATTTCCTTAGTTATAGAGTATGGAATGCAATTCTATGATCTAAAGGCACATTCACAGGTCACCAAACCAGTCAATTAGTCATTTACCAGGGTATTCCCCTTCTATTCCATACCATTTTGAATGGTGTCTTTGGCAGTTTAAACAAAGAAAAACTCACGACCCATTAGAAGTGTTTGAGAACTGGTATCAATATATCACCCAAACAGCTACTTAAATTGATGAACTTGAACATCCAAATGGTAAGTTCGTTTTGACACCAAATTAGGAACTATACTGAACTTGAACTGTGGACTTGGTCTGAGCAGTCCTCTGGCTGGTTAGATTGAGAAAGACCACATGATTTTGTATTTTGTCTGATGACCTGCAAAGTGGAAACTCATCTTTCCCGCTTCTCTTTTTGATAGAACAGTCTGGGTATGTACAACATGCTGGCTTTCTATTCCACTCTCAAATTCTGTGTGATACATCAAACCACCATCAAATGCACCCACACCTAAGGACATCATGGATTATAATCATGCTGTGTGATGAGCAAACCTACTCCCGTCTCTCTGCTCAGGATCCGTGAAGAGGTCAGCTTAATGGCTGGGTCACGCAGTGCTTGGAAACATGGGTAACTTTAACCCCAGCCTCTACCTCTCTGACACTGCTCCAGGGAGCTCGAACCCTCCTCGCGGAGTGGACAACTGCTGTTTGCCATGCCTGCCTCCCTAGGGCTGATGGTTCCAGAGGGCAGCACAGGAACTGTGTCCAAGAGGGGGAGAATGGAGGGGATTCTTCCAGACCAGAGGTGGTTCCCCCTTAACAATCTGTACCTCTTTGAAGCTCTTATTACAAGTACAGTGAATGAGGTAGGTGATAATTGCTAAATATCCATTTCCCCACCAGAATGTAGGCACCACAACTGCCTCTGCTTCATCTTCTGTCCTCAGCTCCTGGCACAGCTCCTGGCACAGCACCCAGGACACGACTTCTCACCTTGCTCCACGAGAATTTGCTAAGTGGGTGAAGCAAGTACTGAAGGGTTGGAGGGATGGCCAGCGCACGCCCAGAGGAGCCCTCCACCTGCTCTCCCAGATCCAGACTCTGCAGCGAGGGCTCTCTAACACAGGCTTGCTTACTGGGGTGAGTTTGCATCATGATGCAGCAGTTACAATGCAGAGCCTGGGAGCTGGGTAATTTCACATTCAGACCTCCCACGGAACTTTCCTCCCAGATCCCACTCACACCCCTCAGCTATGATCTGGTATGTCTGAGAACCCTTCTCTCTCCCTGCAAGAACCTCATCTCCCTTGAGACCACAGACCAAACAAGAGTCAGAGTTTTTCTTTTCCTCCACTGCACCTAGCACAGAGATAGGCACATAATACGTACACAAAACAGGCTTAATAAGTACATTAAAAGTGACACAGATAGTTGTTTTCTCTGTACCCTTGTTAGGATAGAATAGCAGTTCACCCTCTTGGCACTATATTATTCATGTTTTGTTTTCCCCATTACTATAACCTATTAACCTTTTTCCTTTTAAGTCAGGCATTTAATGCAACCCACGCCCTGCCTTCTACTGATTCAGCTATGGTGTTTCTGAAGCACTTTAGTGCTTGGGAAGAAAGAGGCAATATGTCAAAGTATAATTATTATGAATATTAGAATCTTTTTTTCAAATCTCTTTGAATATAGATTCTTAGAACAAATCCTGTAAGCATATTTAAAATAAATTTCAAAATTTATTACAATTTCAAGACAACTCCTTATCCATCTCTAACCATTCAATCTTGTATTAATATTTAGTTTTTGATTCAGTCAGAGGCATTCTTACTCAACAAAGCGAACTAATTACCTGAAAGAATCATAAAACCAGAAGCTCAAATATTAAGAAAGGAATTCAGGTTAAAACACATTTGTTGGCTACCTATTGAAACACCATAATAACTGTGCTGATGGACTGCGGTTACATGGGATTGTATAAATCAAGAGAAAAATGTGCTGTCTTAACAAATCCTTGTGAAAAATCATGACTGAAAAAGAAAAAAACCCAGTGCATTTTAGATGTCATTTACCATCCAGAATTTGACATAAAAAAAAAAAGTAAGGTCTCAAGTGGGCAAAACTGCTGTACAGTTATTTTCCAAAGTGAAGAATAAAAAATGAACAAAACTTGGAGGAGAAAAAATGCAAAATTTAATAAAAGTGTAGAAAGTGATTCAGTGTGAGTTCACACACACGCACACCTACTCTCACTGTGGGTGGGATCTGATACCCAACCACTGACACAGCAAATTCACCAAAGAGTGTGCTAAATGTATTCTGCTGCTTTCTGCTGAAATCCAGAAGAAACTCCACTTCTTTTCTGTTTTGTTCATTTAAACTATGGCAGACCTCAAAAGGAGCCCAGGAAACTGTGAGACCCTGAACTTGAACTGAAAGAGGCAGGATGAAAAAAACCTTTTTTCCACAAAGATCAAGGAAACTGAAAGAACTGTTTACATAATCGGGTTCAAACTCTGCTTTATTCTCGAGTTCCCCCCTGCTATCTCGGCTTGCATTCAGCATGCAGGCTTTCATCACGGGCCACATCTCATTAATGTGAGTGGCTGAGGGAGGAGGGTGGGACATGGACTTTTGACATCAAGGAGACCACTAAGCTGCTCAAGGTGACTCCATGATGGCAATTCCTGGCATAGCAGTTGATAGCAATTCATGGCTAGACAAGCCTTCTGCAACAGTGTGCACATTGCAGGGATATATGCAGGGATCACAAAGCTTTTATTGGGAAAAGCAGGGTCATCATTGTCAGAGAAGCTCTGTTACTGCCCTTTTATTTTATTTTAAAGTTTATTTGTTTTGAGAGAAAGTGAGTGAGCATGCATGAGAGGAGGGGAGAGAGGGAGAGAGAGAGAGAGAGAGAGAGAGAGAGAGAGAGAGAGAGAGAGAATCCCAAGCAGGTCCGCACTGTCAGCACAGAGTCCAAAGCAGGGCTCAAACCCTGATGCAGCGCTCGAATCCATGAAACATAAGATCATGACCTAAGCCAAAATTAAGAGTTGAACGCTTAACCTACTGAGCTACCCCTGTGACCTTTGTTACTGTCTTTTATACAGAGGAATAACACACCTGTCAAACGGAGCCCAGGACCATTAATTAACACCCACCCCTCCCTCCAGGTGTCTCTGCTGTCTCTTTCAGGTCAAGAAATGATTATCAGGGAGGGGGCAGGAAAAGGGAAAAGGATGGAGTGCTTGCTAGGCATGAACTAGTGAACATTTCTCATTTTCTCATTTAATTCCAACATTATCCCGTGCAGTAGATTTATAGTATCCCTGCTTTACAAATGACTACACTGAGGCTCTGTTAGATAACTTGCCCTAATTCATCCCTAGAACGGTGCCTGGTATACATAAGCAACTCTCATATTTGTAGAAGGGAGGAAAAGAGAGAGGGAGATTGGGAGGAGAAATCAGATAAGGAGACCGTTGTTGTAAACACTCGAGTGGAGAAATCAAGTTTAAATCAATGGTTAGTAGGATCAGAGTGGAGCAGAGATTTATAAGCTATCTGAAGAACTAAGATTATAACATTATAAAAACAGATACTTGTTCAGCATTTGCTATGTGCCAGGTACTGTTCTGTGTTACTTATATTAACATACATCTAATTATTTAGTTAAATCAATGTGTGCTTTACTTATATTAACATACATTAAATTATTTGCTTAATGATGTGAACTGATTGTTACTTATTTGTTACTTTTGTTAACATTTAAGCCTTACAGCAACCCCCATTTTACCAGTAAGGTCAAGCGTCCTAGGTCAGGCTCCCTACAAGCAGAGCCTGAGTTAGATTTTCTTGTGCAAGTTGTTTATTGAGGGAGTGAGAAGCAGGGGATCTTGCAAGAATGCAGGAGCGTGAATATGACCACCGGTTGAACTGATTCGAGGAATGGGGCTGGACATTTATACTGTTCATCAATCAGTCAGTGGTAATCGGTGGTTCAGGCAATTCTCTGGAAGGAGCACTTATCATCTGTATCGACATCATCGTCATCAAATCCCCTGGGGTATGTTTGCACCTGCCTATAATGGGAATGAGGCACCACCAGGGTCCATTGCATCGAGTGACGTGCCTATGTTACCTAGTGAGTGCCAGTGCCCTTCAGCTTGATGGGTATGCTGCCTTCTCTAACTTATCCTCTGATTAAATCTCAGAATTGTTTCAGAAACTCATTGCTCACATTTTGCACTTTCTGTTTGCATGGGATGAGATGCCGAGGACAGAGAACCGAGGCAATAAATTTAAGCCGGGAGGCCAGGAAAGCCATCCTCCAGGAATAATCACTGGACACGGAGAAGGAGCCAGGGTTTTCTTCTTAAAATACAGATCTGATCATACTAATTCTGTTATAAAGAAACGCCAGCAGCTCCCCACTGCCTGTAGAATAATGGCTTTACTTCTTAGAATGGTTACCAGAGGTCGCCAAAATCTGACTCTAGCCAGCTGACTACCTGTTCCAGGTATATATCCACACACTTGAGGTCCTGCCACGTTCAACGTTGACCTGCTCACCAATCCTGGAACATGTCACGGCTTTCCTTATTGTGTCCTTTCTGAGAATTATGCCCTGCCTCAATACTAGCTCCTTCCATGCAAACCTCCTATCCACCATTGGAAATTGTGTTTATTCTACCATGCTCAACTCCAGTGATACCTCCTCCACTGCAGTTTTCCCCGTGTGTTCAATCGGAATTAACCGTCTTTGTTTTATGCCCCCTGAGTGATGTCTGCAGGTCCTTCCCATGCACATATCACAGTCTGACTTCTACTACAATTATATATTTCCTCATTAGATGGCAAAATTCTAGAAAACAGTAAAAGAATCTGGGTTTTTTTAGTTGCAACTAACAAAAACTCAATTCACACTTACTTAAGCTAAAAAGATAATTTGTTGGTACCAAGAACATGGCAGTCTAAGATGAGAGGCTGGCTTCAGGGTTGATGGACTTCAAGAACTAAAATAAAGGGAGGTTTCCTCTCAGCGTTGTTTCTGTCCATGTGCCAGGAAATATGGTCACAGAAACTTTGGATTTATCATTTTCATAGCTAGAGTTTCTGTGAAAGAGGTGAGCCATTTCCCTAGCAACCACATGAATCTTTGTAACTAGTGATTCCAAATAAAGAGAGTGAAACTCTCTAGGGCCCTACTGGTCATACATTCATTGGTGTCCACTCCCAGACATGCCGTTCAGTCCAAGGCATGAGTATTGACTAGTTTGGATCATGGGTCTGCTTCCAAAATCGCATGAAGCGTTTACCAAATGGAAAAGAGAGGTTCTGGTACCAAATCACAGAGTAGAGACGAAAGATAAGAATAGTCAACTATATAAGAATAGTCAACAGGTATCCACTCCAGCTGACAATAGTATTACCCCTGAAAGATGAAAGGGATCAAGAAGTTACCAACAGAAAGGAGACGGGCAAGAATGAGAGAGCAGTGAGTGGAGAAGGTGGGGGAGGAGACACTGTAAAGGGATCCCATGGTAAGCTTGACCAATCGGCAACTTGCAGGAAAGAATGAAGCCTAAGGTCTGTAGGGCAGTGTCTTTGGGATTTCTTGTCCTGCAGATGAGCAATAAAAGCTCAGCTCTGTTTTAAGTCAAATATTCATACTTCACAGGGCCTCAAGATAAGGGATGTCATAAAACTTTGCAGATATGGGAAGAAAAGTCAGAGGGACTTTGGCTTAACAAGCACTTAAAATATATTCTCTTCAAAATTTTAGGAACTTAATAAAAAGTACAGGAGCTCACAAAAGCAGAAGAGCATGTTATATGTGTTCCCTTTGTTAAGCTTTGGCATATCTGTATACCTATATATCTATCTATATATATATATGCACACACAAATACACACACACACACATTAAAAGCAATCAGTTCATGAAATAGCAGAGTACTGATTATTTTGTGTACAAAGGTTATTTTTTCCCTTGTTGAGTTTTGCTTTTCTCTTTTTCCGAAGAACCATTTTTTTCCAATGCTGAGACAGCTTTATCTTTGTGTTAATACAGTGTTTGCATTTAAACAATGCTCTTAGTCATACTGGGACATGGTCACAGGAAAGGAAAAGCTGAGCCTTTGTACACAAAGCTGACACTAGTGACTCACCAGCCTCAAGGTCCAGAGGCTCAGAGCTGTTTTCTGAGGCACAGAGAAAGAGCCCACCCAGCCTCCTCTGGACTAAGGGGAATCTTCCATGACACAGATCACCTGGAGGAGGATGTTTGCATCACAGGCTTAATTGGGTGTATAGGGAATCATGCTTCCAATTTGGCCCTTGTCACCTTTAGTAACCAAATTTATAAATGTCGGCCTTTTCACTACCATCGTATGATGCGGGAAAGTCACCATATGGTTATGAGTTGACAACAGTCATGGCACAAGAGGTGTCTTAGGGGTGTCCTTTTAATCTTTATCAAGTTCCTCAAAGCCACAGTAAATAATCAAGTGTCTAAGACACCCCCCTCCTACCACATCGCTGCCCCACAAATCCCCCTCATTTGCATATTCTAGGGTTGGAACCATGTTTTTTTTTCAAAATTCTACAAAATTACATAGTACTCCCCTTCCTGCAACTGTATTTTGAAATTATATTCCTTGTAACTAGAGCTTTGTACAGAAGTAGGGTTTAAGTACAATTTATTTACATAACATTTCTTTAGATTAACCAAGAGTATCTTTCACAACTGATTCTTAACAGTGTGGGCCATGACCCAGCTTCTTTCCAGAAAGTTCACCTTCACTTTGAAGAATGCTTTTGCGTCTCAGCCTCAGTTTCTCAGATTTGTTATCCAAACACCCTTGTCAGTGGCTGTCACACTTAGGCACAGAAATTCCCCAGAGAATTTGTCAAAACTGCAAATGTAGACTCAGCAGATCTATGGCATATCGCCAGTCTGTAGTTTTAGCAAACAGCCTCAGTGATTCTAATGCAGATCATGGAGGAGTCAGCACCCCACGTTGAGAAACACCGGTACAATCGTTCAGAACTAGGGCGTGGCAATCAGACCAAGTTAACTTTTGGCTTAGCCTCTAGCTAAGTTCATGAAATTAATTACTTATTAACCTTGATATGCCTCAGCTTTCCCTTCTATAAAATAGGGACAGTACCCGTTCCTGTGTCACAAGGTTGTGGGGTGGAATCAATGAGATTATGTAATCACTTAAGCATAGTGCCGCATGACATTTAGGGCTCTTACAGTTTACTGTTAGGACAGAGATTGGTACATAGTAGGCACTCAACAAATGTTTGTAGAATGTTGAATGAAAGAAAATTGTATCAACACAGATAGCTTTGCAGGTGGATAAAATGCTGCCCTAGGCCTTGATTAGTACAAGGGGTCAAAGAGAGAGAAACAGAGAGAGAGAGAGAGAGAGAGAGGCTGTATCTGTAGGTTTTAGAAATGAGCTGCTCAAGAGAAAAGAAGCTGGACTGAGAAGCACACTAGTAACTTGAGGAACCAAGAAACGTTCACTCCAAGTAATTTCAAAACTGACTATTTTGAATATAATGTACAAACCTAATTTGTAACTCTCAGTTCTAATCCGCTAAGACTAGCCTGAAGTAGCGAAGAGGGCTAAAATGGTATTTTTATATGCGAATTAAAAAAGGAACCACAATACCATTCATATTAAGAAGAGACCATGCATCGTAAATTTAAAGTACAAATCAAAGAACCAAAACCCCCTGGAGCATTCCCAGAAATGTCATTGGAAGTGATGAAGCATTAATGGAAATAGTGATCAGAAAATAATGATAATTATAATGGGTTCAAAAAGTGCATGACCCTAACTTGAAGTTGTGTGTATCCAATGTTACAACAGTTCACTGACTGATTTTTTTCAAACTTTTGGAGATTATTAAGATTTTGACTATTTTCAGTCGATGATCTATGATCATTTACTCTGGTTCTCATTTATAATTACCATGTATTCACGCTTATTGTGTGCTATGCATTTAAGTGCTCATTATTTTAATTAACATTCACAACAAACCCATAAGATAGTTTGTCAGCATCTCTATTTTACAAATTATGAAACTCTGCACTCAGAGGAGTTGTATGACCAAACCTAGAGGTGATGGAGATGTGATTTGAACTCAGATGTCTCACAGCCATGATGTCCTTCTCTGATACTGCGTGGTCCTAGGTGGTGCTCAGTGGGTGCCCTTCCCTAATTATCCAGATATGGCTACAAACCTCTGTACCACACCTGCCCTGCCCCACCCCGTGTCATTTCTCCATGAAACCCTTAGTTTTCAGCTGTGTCTCCTTATGATGGTTAATTGAAATAGGCAGTCACCCAGTTTGTTCATGGCTTTGGGCAAATTACATAATCTAATTCTTCCAAAGTACATCTAGTGACCCAAAAGATCTGGGCAATAGGAAGCTTTTATCTGTGGCCATTATTTTCATATTTCCTCATTTATACTAAAAAGAAAAGTGATAAAAGGGATTTGGACAAGCTTATTCAGTGATAAGAACATTAATGATAATAATGGTTAACATACATTAAGTACTTAACTTGCCAGGCATTGGGCTAAGCACTTTATGTGGAATGTCTCATTTAACTCACCCAACATTGTGTCAAGGTCTTATCTCCATTATAAAGATAAGTAGATAAAGATTCAAAACCTTAAGGGACGTGACCAAGGATTCAAAAGTATAAGTGGCCAAGCCAGGACTGCAACCCAGGACCGAGGGGTTCATAGTGTTGTAGGCAAGGATGAAATGCCAATGAGTAAAACAGGCCAGGAAGGGGCCGTGGCAAATGTCAGAGCACTTGCATGTTTGCAGAGGTGGTTACGCGACTCCAGTAGTGTGAGGCTGTGCTGGAATGTGGTCTTTTGATTTTATTTAAGTCAGGAATCTGAATATTTTTGATGTGAGCTCTCTTAATTGTAGAATGTCAGCATCTATTTGATTCATTTGTGTTTCTGTAAACATTTTGAATGCCCAACAAGCACATCTGGGGGCAGAGTTTGGTCCTGGGCTTCCTGGATGAGAACTTGTGCTCTCAGCCTTCAGTCTACAGTAACTCCAGTGCCTCCTTACGTCGTCTCTGTGAGTAGCTATTTCCAGGCCTATCATTTCCTAGATCCATAGCTTCCCCTTCCTTCAATAAATGAAACACCATTCCCAGAACTCTCTGTGACCAGGAGCAGACTTCTGCTCTGGCCCCAAGATTGATAAACGCTTGCATCTATGAAGGAATAAGAGCCAATGTTTTATTAAAGAAATATATGGTGCCCTTTGAAGGTTACTTGCCTTTTTTGCTTGGGAGAGATTAAACAGATATATGTTCAGGGGAAGAATTCTTCAAAGTTTGGAAAACATGACCATATGCATAGTGTCTGTGAATTTTTCACTTGCCTGAAGGCCATCTGCCTCCTGTTATCCTGATGCACCCAGTCATGACAGCAGTGCTGCAGCATGGAAATTGGTTTCATCTAGGTTTCCATATTGGCATCCAAAACCTTGCTTTTATTGACAGATTTTCCCTTTGGGGATTTTTCCTAAGACAGCTGGGTTCCCAGTGTGCCTAATCTTCACCCCATCTTCAACCAACGCAGAAGAGGGACATTCTGCAGGCTTAAAAAGGCTGAGCAGCAGCGCTTCATGCATTTATTCCCCTTCCCACTCATGTTTATTAATATCCGGGCAGAAATGTGACAGTGAGAAGTTTTGATGTGCACTGGGAGGACAGCTACAGCAGATGAGCATTTTCCGTTTAATATAGTATCAACCAAGTAGGCTGTGCTGAAGAAAAAAGAAGAAAAATAGATCCTACATCTATTTTTAGGCCAAGATGTAGATCCTAAATCTATTTGGCACAAAATAACTACATGTTGGCAAATAAGCTACAAAATAATGTAGAAAGGTAAGGGTTATGGCAGAACCTTGCTCTAAGCCTGGCCTATAGATTTATAATGCCATTTCTCTCTGGAAAGTGAGAGTTTTTTGGTGACTGATAAATGAATGCTATTTGAGAAACAGGATTTCAGTGGATCCTTAAAACTTTTGCAGAATTGGGAAAAATATCTCAATGATGCAGAACAGTCATTTTAGGACTAACAGGACAAAAAGTAATAGTCTGTGAGTATCTACAGCCTTTCTTCTCCTCTCTACCTGCAAAAGAGTTTGGGTTTTGCCCACTCTTTCTCTTTCCCATCCTCTACAGAGGGTTCTTCCAGTGGTTGTGTTGAGTTGGGAGACTAGATGAAGGAAAAAAAAAACCCCACAAAGCATAGAGGAACTCTTCCTTTCTCGAGAACCCTAAGAGTTCGGCGAATAATCTACCAAGAGCCCTTTGTATGGGAAGGCAGAGCATGAAGTTGAGGAGTAGGTGGTCATCAGCAGAATGGCAGAAGCTGAATAGAGTAACTGAAGAGAGAGATGATTCTAGTTTGGAGGATGAGACTTTCTAGAGACATCTGAGTCGATAGGAGAGAATGGATGATTTTTAATAATAGTCCCATATAAGTTGCTTGAGAGATGCCACAACACATTAGATTCCCTATATGAATGATATCACTTTGAATTTCAAGTTTCTTTTTTTATTATTATTGGGCTTTTCAAATATATATATATATATATATTTTTAATATGAAATTTATTGTCAGATTGGTTTCCTTATAACATCCAGTGCTCATCCCAACAGGTGCCCTCCTCAATGCCTATCACCCACCCTCCCACCCCCCATCAACCCACAGTTTATTCTCAGTTTTTAAGAGTTTCTTATGGTTTGGCTTTCTCCCTCTCTAACATTTTTTTTTCCTTCCCCTCCCCCATGGTCTTCTGTTAAGTTTCTCAGGATCCACATAAGAGTGAATTTCAAATTTCTAATGGACTCAACCACATGGCTCATGGCTTTAACAGGGTTACAGCTATGAATGACGTTGCCACCTTTCCTCTCTGCCAAACCTTCTAATTATTTCCAAAGAGACATAGATACTTAACCCAGAAGCAAAAACACGTGTGACTTTGTTTTCTCAGACAAAGGTAAGGGACCCTTTCAATAATGCTATTCCCAGATTTCAGAATAATCTGGCTCTGGGAAGTTAGGGGTCAGTATCTAATGGTGACTTTGAGGAGTTTATTGTGATCTTGCCAGGGAGACAGGCAACTAGGTGACTCTTTAAATCTCTCATTCATCCATTTAATCAATACTTACTAACCACTTAGCTTGTATCAGGCACACGTTCTTGGTTCTTGGGGTATAATAGTTGGCAAAAACAATTACCCCTCCCTCACAGAGACTGCATTTCTTTTTACATATATTTCATTTTCTACAGAAAATGCTCCCTTTGGGGTACCTGGGTGGCTCAGTCAGTTGAGCATCCAACTCTCCATTACAACTTAGGTCATGATTCCAGGGTTGTGGAATTGAGCCCCACGTTGGGCTCCACACTGATTGGGGTCCTGCTTAAGATTCTCTCTCTCTCTCTCTCTCTCTCTCTCCCTCCCTCTGCCCCTCTCCCCCACTCACACTGTCTCTATTTTTTTTTAAAAGAAGAAAATTCTCACATTAAGTAGGCAAAGAAGTGTGAAATACAGGTTATGAACTTGATGTTTAAGTTGTTCAGAAAATTAAATCCTATCTTGGAATCCTCCTACAAGAATTATAGGGAAATCAGGATTGTTCTAAATACTTCTTCCTTTAGCCATCCAAAAATAATTAAACTCAATGGGAATTAAAAACATTTAGCCTCAACTTAACAGAGCTTGGCACAATTTCAAGAATTGCAGGGAGACAGGGAGCTGCAGGGTCCGTGATGCCAGCTCAGGTCTGCCAGCTCACAGCTGGGACCCCGCTGAGTCACTGTGTGCTTCGGGTAAGTTGTATAACCTATAATATGGGGTTAATAATAGTACCTACCTCATTAGGGTTTTTGTGCAGATTAAATGAGCTAATTCATGTGAAGTTCTTAGCTCAGTGTATGCCAGAGAGTGTGTGCTTAATTATTATTATTATCTGTTCTTATTCTTTTGTTTCCTTGCCTTTAAACAGTGGGCTGCAGGAGTTCAGCTCCTCTTAAGGCAAAACTCTTTTTGGAAAAGAAATGGGAAAAAAATATATGGGTGAGAAAGACTCCCCAACAAGTGAGGAGATACATCAAGTAAGTCAAATAACGATAGGTAGGGGGGTGGCCGGTCTGTGCGAGGATTAGCACAGGTAGAGCGCCCTCAGAATAAGAGCAGAGGCTGTGGCTTCTCCACATAGCACATGCGTCTGTCGGTGTCTGTGTGTATCTGTATAACCAGTGAAATGACTTTCTATTAACCACGCCTAGCTCTGTGACTGCAGATAACAGTTTTGACAAGCCTGCCTTGCCAAGGAGGCAGTAAGACTCCACCACTACTGGCTGCATGGCCCAGGAGCTGTTTGGGGCCCTCTGACTCTGGGCAGTTCCCCTGATGGAACCTACTGTGATCTGAGTGACCTGGGCAGACAATGCGAAATGCCAGCATTGGGCCAGCACGATGATTTCCTAGGCAGAGGCCTCATTTAATGAAGAGGCCTGTGACGTCTTTATACTCGAGCGTCTTTCCAGTGCTTGGCTCAGCATCCAGATTTTCAAGCCAAATTTTTCTCTAGTTGTGTTTTCTTAGGGGTTTGTGGGGAGCAGGCGTCAGTCGTTCTAATTCCCAAATTTGTCTCCAACCTAATATTTAGTGGGAATGTTGCCAGAGGTTAAATCATGAAGCGAAAGGTTTTGTTCAGTGATTTCTCAGATGGTCTAATTCTGATATTTTCTGCTGAACTGTAGTTTTACATTAATGTGTTTTCTGTTTTGAGGCAGAATTTATCCTCATGTTCTGTGCCACTCTGCTTATCACCGGAAAGCCGGACGGTGCAGTAAAAGGAAGGTCAAGTCAGTCTGGATTCAAATGCGGATTCTTCCATATCCTGGTTATTTGATGGTAAACTGCTTCCAGTCTCAGGTTCCTTACATGTAGAATAATGTCCATCCTGCCATGAGACTCTGAGGATTCAAGACAATCTCTGTACATGCATTAAATGCCGACACTTGCTCTCATTTATTGTTTAGAGTCTTCTCCCTTCTATGCATCAGCTTCTATCTTATTTCATCTGGAAACATTCTTTTCATGGCAGCATTATCAAAGAGACAGTGAACAGCAGTGATTGTGACCAGATGCTTTGAAGCCAGACCGCCTGGTTCTCCTACTGATGAGCATTTTACTCTGGGCTCATTTTTTAACTTCGTGTGCCTCAGTTTCCTTCTGTAGAAAATGAAGATACTAACAAAGTCTACCTCAAAGAGTGGACCCATGGATGGCATGAGTATCACATGCAGAGCTTTTAGAAGTGTGAACTAATATTATTTTCTGTTTGTATCTTAAAATTGTCTAACATTGGACCAGCATAAAGTCATGAACCAGTGAAATAGGAGGGAAAGATGAGACCTGGTGGGTAAAACAGCAGAGAAGGGAGAAAAGTAACCCTCTGTCCACTCCACATCTGGCACAGCTTTCTTGGCAATAGCAGAGGAAGATCTCTTCAGAGTTCTTAGGGCCTCAACTCACTCCTTGTGGAAAAGGATCATTCCTACCTTGTGTGTCCATACTGACCAGCATGCACATGCGCACACACACGCACACACACACACACACACACCCCTTAGGAAAATAATATTGGAACAAATCCAAGGCAGAAAAGAAATGTAGAGCTTTGAGTTACTGCCAGGCTATCAAGCTCTCTGACTTCTCTCGTGACCTTAACAATTACAAATGATAACAAACTAACCTAAAGCCCTTAACAATTTGTGAATAGGGGACTTACTACCAAGTCTGCTTGCTGCAGGTGATTTATTTCTGGGACACCCTTCAAGACCATTAAAATACCTGGTGAGGACTCCTCACTAAACAGGACATCTGGTCAACTTAATAAAGCATATGCTCCTGGGCGCTGTTCAACACAAGTAACCCAATACCCTCGCTGCAGCAAGAATTCTTTTGAATCATTTTTCTGGCAGCAGGGCGTCCTCCCCAAAGGTGGGACTATTATCCATGTGACCTCTCAGATCCATTTCTCTCCTGTGATGCATTCAGTGACCTCCTCCAGTGTGAAAAATGGTATCCTTGTGGCTTGAAAGGGTCCTCCCCCCTCCTCCTTCTTCAACATGAGTCATCCATTTTTTCTTGCCAGTGGGATACTGCCCTTGTTCATTCCCAAAACACCCCTGTGAAGAAGGCAGTAAGGGTATAAAAATAAACTCTTCAAAAGCAGAAATGCCTCATTGGGTAGCTGCCTGCCTGGTCCAAAGCCCTGTTCTAATGCTACCCCACCAGCACGGCCACAGGGAAGAGAGTTGTTTCAAATGTCAATTCTGAAGTCAGACTGCCTCAGTGCACACCCTTGCTCTACTCTCGCCAGCTGTGTTACCTTGGGCTGATGACTTAACCTCTCAACCTTTCCATTTTCTCTCTGTAAAATGGGATTAACAATGGCACCTACCTCATAGCATTCAGTGAGGACTGGATACAAGCACAGCACTTCAAACAGTGGCTGGTATGTAGTAAGAGCTTAATAAATTGTCTAGGATTTTTATTCCACTATACATTTCAGCATTGAAAATATGCATGAATAAATGAAAACTGGAGTCAAATTACATGTAGCACTGAGAGTAAAAATGTATGTTGGCCATGGTGCTCATCCCATTCTCTTCTTTCCTTCCTTCCTGTCTAGTGAGTCACTGATGTCAGTAGTCAATTTGGGGGAGGCAATTCTTCATCTGTTTTGCTAAAGAACATGTCATCCCTCTAAACCACTCTGAAATGAACTAAAATATTCCATTTTCATTTGCCTTTAACTCTGAATCATTGTCTATTTCCCCAGATGTGAGAGGTTGATCCTTTGAGTTAGGATGTAGACAGAGAAGGTAAGTTCTATGACAATTTAATTCTTATTTTTTTTTTAAATATAATTTACTGTTGGGATGCCTGGGTGCCTCAGTCGGTTGAATGACCGACTTCAGCTCAGGCCATGATCTCATGGTTTGTGACTTCGAGCCCCACGTCAGACTCTGTGCTGACAGCTCAGAGCCTGGAGCCTGCTTCGGATTCTGTCTCCCTCTCTCTCTGCCCCTCCCCCACTCATGCTCTGTCTCTTTCTGTCTCAGAAATAAACATTAAAAAAATTTAAATATAATGTACTGTCCCATTGGCTTACATACAACATCGAATGCTCATCCTGACAACTGCCCTCCTCAGTGCCCATCACCCACTTTCCCCTCTGCCACATCCCCCCATCAACCTTCAGTCTGTTCTCAGTACTTAAGAGTCTCTTATGGTTTGCCTTCCTCCCTCTCTGTAAATTTTTCCCCCTTCCGCTACCCCATGGTCTTCTGTTAAGTTTCTCAGGGTCCTCATATGAGTGAAAACATATGTTATCTGTATTTCACTTAACATAATACTCTCTAGTTCCATCCACGTTGCTACAAATGGCAGGATTTCATTCTTTCTCATTGCCAAGTAGTATTCCATCATATATATATATACCACATCTCCTTTATCCATTCGTCAGTGGATGGACATTTAGGCTCTTTCCATAATTTGGCTATTGTTGAAAGTACTGCTATAAACATTGGGGTACAAGTGCCCCTCTGCATCAGCATTCCTGTATCCCTTGGGTAAATTCCTAGCAGTGCTATTGTTGGGTCATAGGGTAGTTCTATTTTTAATTTTTTGAGGAACCTCCACAGTTTTCCAGAGCAGCTGCACCAGTTTGCATTCCCACCAACAGTGCAAGAGGGTTCCCGTTTCTCCAGATCCTTGCCAGCATCTATAGTCTCCTGATTTGTTCCTTTTAGCCACTCTGGCAGGTGTGAGGTGTTATCTCAGTGTGGCTTTGATTTGTATTTGCCTGATGATGAGTGACATTGAGCACCTTTTCATGTGCCTGTTGGCCATCTGGATGTCTTCTTTAGAAAAGTATCTATTGTGTCTTCTGCCCATTTCTTCATTGGCTAATTCTTGTTTTAAAATGTGTCCTTAAATAATGCGCCCTTGCCTTCTTGCCTTGGCACCCAGGCATCGATTGGCACAGATCCATATTCCTAATGCTGTGCTGTCAGCATGCCAGTGTGGTTTCTGCTGCCTTCCCTTTGTGCTTTGAGCTGCAGATAAAGTAAGTATCTGGCAACTGCTCACCAAGTATTGACATCTGTGAATGGAGAGAAAAAATAAATAAAAGTATAATCATCACCTACGGAGTACAGTACAGTGATCTGAGATTTTGTAGGTGAGAGAATTACGTTTTATAATTTTGTCTAGGTCCCTCAGATTGTATGTTCTTCCTTCTTAGAAGGAAACTTGGCAGGAGTCTTTGACAATGCAAAAGCGCCTGGCACCCACTGTCACATGTGTGTCTTAAGCACGTAGGTGGCAAAGGTGAGCCATCTGCATTGTCTTGGGTTTCTGGTAGCATGGGCACCAAGGAACAAGGATAAGAAGTGGATGGCTGTGAGTTCCCAGCAGCAGGGTTGCAGAGATGAGCACAGAGATTCCTGTCACTGTTTCCCACAAGGGCGATCTGACACTTTGCCTTTGCTCAAGCCACAGGGAGGTGCAGGGGAGAAGATGACACGGACTCCTCTGCAGGTCTGTGCCCTTGCAAAGAAGCCCACCGTCAAGGAATACAGTAGGCCTCCTTCCCCCAAACGGATTGGCAGCCACATTTTAAATGAGTTATGGTGCCCGCAGTTTGTAGCAGCCCCCGCCACAGCAAATCCACTGTGATATTAAAAAGAAAAACAGCCTGGTGATATGGAAATTAGCCCATCCAGCAGTATTTCCCAAAACAAGAGGCTTGATTTTGCTGCCCAAATGAGAGTGACAGAACTGATTAATCCTTTATTCCAAATGCCATCACATTTTGGTTGTTTATTTTTTAATCTTTTATATAAAAAGGCAACATTGTGGCTATTTAAATAGCCCAAGTGAAGGGAAGATTTGGCAATTGCATAGTAAATTTCAGTGAGCCAAACTAAGAAGAGAAGACATGGGGTCGTGCAAGGTAAAGAAATCTATTATCCCTGAACTTTCTGGATAGGCTCACTCCATGGTGAAACCACTTTTTTTTTTTTTTTTCTGGTATAGTAACTCATGCAGCCATCTGGATTATTTAATCTATACAGACAGCTGGTCCAGACACTTTTAGACTCAACATGGAGTTTTTTTGCAATCTGAATAATCTACAAGGCAGAAATTAACAAGAAAATTTCCAGTTCTTTCCTCGTTTGGTGCCAGTTCACCCCGGTGAGGAGCATCAGGAAGAGTGGGGATGGGAAGAGGTTTGTACCTTTCACTGTTGAGCACTTCAGCTGGCCAGGTGCATAGTGGTTCAAATGGAATTGCTTCCTGTGTCCAGCCCTTGGTGCTCAAATGCAATAGGGGTGCAATACACCTGTGTTTTCTTTCTCCTTTTAGCAGCTCCTCCCCCCACCCTTGACTCCCCAGTGTTGTAGCTGTAGATGTTCAAGCTCTTCATCTAGAAAGCTGAGGACCATGAGGCTAAGGGACTACCAAAAGGCAGGAGCAAGCCGAACCCCAAAAGAGGCCAGTCCACCTGGAGATAGTTGGGCTCTCTGATGTCTTTACCAAAACTTTCCAAGTAAGAAAGACAGTGGAAGCCAGGACCACAGTTATGCCAACAAACAATTAGCTAATTGTTCAGTCTTGGGCTCTGTGGTTTTTGTCAAGTTACTTAACTTTTCTGAGCCTCAGTTTCCACATCTATAAAATGAGCCTGCTATTGGTACCCATCTCATGAGGCTGATGTGAATCTTCCGTGAGGTAATACACATACTTACGACAATGTCTGGCATAAGAAGCCCTCAGTAAACATTAATGATTGGTACAATTCATTGAGCACTTGCTATATGCCAGACGCTCTTGGAACTTCTTCAATTGAAGCTCTTATGACAACCCCATGAAGTAGTTATTACTATGCCTATAAACAGGAAGAAGAACAACAAATAATAATTAAAGGGCAGATGACCCTTCTGATACAAATCACCCATCAATGAATAGACAACTGTTTGACACAATGGTTGATGAGTCAGGGCTCTGGGCTCAAACATCCTAGAATTTAATCTCAGTTTTTGTTGGCATCCAGTGGTGTTAGGCAAATGACAACCTCACTGAGTCTCAATTTTCTTATCTGGAAAATGGGACTAAGAATTGTACATAACAGGGTGGTTGTGAGGGTAATTCAACAATATAAACGAAGCATGTTTAGCCCCCAAGGAACTGATAATACTTGAGTTACTAGCCAGGTGACCTTGGGCAAGCCACTTAACTTCTCAGGCCTGACCTCCTCGTCTGTAAGATGGAGAAGCTGCTCTGAGGACTGACTGGGCTAAAGCACATCACGTGCTTCCTTGGGAAATTTTCAATAAATACATAAGCACACTTATAGTGATGGGTTTCGTAAGGGACAAGGTCAAGTAGGAAGCACTAAGTAGCTGGCTGAAGTCAGAGGCAAGAAATTCTCTGAGAGTTCCAAGGAGGCAGAGGCTGGGTGTTGAGCAGGGTCAGAGTGAGTCTGAGTTGAGGCACTAATTCAATTCACTGCAACATTTGGGGTGGCAGGCCCCAGACTAGGTTCCAGGAATATACCCATGGACATCGGCAGTCTCCGCTGGGTGGGACAGCTGTCAGTCTGGAGGGGTACGTGGAGCAGGAAGCATCTAACTGTGACACTTCACTGATTGTTACACTAGAGAAAGGCAGACAACAGGGAGAAGCCAAGGAAGAATGATGAGAGCAGTGGCATGTACCTGGGGGTATGGCATGAGTCTCAGAGGAGGCAAAAGAAAAAACTAGGTAAAGATGCTGTGTATTGATCTACTAAGCCACCATGCTGTATTAAAAGAAGCCAGATGCCAGCAGATAGGAGAGATGACATTGAAACAATTTGAGGGTTGTCTGTCCTGGGCTCCAATAAAATCATAGATATTATGTTCTTTCCTTTAGTCAACTGTAACTGCAGGGTCCTAGGTAATCCTTGTTTTCTCGAGTTTAACTTAGCTAAAGTTGTCTGGGTTCCAAGCTAAAAACTTCCAGCACTGCTCTGCATTTCTCCGTTAGGCAAGACTTTTTTTTTGGCAAGTGACAGAAACCTACTCAACTGCCTTACATAAAAAGAGGGGGAATTTATTGGCTTACTTAACTGCAAATCCATGGAGGTTTCTAGCTTAAGGCACATCTCAGGCCTCAAACTGGACAACCATGTGCTCATTCCCTCTCCTTATCTTTCAGTTTATCTTTTCTCCCTTTTGGCTTCTTTTCTCAGACAGGCTCTTTGGATTAGCAACCCCCAAAGAGAGTCCCTTTTTGCCAGTAGCTCCTGCAGAAGTTGCCAGTGTATTTTCATTGCCACAGGCACATGATCGTCCCTAAAGCAATCATCAAGACCAAGGAAATGGAGTATTCTTGTCGGTCATGCCTAGATGTGCATAGGCCATTGGGTAAGTTCAATGATACTCCAACTGAGTGAACTGAGAGTTGGAGTAAGGTGGCTCCACAAAAGAATGATGAGCCCAAAAAACTTGTATTCATTGCAGTGCCCTCTAAAGGAGGAAGAAGGCAGGGAGAAGACGGTAAGGAGATGGAAGGGAAAAAGCATGATATGTGCGAACCCATTATTTCCAGACCAATCAACTTGGTCTTGGATCTACAGTCGCCCTCATCGTGGAATGAACTCTTTTGAAATGTAAAGGTATTTTCCTCCATTTTTCTTTTTTCCAACCTTTTAATAAATACTTACATTTCTTGTTCTTGATTTTCATAGATAGTTTCACAGTCATACAATGCAAAAGTATATTTGGTCAAAAAAAGTTCATAAAGAAGTTCCCTCTGTGCCTAGAATAGCAGGGGTCATCTGTGCTTAGAGGTCTTAAGCGTATTGCTTTTGGTTCTCCAGGCTGTATCATTTTGGACCTCTTAGGATATTTCTATTGAAGGGTAATTTCAGGGGATTATTCACATGTTGAGGGCTGGGGCTCTGACCTGGAGTTTGATAACGTCTTTCTCTTTCTCCCTCCCTCCCTCCCTCTCTGTGTGTGTGTGTGTGTGTGTGTGTGCCTTTAACAAAAGTGTGTTTACACAGAAGCAAATATTCAGGGATGCATGACTTCTTTTTGTCCTTTTGAAACAGAATATTTGGACATGTTTTCAGCTTTTCTTTATGTGCCCAAACTTTTCTTCTTTTTATTTTGTATTTTAAAAGTTGACTTTGATTCTTCAAACAGCACACCTGTTCCAAAGAAGGGCACTGGACACTGTGGAAAGCTTCAAAAAGTGGAACTGTAGAGCACAGAATAACTCTTTATTCCCACTTACCCTTCTCTTGTCATTGTTATTTAAAAAAGCTTCATCCCCAAGACGAGAGCCCCTTAGGTGTCACCATAGCTGCCTCCACTATCCTAGTGTGTTTGACAGTGTATGAATATTATGTGTCATCAAGTCCCAAAGCTCCAATTTGTTCCCGTTCAAGACCCTCTCCCTCACAATCCTTAACCTCAGATGGTTTATACTGAAAAACCGAAGGGGCTGATCTTCCTTCCCATGTGAATCCACAAAGGAAGTGACCTCACAATGTCAGTCATATGCTTAGCCAGTAGAGTTGCCCCTAGAAATCCCCTGCGGATGTCTCATGCCCTGTGTAAACTTTACAGCTCCTTTCAGCTTTTTGGGAAGATTTCTGAAGTCTATCCTATGGTGGTCCTGGCAGACTTATGCATGTGAATTCAGCTGCTCTATGAGCACTGTATTGAATACGCACTCTAGGCCATTGTGCCCCAAATTTATTTCTCCTGAATTGCATCATTGCAGTTTGCCACTGAGTAAGGTAGTTGCAGCATAAAGAGAAACTAAAGTAAGGGAATGACTCCAGGACATTCTTCACAAGACAGTGTTTAGACGGCTTAAGAGCTGCGCACAGGGTTTGTCATGTGGTCAGGCTTCTAATGGGTATTCTAGACACCTGGACATCCAGGCTGCCATTTACCCCCAATTCATGGTGGATTCTGAAGGGCTTTATTTATAACACAAAGAAACTTGTGTGCACAGACACACACACACATGCACACGCACATGCACACACGTGCACATGCTCACACACAAACACCTCAGAAAGAAAAGGGAAACCTTTAGAGGGATTTCTATAAATGATGTTCTTTAATGGACATGGTGCTTCCCATGGTTCTCCAGGCTCTGTCTAAATGGTTTAATGTTTTCATCTGGTCATCAAATTTCCCGCATAGAGGAGAGCTCAAACATCTTGTTTGAGAAAGACTCTTGCAGCTGTGCAAATACACTCTTCTCAAACATTAATCCATCTGTCAGGTGAGATTTCCTTTTTCAAATAGCAAGAACTCCAAGTGGAGGATTAGTGTCCATGCTATAAAAATTCTCAGCTATTTAAAGCTAAGTTGTAGTAATATCCATTTAAGATCCTCTGGGAATTTAGATTCTGGGTTTTTATGGGAAACAATGGACAGTCCTCTCTAAGCCTGTTGGCCAAAGAATTTCAGCATCATATTTGATCTTGACCCACTCACTGAAGGGTCCCCTAATGATTCTAGGTACCTCTCATTTACTCAAAAACATTAAGTTCTTCTTGTGTGCCAGCCACGGTGCTAAGAGCTCAGCAAACAAAGAAGAATAAAAATGTCTAGCTTCAAGGGACTTGCAGTCCAAGTGAAGAGCAGAAGCTTTGTGATGCAAGATAGAGTAATGCCCCCAAAGGGGAATGGGATCAACTTTGGACAGGAGGTATGGTTCAGAAAGGCTTTTTGGAAGAGAAGATACCTGAGCCTGGGAATTAAGGAGCAAGTAGGGAGTGGTGAGGGCCAGAAATTCCACACAGAGAAACCACTGTGTGCAAAGATTTCACCATGTGAAGGAAATTTGAAAAGGAAACTCTTGAGTAGGGTCTGGTGGGTACTTGGTAACTTGGGTAACTCTGGAGGGCCTAGTAAAGGGAGCATGTGACAAGCTTAATAGGAGTCAAATCATACAGGGCTTCTGGATCATTCTAAGGTGCAGAGCCCTTGAAGGTTTTCCATCAGAGGAGTAATGGAACAGGTCTGCCTTTCTGAACACTTACCTCTGGCTCTAGCATGGAGGATGGAAAATCATGTTCTACTTACTTTCTATGTCAAATAATTAGTAACTTATTTAGTTTCTCCTCTTTATTAGTGAGAGATGGCAAATACGGGCTACAATTCCTCCTCTTCCTACAGCCCTGAGAGATGTTGCAAATCATGCTACAATTCCTCCTCTTCCTACAGCCCTGAGAGATGTTGCAAATCATTTGTAACATCTTTCTCGCTAAATCCATATGCAAAGTAAAACTGTTTACTTGAATATCAGTAAACCCTGATATTCAAGTGCTCCCTGTCAAGCAACTGGAGCTGGAACTGAGTTGACTTGTGTTCTCCATCTCTGGCCTGTTGCTGGCAGGGCCTCATTGTTCTGTTAACACCATTTTGATTACCGGTGCCCTCAGCATAGGGCACCTCACTCCCCGGGCAGCAGGGTCCCTCCCCTTCTCTCATTTTCTCTCTCTCAGCTTTGCTGCCTCTGGTTCTTAGCTTTCCCTGGCATGGAGGACCGGAGTCCATTGTGTTTCCCAAACGCAACAGACACAGAGTAAGCTCTCCAGGGGTCCTCTGGAGCACCCACTGGCTTGGCCTAAGGTAAGAGGAAAGCAGCCCCCACTCCTGGCATGAGCTACATTTCCTGGAAACTGACCTGAGACTGAACGTATACTCACCAGAATAAATTCTCTCTTTCTACTGATGTCATACCGTGTAATTTCAAATAAATCTCAGTCTTATACTTTATTAAGTGCTCTGGTAAACACTGCCAGATGAGGCACACGTTGCGTGCCCTGTCCTCGGTGCCTTGGTTTTTCTACAGCTGGATAGGAAAGAATGCATGTAGCTGATGTTTTTGTTTTTTTTTTTTTTTCCTGCGAGGGAAGCCCTTATTTCTTTTAAGTATAAAAAAATATTTTGTGGGGTTTTTTTGGTTTTTAACACAGAAGGTTAATGCTGACAGTCTAAATGCATCTAAGGATATGAGAAAGGGCTAAGCCAATTGACTTCTGAATAGCGCTGAGCATATCAGCATGAAAATTCACTTATTCACTTTACCATGCACCTCAGGGTATAGGGACTGCACTGTACTAGAAACTGTATAACAATATAAATGCAAATTTAAATAACATTACTTAAATGCTATTATAATATAAATGTAATAATACTCTTTAAATACAAATTTACATAATAAAAATAAAATTCGCCACAACCGCTGAGATAAAGCACAGCCGTGTTATGCTTAGCACATTGCCCATTCTAAGGGGAAGCTTGTGAGCATCTCAGTGGGTAGAAAAAGCAAGACATAAGTACATAGTTCTCAGCGAGTCCTGATGAAGACATTTTTGCCTTCAGCTTTTTTGAAAATTTAGTATAAGCTAAATGCTAATCAGAAAATATTTTGTATTTTTAAAAAATTTCTTTCATACCTGGTAAAGAATTACTTGATTATTTCCTCCTAACGGTGGCTTAAGCATTATAAACGATTACATTTCAATAGCATCTGTATGCTTTATACTTTTTGTATGAAAAAAAGCATTTTTTGTATAAAGCATTTTGTATGAAAAATGTCAGGAAATTTGTTCTACACCTGTGGTTATACTTTTTTTTTTTTTTTACCACATTTATAAACGAAAGGGTAGCATCACCATAAACAGCTGAAGCTAGACTGTCTGCAGACAAAATTAGCCACAAATCTGATGCACTGTCAATTCCGGTCCTCAGGACAACAAAAGTGATTAAGCAAGACCTCAAGTAACAATGTTAATGCCATCTACAAAGGGAAAAACTGATACAAAAGCATTCAAAGCCTGAACATTGCTTGGCGGTGAGAGGGGAAAAAGATCACCTTAGCTGGAAGGTTCACAAACACAAAGTCTTATTTACATTACACAAAGCTCAGGTGTTAGGCTTGAACGTGTTTCAAAATACTTTCACATACAACCTGCTCAGATCGCTTTTGCTGCGGCAGTACAAATCATGCGCGACATCTTTTGTCCCCAAGACAAAACAACTCTTGAAACAATACTGCAAGTATATCACTAAACACCATGAGCTGTATCTGAAGGGATTTCTTTAGGAAAAACAGATTTTTTTTTCTCCCATTGTGTAGGATGCTTCTTAGGAGTGCCTGTGGGATCAATACCTATGGAAGGGAAGAGCTGGAAGCAGGTAGGTGCACAATGGAACAGAACATAGCAGAACATAGCAGAACAGCTAGCTATGGGGTCTGGTGACAGCCTCAGCCAAGCCTGCAGGGAGCCCGAGAGCCCCAGCAACCCTCAGAGTCAAGCCAAGATGACTCTTCCTGCATATTTCTGCATCAGCTGGTCACTGGATGTGGGCTGGACCAGGGAGGGGAGTGACCTTGGCTGAGGTAGTTACCTACAGAAGAGACAAACTCAAAGAAATTCTCTTTCCTTCCCCAGCCTCTCCAACCTCAACTGCTTTCTGAGCCAGAGGGGGCAATCACTAATGCTGATAGAGTTAGTTTTAGAATTCCTTAGCCTGCCCCAAAGAAGGGCTTTAATTATAGCTTTGCTCATTTATAATTTTTGTTTTCAGATTTCAGGCCCTCAGCTAAACACTAATACCCAGAATTTCAGTTTACCATCCTGCTGCAGTCAGGCACTTGTTATACTAAATAGATTACAATATCTAGGTGGTAAAGATCACGACTTGTGTTCCTGTAACACTCCCTGGCTTAGCAGTTATGAATCAACCCAAATGTCAAATGATTTATTTCTGTGATTATATGATATGCCCTAGTTTGGGGGTTGGAAACACAGACACTGTGTGCAAAGAACTTAACATAAGGCTGGGCACATAAGTGCTACCCTCCACAACTTTGGTGCTGGCTGTTTATCTTAGAAGCTGTTACTGAGCTAATCAGTCAGTTTGACTTATGGCTGCTCCCAGTGGCTATGGCTTTCTAAATGCTTCTGGAAGGAGCCTCCTCACAGGTAGCTTCAGCTCTCTGTGCCGATGATCATTTATCACAATCTTTGGGGAGCCTATTACCCCTTTTTGTGTTCTCAAGAAAATTAAATCAAATTAAATGGTTCTCTTTAGTTCTTTCTGTTGACTTCCCCAGATGAATTCCTACCGAGCATATTATGGCCATCACTGGGGTTATAAAAAGCCATCTTTCAGAATTAGGTTTACCTAGCAATTCTGCTATTACCAAGACAAAAGGGAAAAAGGAAGTAAGAGTAAATAAAAGAAATATACCAGGAAATTGGTAGATTGCTGGCCTTTATCCGTATCTGGACGTGATTTGAAGTCAGTTTTTGTTTTAGGTTCCGGCTCTGAAATGACCTTAGATACGTTGCTTCTTTACTGTGGATGCCTTGGTTCCATCATCAACACATATGATGAGATTGGATGAATTCTTACTTTGTCCAGAAGTTCTGTGCAGGGAGTTTCCTGAGATGTGGTGACCCTGCATAGGATGGGACACTGAGGTTGACAGGCAGGCAGAGGAATACCAGAGAGGTAGGGGAGAGACCAAAAAAGTGTCAGGTCATGAACAGCAAGAAAAGAGAGGATCTTAAGAAGGAAAGCTTAATTAACAGTGTCCAATATTCTTTGGAGGTCAAATAATATAAGGAATGAAAATAAATGGATATTTGATTTAGTGACCAATAAGCAGGCTGAAGAGTAATTCAATGTGAGGAAAGACATAGAAGGAAATACCCCAAAATACCATTACTGGTTCCCCTGGGGGAGAACAAGAGAGTTAGAGAAGAAGGCAGAAGAGAACATTAACTTTTAAAAAAATGTTTTATTTGACCCTTACTACTTTTGTAGTTTGAAAAAATCCCAATACAAGAATGAATGAGAAGCAGAAAAGTAGAAACAGCAGTTATAAGCCATACTTCCAAGAAGGTTGTCTAATATGTACATGTGTTTTACACAAGTTTTCGTGGCCAGAAAAAGGAGCTGAAGAGAAAAAAATTTATTTATTTTTTTACATTTGACTCAAATGTTACCATTTCACCACCATAGACTTTCTCCACCTTTTTTTTTTTCCCCACTGGCAGGAAAAAGGAAGAGCAGGCTGGAAAGAGAAAATGGGATCTGATAAACAAGAAGTTTCTCAATTGATAGAAATCATTCTGGAGGCTTAATTTGTATTACTAACAGATTTCTCCAGACAGACTTGGAATTTCAAGTATGGTTTGGGGAACTCCAATCTAGGTTGGCTTTGCATTATTGTGGCAGCCCTCAAGTATAATCTCAACGAGGTGAGCCTCAGAAGAGCATGGTGCAGAGGTAAGCCCACAGCCTGCCCTTAACCAGTCCTTCTAACCGCCATGTATAGTTCAGGAAGTTCTGCAGCTGTAACTCTGGATGACATGGGATCTCTCACTCAGGCCTAAATATTGGACAGAATCCATAAAGCCACCTGGGGAAAGATGTCAAGATAAGCAGACCGTGTTTTTAATAGGATCTTGTGCATAGACAAAAAGGAGTTGGTATTTTGTCGATCTCCTAGGACAACTTGGAAAAAGCATTTTGCTCTATAAGTGTGTTTGGAGAGGGGGGGGGAAGGAAAAAAAACCAAAAGAAACCTTTTAGAGATCAGGAATGAAAGACAGTACTGTAAACTTGGCAACTGCTAGAGCATTGGAAAGAATGAGACAAAAAAGGGGGGAGACAAGGGGGCAGGAGGAAGCCACTCAGGAGAATTTCCTCATGTTATTTTAGTGAAATCCTTGAAAATCTTTTCTCTAAAACTGTATTCTGTGCAATATGAGGTAAAATGTCACTCTGGTCACAACAGAGCATCATACCATCTGAGATACTTCTTCTAAGGGAAACTTTCCTCTAATCACCAACTAGCCCCCATACTTTGGGCTGCAATTTGTAGTGTTCCAAGTGAGGAAGAAGTTTTTAGGACACATTAGAATAATGATCAATACAACCAATGAGAATCAGTGTAAAGAAGAATTAGAGTGTAGAGTTGGCATAGTGAGTGGCTAAAATGAGGTTATCCTCTTTAGCTCATTATCCCACTGCCTACTTCATAGAAACAGTAAAAGCTATCAAGGATGAACACTACCTAAGCTTTCCTGACTGCTACACCTCAATTCATGCAGCACCCAGACTTTGTTCTTTCCCCTCAGCCCTGTGGGAAGAGGATGGCCCCATGGGAAGAGTTGTCATCCTCTAGTCAAGGCTAGATCTTCCATCCATTCTATCTGCCTACTTCAAGGACCTGGCCCTATCCCTGACTCCTCCACTGTTTTGTATCCTGACCTTTCTCTTTTTCTCTATTCAATGTCAGAATATTCAATTTCTCGCCAATGCTTTCTCCCTAGTCCTGCCATGAAATGGTCCAACCATGCTGTACCTCCAAGATTTCTCCCTTTCCTTCCTTTTCATGACTAGACTCTTACTTCTCCAGTTCCCTTCTGCCCATTCACTTGCTTCTGAAATCCTACCCCTAATGTCCACGGATAGTACTATTGGCTCATGCCCCCAGTAACCTCCTAATTGCCAAATATGATGAGTATTTTTCAGTGCTTATTAATATTTCTGTGACTTGAGTCTCCAGTCATAATTCCCTCTTCAAGGTCTGCCCTTTTTCATTATTTGCGCCATCAAAACCCTGGTTTAACTCTTATCTTTATGACAACTCTTAATGCCTAGACATACCTCTTCTTCCATGTACTACCTTTGTGGGTAATCTCATCTATTCCAGTGGCTCCAAACCTAGGTGTTCCTGTCTACTGAACGTATCCCCTGAAATATCTCAGGCTGTTAAGACCCAGGATGACCAAATTGAGCTCCAACTGAACACTCTTCTGTTCCAGAATTGCGTCCATCTCTCTTTAAATGGCAACCTCCTTTCCCCCAAATTGCTTATCCAGAAGCCTGGGAATCATCCTTGAAACCTCCCTCAACAATGACCCTAATTCTTCCTCCTTAACAGATGTCCATGGAACCCAGGTACCCCTACCTTCTAAGTGAACTTTCATATCCAATCACATTTCTCTGCACGACCATCATCATAGTTTTTTTTCCTTATTTCAACAGTCTTCCTGCTTCGATAGTCTCTTGCTTCTCACTAATTCATCACACTTTAATTAACCCACAGTGTCACTTTAAAAGCCCTTTAATATATGTGATCTGTCCAGATACCCATTCTTACATATGCCACTATGTCCTATTCAACAGTTACCTGATGTTGAGTTCTCCCTGTTACGGGATTCTCCAAGTTCTCTATGGCTTTTTTTCTACTTTTTTACCTCTTACCGGTCCTTAGGATCCCTTCCCTCGGGACACCTCCCTGGACCCTCTAGGAAGTCAAATTGTGGTAAAGGGGGATATTCCTTTCGCCTGACTCACCTCTGTGTATTCCCTTTGTCTCCCACATTTATTGTCATTAAATTGTCTCATCCTCTCTGCTAGAGTGCAAGTTCAGAAAGGGCAAGACTTACATCTAACTTGTTTTCTACAATGTCTCTTGGGACTGGAACAGTGTTTTATTCATTGAAGTTGCTCACTTTGTTTCATACTGGGGTAAATGAATGAAAACATGAATGTCCTGAAATCCGTTTCCTCGTGGAACAATGGTTTTTGGTCCAAGTCATTCTGCCACTGAAATAAAATAATGGAAATATTTTCTCATTTTTAAGAAAAACTAGAGAATTATCCTAAGGTCAAATACACATGCCATGAGCCTTTCACAGCTGCTACCAGCCATGCACATTCTAGGCTCTGCAAAGGCCCTCGAGGTCTAAAGCAAGTATGATCATCCCAGCTCGTGCTCCTTTCCTTATCTTCCTCTCCTCCCTGAGTATCTTCTCTCCTTGCTCAGGCCCACCCCTGCCCCCAGCTCCCACACATAGCATTGCATACTCCACTCCACACAAAGGCATCCAGCCAGCAGGGCCAGTGAGGGTGGAAACCTAGCCCCAAGCCCCAGCTCTGGTGCAGGGCTGCAGAGAACCCAGAAGAAGGGATGCCTTTTAGCAGTTTGTGTGCGCAGAGCGGGTACCGTCTTGCAGTTCACATCAGGGCTGCCCCAAGTGCCAGCAGATGGCCTTGTGCCACCGCGCCCCAGATTTCTTGACCTCCCAGTTCAAACTCACCTCGATTTGCAGATAATAGCCAAAATGGTCATCTCCAAACTGGTTTCTCTCTCTCAGTTTCTAATGCAGATGAGCCAAAAGGTTGATGTAGTTGGCCACAAAGAAGCCGCACTGTTTCAACACATTTAAATCAGTCCCAGTTACGTGTTTTGGATGTGGATTAAAGTGTTACCTCCTTCTCAGCATTTTTCCCCCAGGGGCACTTTATTAAAGAAACCATGTCTGCCTCAGCAAAGGCAGCCAACAATTTGCCTCTTGCTTTGTGGGGTCATTTACAATTTTTATATAATTTCAGGGGTGGAATAAGGGGAGAAGCAGTGACCACAGCCCTAAGAATTTAGCTCTGTGACCCTGTAAATTGGGAATGTGCCCAGCCCGCTTTAAGAAAGCATCTAACCGTGACTGTATTTTTCAGTTCACTAAATTCAGTATAAATTATTCAGTTATTTTTCTTGATCGTGTAGACTTTTGTTTTTGTTTTCTGATTGTTTAAATGCATTTTCCAAACTGTACTTCTTGGGATGTTAATATGCATTGCATGGTGGGGGTGGAATGGTGAATACTGGAGTTGAGAAATGCTAGATGAAAAACAGTCAAGCATGTTCCTTTACAGGACCTACTGAATACTTTATTATACAGAAATAAATTATGAATCTCCAGGTGTGGGGGGCTACTATACATCATGTTCCTAAACATACTTGGCCAGGAAATCCCCCTCAAAGTTCAACTCTTCAAGGACTGTGTTCCACAAAACATACCCGGGAAGACATTGGTCAAAGTGTTACCTTCCAGAACTGCTTCTGCAGCATTTCCCCCAAGTTCCTGGAGAATCAGCAAACCAGACATAAGATTTTCCTTTTCAATCACCACAGTATTAAATCAAACCAAATGACATTTTGAAAGTTTAATTTTATTAAAAACTAATAATTAGTCCTCTCCAATTGATGGACCGATATGGTTTTGAGTATTCAGGCATGAAGGAATTTAAAGTTTAGATGGATCTAGAATGGTTACAAAAAAAAGCACTGCATTTGAAGACCTCAATGAGGTAGGACGTTCTTTTTGTTTGCTTGTTTGTTTTCAGTTTTAGGGTTTTGTTTTGTTTCGCCCTGAAATTCACCAGTTTGACTATAATTGCCTTTCCTTTCCCTCTCCTGATTTGAAAATCTAATTTTAGGATCCATTCCAGACTTCTGGTCTATAGTTTTCACTATTCACTAGTGAACACTAGTCCAGATGTGGTTGTGAAGGTATTTTTTTTAGATGTGATTAACATTTAAATGAGTAGACTTTGAGTAAGATTACTCTCCATAATGCAGGTGGGCCTCACCCAATCAGGTGAAGAACTTAAGAGGAAAGACTGAGGTCTCTCAAGGAAGAATGCCTTTGGACAGTCTTCTGACTTGAGTTGCAAAAGCAGCTCTTACCTGAATCTGCAGCCTGCTGGCCTACCCTGCAGAATTCAGACTTGCCAGCATCTTTAATTGTATGAGCCAATTCCTTAAAATAAATCAATCTCCCTCTCTCTCCACATACACACATACCCATACACACACTTGTCCTTTGCTCCTATTTTTCTAGAGAATCTTGAGTAAGAATTCAGTCTCATAATCAAGTATCTTACCTATTTTCACCAGAATTATGACTTCTCTAACTTTCAATGGCATCTGTCCTTTCCATTACAACCCAAGAGCAGAGTAACTTTTTATAAAGTAACATACTGAATTCACCCAACAGGATCCTGTATATTCAGGCAATGAGAATAATACATCTTTACTTGACCAAATTAGTTTCTAAATTGGCTTTTCTCTTGTAGTTAAATGTATCATGTTGATCTTGAACACTTTTAATAAGTAGATTTATATTAGCGACCAAGTGTTAAAATTGTTTAAACTTGAAAGGCCCCGCTTGCAATGAAATGAAACAGATTCTGGTGAATGTTACAGAGCTGGCAATAAGGATTAATTGAAACTCAAATGTTCTTTATTATTCTTTAATTATGTAATTGTTATTCATCCACCCTTCTTGATTTTCCATGTCAAATAATCATGCTTGTATATCACCCTAGCCTTTCTGTTTAGTTAACTGATTAATTAAGGACGGGGATATTCTGCATTTATTAGCATTTTAATGGGCGGATTGATTCCCTGTAGCCCAAACATCTACATATGTTCAGTTTTTGAGCTCAGCTTTATCTCCTTTTAAGTGATTACCATTTTTAATTGCAGATACTAGAAATTAAAAACCATGCTCTTAAATAACCAGTCCAATCCAGCTCATTAAAACTGCCCCTTGAAGATGAAGTGCAAGTGTGAGTACAAGCAATCAAAAGAAATGCTACATGGCCACTGCCGGATGTATACCATCACCAGCTAAGGATCCCTGTGCTCTAGTGATTCCTGTCCTGGAGGTCCCGGGGGCCAGCAACTTTGTAGGAGCATCCGCTGGTCAGAGGGGCATGCAGAGCTAATTCTTCTTTTCCAAAACGTTTGGAATCTAACACCATCATCAATTGTGAAGTTGAATTGCATCATATATTAAAAATTAGGACGTTGTCTTTGAGCCAAAGACACATCAACCATGTTCTAAGGAGCCTCTGGAAAAAGGTCTATGAGGTCCTGCATTGTATTCAATTAGCCACGGGAAATCAAATGCTGGCAAAAGAGGGTCCTCTGCTTCCCTACTGGGAGAAAACCACTTTATCCAGGAGAGCGGGTAGCTAGAAGGGTGGTTGATTCCTAGTGATGCATTAAAGCCTACCTTTCGTTTGAGGAGAGGGCCAGACTGCTTCACAATTTGCAAGGGTCCAGTGCAAACTGAAGGGTGGCCATGTGTACTGCACTCACCTCCTTTGCTCACAGGAACACTTTAGGGCACATCGGTCTTCAGTCACAAAACATAGATGTGAAGATTAAATTGTTAAGACTTTCAAGATAAGGATAGCAGACTATTTTTTTTAATTTAACTTTATTTTTTATTTTTTAAAATTTACATCCAAATTAGTATATAGTGAAGCAATGATTTCAGTAGATTCCTTAATGCCCCTTACCCATTTAGCCCATCCCCCCTCCCACAACCCCTCCAGCAACCCTCAGTTTGTTCTCCGTATTTATAAGTCTCTTTTGTTTTGTCTCCCTCTCTCTCTTTATATTATTTTTGTTTCCCTTCCCTTATGTTCATCTGTTTTGTCTCTTAAAGTCCTCATATGAGTGAAGTCATATGATTTTTGTCTTTCTCTGACTAATTTCACTTAGCATAATACCCTCCAGTTCCATCCACGTAGTTGCAAATGGCAAGATTTCATTCTTTTTGATTGCCAAGTAATACTCCACTGTGTGTGTGTGTGTGTGTGTGTATATATATATATATATATATATATATATATATATATATATATCACTTTTTCTTTATCCACTCATCCATTGACAGATATAAACATGGGGGTGCATGTGTCCCTTCGAAACAGCACACCTGTATCCTGTGGATAAATGCCTAGCAGTGTAATTGCTGGGTCATAGGGTAATTCTATTTTTAGTTTTTTGAGAAACCTCCATACTGTTTTCCAGAGTGGCTGCACCAGCCTGCATTGCCACCAACAATGCAAAAGAGATCCTCTTTCTCTGCATCCTCATCAACATTTGTTGTTACCTTAGTTGTTAATGTTAGCCATTTTGACAGGTGTCAGGTGGTATCTCATTGTGGTTTTGATTTGTATTTCCCTGATGATGAGTGATGTTGAGCATTTTTTCATGTGTCGGTTGGCCATCTGGATGTCTTCTTTGGAGAAGTGTCTATTCATGTCTTTTGCCCATTTCTTCACTGGATTATTTGTTTTTTGGGTGTTGAGTTTGATAAGTTCTTTATAGATTTTGGACACTAACCCTTTATCTGATATGTCATTTGCAAATATTTTCTCCCATTCTCTCGGTTGCCTTTTAGTTTTGCTGATTGTTTCCTTCGCTGTGCAGAAGATTTTTATTTTGATGAGGTCCCAGTCGTTCATTTTTGCTTTTGTTTCCCTTGCCTCCAGAGACGTGTTGAGTAAGAAATTGCTGTGGGCAAGATCAAAGAGGTTTTTGGCTGCTTTCTCCTCAAGGGTTTTGATGGCTTCCTGTCTTACATTGAGGTCTTTCATCCACTTTGAGTTTATTTTTGTGTATAGAGTAAGAAAGTGGTCCAGGTTCATTCTTGTGCATGTTGCTGTCCAGTTTTCCCAGCACCACTTGCTGAAGAGACTGTCTTTATTCCATTGGATATTCTTTCCTGCTTTGTCAAAGATTAGTTGCCCATATGTCTGTGGGTCAATTTCTGGATTCTCTATTCTATTCCATTGATCTGAGTGTCTGTTCTTGTGCCAGTACCATACTGTCTTGATGATTACAGCTTTGTAGTATAGCTTGAAGTCTGGGATTGTGATGCCTCCTGCTTTGGTTTTCTTTTTCAAGATTGCTTTGGCTATTCGGGGTCTTTTCTGGTTCCACACAAATTTTAGGATTATTTGTTCTGGGTCTGTGAAGAATGCTGGTGTTACTTTGATAGGGATCACATTGAATATGTAGATTTCTTTTGGTAGTATCAACATTTAACAAAATGTGTTCTTCCTATCTAGGAGCATGGAATCATTTTCCACTTTTTGGTGTGTTCTTCAATTTCTTTCATCAGCTTTCTATAGTTTTCAGTGTATAGATTTTTCATGTCTTTGGTCAGATTCCTAGGTATTTTATGGTTTTTGGTGTAACTGTAAATGGGACCGATTCCTTGATTTCTCTGTCACTTCATTGTTGGTGTATAGGAATGCAACCGATTTCTGTGCATTGATTTTATATCCTGCAACTTTGCTGAATTCATGAATCAGTTCTAGCATTTTTTTGGTGGATTCTTTAGGGTTTTCCATAAAGAGTATCATGTCATCTGTGAAGAGTGAAAGTTTGACCTCCTCCTGGCCGATTTGGATGCCTTTTATTTCTTTGTGTTGTCTGATTGGAGTTTCTGTTGGTGTTCTCTGGTCCTTTCTAATCTTTTGTTGCTTTTCATATATATATATATATATATATATATATATATATATATATATATATATGTATGTATATATTTTCATCTTTTCTCCCCTCAGAGAGTCCCCCTTAATATTTCTTGCAGGGCTGGATTAGTGGTCACAAACTCCTTTAATTTTTGTTTGTCTGGGAAACTTTTTATCTCTCCTTCTATTTTGAATGACAGCCTTGCTGGATAAAGAATTCTTGGCTGCATATTTTTCTGATTCAGCACACTGAATATATCCCGCCACTCCTTTCTGGCCTGACAGGTTTCTGTGACTAGGTCTCCTGATCTGTCTTCCCTTGTAGGTTAGGGACTTTTTTTCCCTTGCTGCTTTCATGATTCTCTCCTTGCCTGAGTATTTTGGGAATTTGATTATGATAGGACTATGATGGTCGGTTTTTGTTGAATCTAATGGGAGTTCTCTGTGCTTCCTGGATTTTGATGTCTGTGACTTTCCCCAGGTTAGGAAAGTTTTCTGCTATGATTTGCTCATATAACCCTTCTACCCCTATTTCTCTCTCTTCCTCCTCTGGGACCCCTATGATTCTGATGTTGTTCCTTTTTAATGAGTCACTGATTTCTCTAATTCTTAAATCGTGCTCTTTTGCCTTAATCTCCCTCTTTTTCTCTGCTTCATTATTCTTTATACGTTTGTCCTCTACATAGCTGATTCTCTGTTCTGCCTTGTCCATCCTTGCCGCCACTGCATCCATCTGTGATTGCAGCTCAGTTATAGCATTTTTCATTTCATTCTGGCTATTTTTTACTTCTTTTACCCCTGCAGAAAGGGATTCTAATCTATTTTCGACTTCAGCTAGTATTCTTATTATCGTGATTCTAAATTCTGGTTCAGACATCTTGCTTGTGTCTATGTTGGTTAAATCCCTGGCTGTCGTTTCTTCGTGCTCTTTCTTTTGGGGTGAATTCCTTCGGTTTGTCATTTTGAAGGGAGAAAAGGAATTAATGAGGTAGAAAAATTGAAATTAAAAAAATTAAAATTAAAAAAATATTAAAATTAAAAGTTAAAAACACACCCACACAAAAATCAAATAGATGATGCTAGATCCTAGGTGTGTTTTGGTCTGGGTGTAGAAAGTGGTTTGACAGATTAGAGAAACAAACAAACAAACAAAATAAAAGGGGGGGGGAGAAAAAAAAGGAAATCATTTGAGAATTTGAAAAAACGAATACACTAAAGTAGACTAAAATACACAAAAGTAAAGAATATAGTAGAAAAAATTATATAAAAATATTTTAATAAAAATTAAAAGGAAACATGAATTTTTTCATTTTTGTATTTAAGAAAAAAGAAAAGAAATGAAAAATAGAAAAAGATAGAAAAAGAAAAAAGGAAAAGACAAAAAAAAGAAATTGTTTGAGAGTTTGAAAAAGTGAATACACTGTAGTAGACTGAAATAAAATGATGGGAGTAAGAGAGAATTTGAAAGAATTTACATAAAAGCAAAAAATATAGTAATAAAAATTAAATAAAAATATTTTTAAAAGAAATTGAAAATAAAAATGAAGTTTTTCTCTTTCTGCATTGAAGAAAAAGAAAAGAAATGAAAAAGAAAAAAAAGAAAAAAAGGAAATTGTTTGAAAATTTGAAAAGGTAAGTACACTGAAGTAGACTAAAATAAAATGAAATAGAATTTGAAAACATTTACACAAAAGTAAAAAATATAGTAATAAAAATTAAAGACAGATATTTTTAATAAAAATTGAAAATAAAAATGAGTTTTTTCTCTTTCTGTATTCAAGAAAAAGAAAAGAATTGTAAAAGACAAAAAGGAGAAAGAGAGAGAAAAAAAATTGAATAGGTGAACCTGCTAACAGATTGAAGTAGGACTGAAATTGCTTTGTTTTCCCCTAGAGGTCAGTCCATCTAGCTCTTTATAGTCCATAGATTAAGCCAGCGGTGAGGTTTGTGTTCCTGAATACGGAAGTTGGCCCAGTGGGCAGGGCTCAGTGTAACAGCTCCACTCTCCCCTAGATGGCGCTGCTAGCCTACTGGGGTGGATTGTTGCGGTGCTCGTCGGTGCGCATGTGCATGCGCGGGAGCATTGAAAAATGACGCCACCCAGCTACCCACTCTATTCTCCCAGATCAGCAGTCGCGCACCAGTCCTCCGTCTTCAGCTCTCGTCCACTCCCCGTTTTTCCACTCTCCGTGACCAGGCCCCAGGCAGTACCTCTCTCCCAAGTTCTGTCTCAGATGCGGCTATTTTCCCCGGCCCCTTACTTCCGAAGGACTGCGGCTTTGATCCGCTCCGCCCCTCTGCGGGAGGGCCTCACCGAGCTATGGCCAAATGAGCAATGGCCGGATGTCGGCTGCACTCAGGAACGCCCGCTGGACCCTGCTGTTGCCCCGAGACTGTGGCCAGGCGCCAGCCCATCCCAGAAATGTTCACAAGACAGTGTAGCAGTAGTATCTCTGGGATTATGGAAAATCACAACACACGTCTGGCACCGGGCTTCACCCTCAACAAACTTGCCCCAGCACCAGCGAATGTGGCAGCCTTCCGGGGTCTGCTGGGACCAGGTGGCTTCAACAGTCTCTACCAAACGTCCTTCCAACGGTGGAACCGCTTTTCCCCGTGTGGCCTGAGAACCTCCCGGACCCCACTGTGTTCCTCGGGATACACATTTCCCACCAGAGCACCGCCAGGTATCGAGCTGCAGAGTTGCAGCCTTTGCGCTCCCCTTGTTTACAGTCTTAATGGAATTTAAACCCTCTCCTTTCTCCCTTTTTAGTTTAGTCCCTGCGGCTGTTTCCAATTTTCCACTTTCTCTCCAGCTGCTTTTGGGGAGGGGTGCTTCTCCTGTATGCTCTCCCCCCCCCCCACCGCCCAGTCTCTGTCCTCTCTCTGCCTGCAAAAGTGGTTCCCTACATTTCGGGGCTTCTTGCTCCCCAGGTTCAGTTCTTTGTGTCGCGTACCTGCTGAATTCTGTGGTTCGTGTTGTGCAGATTGTTGTGTTAATCTCCCAATCGGTTTTCTAGGTGTGTAGGATGGTTTACTGTTGGTCTGGCTGTATTTCACGGACACGAGGCACACAAAAAGCTTCCATGCTGTTCCGCCATCTTTAAGGACAGCAGTCTATTAAACCAAGTATGGTCCATGATGCTGGCCTGGAGCCCAAGACCAAGTAATCTGCACAGCTAGTGATGGTAGAGTTCCATTTCAAATCTACATCTATTGGATTTGGGCTTTAAACACCCGCTAGGCCAATGTAGTGCTCTGGAGTGTTCCCTCCTTATGTGGATTGACAGTAGGGTTGCATTCACTCCCACCCTCACCCATCCCAGCATCCCGTCTTTTCCCTGTGCTTCCCACCTGTAACATTCAGTGCTACAGTCTCGTGCCCGGGACACATACCAAAGAGTCAGAACAATGAATGAGGTAGGGAAAAAGAAAGAGAAATAAAACAAAACCAGTACTTAAGAATCTTAGTGTATGAGTTAGGGGAGAAATGAATAATATGAGATTTTAAGTATATTGGAGAGTATGTTAGTTTATTTTAGTAAGTCTATTTGAAAATCATCTATATATTTAAATTTATATATATTGAATAAGGTTAAAAAGGGAAAGATGCAGCACTACTGGAGAAAAGAAAATGGTATGAGTTCTTTCTTTGGTTTTCAGAGATGTGCAGCAGGAAGTGAGACCCAACCTCAAATCCTGTAGCATTTTCATTTTACACAAAGTAACTGCTGTATCTCAGCGAACATAGTTTGCACCATGATTTAATCCCTTATGTGCATGTGCTAAGATATTCATTAGATTTAGGATATCTTTGGGATTTAAGCTATCTTCTCAGAAGAGCTCAGATTCATCATTCTAGAAGAAGTGAATTAACAAATATAACACTTTTAGCCTGCAACTTCCATTTTCTTGACTTGATTGCCCCACCCTTTATTCATCTATTCATCTATGCCAGGCACTATTCTAGGCTCTAAGGATACAGGTCAAGTGATGAGGTGTTTTTTCTTATAGAGTACATTTTCCACTACAGGGTGACAAACAGAAATACTCGAATCCCAATAACAGAAGACCATAGTGACGTAAAGAAAACAGAACAAGGCTAGGGCTAGGCAGGGCCCACGGGGCTACTTTAAACTACGGCCAAGGATACCACTCTGAGGAAACAATTTTTAAGCAGAGATCTATCTAAAAGATAAGAAAAGGCCAGAGATCTAAGGAAGAACACTGCAGACAGGCAACAGCATGTATCATGAGCTGAAGGACGTAAACTGGAAGTTTTGGAGCTTTTTGTCTCCTACATATAATTTCTCCCCTGAAACCTCATGATGTCATCAGACCTGGGAGGGCATCTGAAGTCTTGGTGGCCACAATTGAGGAGTATGGCTTGACACCTATTCAAAGCTTCCTATCACTCTGTTAGGTCTTCAAAGTGCCAATGGGCCAAATACTAAATTATAATAAAAGACAATAAATGTGGTAACAAATGTTAAAAAGTTATCACAGTTGTCTTCCTATTTCTGTAGTTCTCAAGAAAATTTATGTGACTAACGAAGTTCGAGGGGCGCCTGGGTGGCTTGGCTGTTAAGCATCTGACTCTTGATTTCAGCTGAAGTCATGATTCCAGGATCCTGTGATCGAGTCCTGTGTTGGGCTCTGTGCTGCGTGTGGAGGCTGCTTGAGATGCTCTTTCTGCCTCTGCTCCTCTCCCCTGCTGTCCCTCTCCCTAAAACAAACAAACAAATAAATAAATAAATAAAATGGATGGCTTATTTAAAAATAAATTTGAGTATATGTGCAACACATAGAAGCTTTACTCCCCCAAGTGTCTATGTGAAACCAGCACGTCAGGCGAACCCAAGTGTGTGTACACAGGTGTGCCAAATATTAAGGTTTCCATTCCCTTAAAACGTAATATAAAGATTGGGTGTTTATCTCTCTTCCCCACTCGCCCTCACCTCGGTCTCTCTTGCTCTAGTTATCTCTTTATTTAGCACTGTATAAATAAGGACTAGGGATATTGGAGGCTAACGAAGATGACAGTGGATGACGGGGGAATAAATAGAATTGTCACTGGAAAAAGTGATTAGGGTCAATTATAGTGCATCTCATGACTTCTTAACAAGAGCTGGCAAGATGTTATAATTCCATGTGCTTTTCTAGATAAAGTCAGTGGAAATGTACTGTACAAAGAAAACTCAGGAACCTGGTTAGAGAAGGAAAAAAATATCACTATTTCCAGTACCCCTGTAGTCTAGTTATATTCAGTCTTACTCAGAAAATCCACATATTTTGGACCTTAGTCACTAGCAGGACAGCCACCAGACACAGCAGCTGATGGCCTGTAGGTTCCTGCAGTGAACTTCACATAAAGCCATGAGCAATCATCCCTAGAATACACAGAGTGATGGGATTTTTGGGTTGGAAATGTCCTTCAAGAATATCTTCAGACAATCCCCTATTTTACTGATCACAAGCCTAGCCATGGTCTACTTGGGTGGAATTGAGAACTTACCAGTTGTCACTACACACAGCAATCCAACAGCACGGTTTCATGAGATATTTCAAAATTTCAAGTTCTTCTGTTTCGTTGCTTATTAATAAAACTACAGTAGTGGTAAATTGAGATACTAGTAGGGGTTGAATCACTTTGGTCACCGTAGGAAAAGTTCACATATACCAGTGTGATGCAATCAGAGTTTATTTCTCCTCTTTCTTTAAACTAAACCATGAAGACAGACTTAACCCATATTCTGGATACTCTCTGCTTGCCCCTCCACATCCCTGGTCCCCACACCACTCTGTGCCCCAGGAAATGGACCCCTGCTCACGGTAACAGCCAGACTTCCCTGCCCTCAATTTCAGGCCAGTTTTGGCTAATCTAGTGGATATTCGCTGAAGATAAGAGAGTTGGAAGACCGAGAACAGTTAGGATATTTACGCCCCTGCTTCCTTTCCTGCCTGGGCCACAACTCTGGAGAGAAACATCTCTTACAACTCTAGTTATCTGTCTCTCTGTGCTGCTCAGCTGCCTCCTCCCTTTATCCCCTCTGGCCGGAAGGGAGTAGGAGCACCTGCTTCTTCACAACTGGGGCACTTGCCATCCCTTCTAGGTTTCCCTTAAACTCTGTCACACCTTAATGAACAGTCCTTGTGTTAAATGCTCTTCAGTTACCCCATCCATTTCCTACTAGAATTCTTACTGACATATTATCTCCTGCTATTATGTTAACTTGGATATTCCTGGCCCATAGGAGGCAGATAGTTCAGTGAGGACAGACACCCTTCTGGGTGTTTCCAACTGGAAGGGATTGAACACCTTGATGTACAGAATCTTTGGAAGAACTTGGGAAGGAAGGTCAGACAAAACCTTGTTGGCTTTCCGAAGACCATGAAGCTATAGACATTTCTCAAAACAGTAGCCAAAGCTCCCAGAAACGTCTAAGCGGATGAGTCACATTGAAATGCCCCAAACCTCAGATCAACCAACTTCCTGCATCTGTGCCTGCTGATATTGGAGGAAACAATAGTTTCACTGTCTCATCCACCTTCCAAATCTTGCACAGTGACTCTCTTTAGCAGAATCTCACCTAAAATCCTCCCTTTCAAGGGATTTGGGAGAATATCATTCCTTGGCTTTGTGGGTGCTGGGAATACAAACAGGAAAAGAGTGATGCTGAGCTGGCAATACAGAAGCCAGCTCTGTACATACACGATGAGCGCTTAATAAATACTGCACTTACCTTGTAAAACTTCCTTACTAGCCTGGTGCCTCAGTTTCCTCATTCTTAAAATGAGGAATGATAATAGGAGTAACTAATTCCCATCTTAAAGTGGTCAAATGCAGATTAAATAAGTAATATGTTTAAAATACTTCTGAATGAGTGAGGAGGAACAGGAGTCCTTAACTTCTTTTGTGCCATGCATCCCTCTTGGCCATCTGGTGAAGCTCATAGATGTCTTTCCGCAGAAAATACTGTTTTTGAAATTAAAATTAACAAGAAAGATTCAAAGGAGATCCATTATATTTAAATACAATAGTCAAAAATTTTTTTACTGTGATATAGTAGCATACACATTAAGTAACAAAATCTACTGGCGGGTCCAGTGGCTGCCGTAGTTTTAAAGAAGTGTTCGGCATAAATGATATTCCATACTATCTACAGCATCTGACCTGTGGTATGAGAATGTCTGAACTCTGTTGATGACAAAATCATAGGGATGACCTAACACTACTCTGATTCATTTCCTGCATCTGTAACTGAATGAAATACTACATTTCAGTGAGGGTAGTGAAAACATCGTGTAATTTTTTTTTCCCATTCACATCCATGAGATTCCAGAATCACAGGCCTCTTAGAGAGCTGGGAACATGGAACCATCCCCCCTTGAAGCTCATCTTTTCCTTTGGGCACACAAGTGCACTTGTTCTCCCAAAGACAAGGAGTGGAAATCAGTGTTTTCTCTTTTCTAACTTCCACTACCTTTCTTACCCCTCGGAGCACACTTCCCACAGAGAGGAGAACCTCTTGAAATACCTGATTGCCCAACTACCAGCTGACAAAAGATTGGGCTGCATCAACCTCATAGGAAAAAATTTGGAGACAAATGGGAATAATGTGATACAATGTTAACCACTGAAGCAAAACAGTGAACCATCCAGAGCAGAAGAGGATCCAGAAACCTCCACACAAGGCTCTGGGCCAGCCTCGGTTAAGATCAAGGTGACAGTAGGAACTCATGGGAATAACCTGGGCTTGCATGTTGGATGCATTTGGATTGAGTCCTGGCTCTGTCACTGACTACCTCTGCCTTGGGGCACATGACTTCATGTCTCCAAGCCTCAGTCCCCACCTGCAAAATGGAGGAAATAATAGTACCAACCACATAGGGTTACTGTGAGGGTTCAATCAAGTAAGCCTTATGCAAGGACTTAGCACAGTGATGGACACAGCGTAAGTGTTCAGTTAATGTTAGCTGTCAGAAATAGCACTACTATGTAAATTCTTTTCTGTGTTGTTTTTCAGGTTGTGTGGGCAAAGCATCTCTGTAGCCTATCACCTGCAAAAACATGCTGCTTGGTAACAATCCTGACTCCGCTGACGGGAATCAAGCAGTGGACTCACACTAAATACCTTGTGCGTGATATGAAAGGACAGCCAGTGGGTGTCCTTCCATAAAAGCCAAGTGTCTAACAAAGGTAATGGCCCTGATGCAATACTTCAGTCACTGGGCTGGGGGACTACATTTCTGCTTGGTGTCACACCTGTAAAATCCTGTCATGGCTGTCTGCTTTGCAAATAAGAGTTCGGTCCACTGCCAAACTCTGAAATCAGATGCTCGGTAACTTTATCCCAGCTGTTCACTTCAGTTAGCACATGTCAATGCAAGTGAGGTCTATTATGGTTCGGTGATTTTCCATCTTTTGTCAGACAGCACAGCCTTCTCCTGGTTCCTTCCCTTGTGGCTCCCAGACTTCTTAAAGAATTTCTTAACACGTTGCTCTGTTTCTGTTTCCCTAGTACCTTCCTTCTCTTTTTATTCCTTTTGAATGTTTTATGGAAAACTGGTAACAAGTCTGAACACAGTCCAGAAGATGAAAGGAATACACATACTTAGGAACAGAAAAATACACATGGTCCTCCCAAAACACAGAGTTTTGAGCCTACAACTTTAATCCCTAAGAAACTATGGTTTACTTTCCCAGCATTAATGAAGCTAATAAATTTCTCAGCTTCTCAGCTAACAATTTGTAGTCTAAGACACATTCCAAAACACGTTCCCAGATGAGGCAAGAAATTTGCAAAGTAAGGCCTGAGACCCATTGCCTGGGTGATATCAAGCAATATCTGAGAGCCTCTGTCATGTGCGCACTGAAGCTTAGAGCCACTTTAAAATGACACAGGTGACCCCTGGGGCAGACAAGCGGCTATGTGGTAGCACCCCAAAGTTGCAAAAAGGAAAAGCTAAGAAAATTTAGGACACACAGGAAGAGAGTGTCATACAGCAGCCCTCAAAGAACGCTGCATTTGTATAGCATAGTTATATCGATTTTGATTATATCTTTTTATTTGTTTCCTTAATGACTCATGCACTCAATTGAACTTATTTGAGTCGGTTTAGAGTGGAGAGAACTGAAGCTGATCTGTCCAAAGTCCCATGTTAAAAATGGTGGAGCCATGTTGATTTCTTTACTGTCGCCCCAAGGAGAAAGTGAAAAATCCTACTGATTTAATTAGCCTGGGTGGTTGCATAATTCAATTAAACCACTTTCCCAGATCTCCTATCTACAGCACTCTGCTGCCTTTTTTTTTTTTTTTTTTTTTTGGTAGAAGGCAATCCATCAGAACAGGAAAGCCTTAGAACTCATCATCACTCACATAGCCACTTCCCAAATAGTAGAGCATACGTTGTGAATTTGGATTTATTCTTGGAGTACCTTTACCTTAGTCCTCCAGACAGTTCTCATCTATCAATTCAAATTGTTCCACATGGAATAAACCTATTTGCTGTTTTGAACTACACCAATGCTCTTTCTGCCACACATCATAGATACATCCAAATGTAAAGGGGCAACAAATCTTCAAAAGAGGAACTACTTCAAGGTCTGCCTACAATTTTTCTATCATTTTTAAAACAACACTGGTATTAAAGGCCATAGGTAACTGTCTAAATATCTTGTCTTTCTGTCAGCCATGTTTTGGAGGCCATCATATTTACAGAATCTTACTTATGAACCAGATGGCCATTTTTTCTCTTTCTCGGTGATATAGCCTCTCTAGGTATAAGTCACTGAGTGCAGTGTGTGTGTGTGTGTGTGTGTGTGTGTAATAAATGACTACTCATTGAATACCTACTCTATTCCAGGTACCCTTGTAGAAGTTGGGAATATAAGAGTGCACAGAATGAGAATGAGATCTCTCTTCTCATAGAGCTTACATTGTAGAGGAGCAAGATAGCCATCAACCAAGTAAAAAAATAAATCTACAAGATAACGTCAGTTACTGAAACGGGCTGTAAAGTAAAATACCACCAGCTGTTTGTTACTTCTCATGGATTGCCTTCAGCTGTTAGCAATAAATGGCTTCACCTGACAGACTTTTTAACTTCTGTTGGCAAAATACAGTGAGAGCCAAAGCCATGTCAGCTTCAAGGTGGTGTGCAGGTTGCTCCTCAGGGACCACCGTTAGCCATTGGCAAGAGGTGGTTTATCTGACACTCTTTAACTTCCACTGTGTTTGAAGTATATTTGTTCAGAATCCTCAACAAATAAATGTAAATTGTCCTTGGGGAAAAAGGAAGAAAGAAAAAGAAGGTGGATGTAACAGACTGGCTCTGAGGACCTCAGAGCAGATGTTTGAACTGACCCCCTAATGGTGAGACAGACTCATTATTTGAAGATCTGGGAGCAAAGTGTTGCCAGCATGGAACGTATGTGGGACAGGAACAGCAGACACGGCACTGAGTGCGCTTGGCAAGTTCAAGGACGAGACATGGCCTTGGTGACCGGAGCCAAGTGAGTAAGGGGGAAACCGTATATGCTTAGGCCGAAGGGGTAGCAGGGCTGGATTATTTTAGAGCCTTGTAGGCTGTGATGAAGCGCTTGTATTGAAGTTCATTTTCAAGTCTTTGGAGGGTTTTCAGCAGAAGAGAAGCCTGAAGTGATTTAAGAGTTTAGGAAGTCACTAAGAATAAAGCACAGTTGCTTCCTTCTAGTAGCTGATAAACTACATCACTAATTACAATTCAAGGCAGTAATTGAAGGATGAGTTTTAAGTGCTGGGATAGATCGTGTACTGAGCTCCCGCCGCCTCAGGGACACGTGTGCCTGGAAAACGGGGTTCCCATTGCTACCGCAGGGATCGTCCAAAACCAGTTTAGCATTAAAGGGGGAAAAGTATCTAGAGTCTTTGAATTCAAAGGGGGAAATAGTCATTTTTTTTAAACGCAATCGGTAACTTTCAGAGAGTACAATAAAATCTTTCAGTCCCTTCAGAAAGGGCTTGTGTGGTACAAGTCCTGACATCCAATCTTTTATCTCTTTGATTTGTGGTAAAGGAGAAGCATAATACCTGAGCATTTTAGACTCAAAGAAATCCCTTTACTTTTGTGTTTGCTGATGGGGGCTTTAGAAAAGGAATATTTGAATGGTTATTAGAAAGTAAAGTCAGCCATCCTTGATGCAGTGTCCTCGATTCAGGAACTTGTAATGTCCACAAGGAGCAGCTTCTGGGGTCAGAATCTGTGGTTTGCTGTTGCTCTGTGACCTCGAGAGGAAACATTTTCACTTGAGGAGTTGGTGTTGGTTACTCAAAGCCAAATGAAGGAGTTGATTTATACCATCCCTAAGTTCCTCACCACTACCTTTTACTTCTAATGACCGGCTAACCCCTTTGCATTTGGGTCGATTTTTAAAGTCCACCGTGTTGGCAATGATTCTCTGTGTTGGAAAACAGACTAGTAGGCAACTGAATTTGGGAACTTGGGATATCCAGGGATTTAGAGAAAGATCTATGTGATACCTCGAGGGGGGGCTTTGGGACCCTCATAAAGGGGAAGCCGGCCATGAGAACTATTTGTGGTCTCCATGAACATTGTCGTTAAGTTGCTTTTTGAGTGTTTGAATGCTGAGAGACTTATAAAAGAATATAAGAGCTGCTTCAGAAAACTCATAATCCATCTTGGAAGATAAGACATAAACAGATGACAAGTGAAATAATACAGTGCAAGGTGAGTAATGTTCTATGCCACAAGGAGTTACATGATAAACTTTTTAGTGAAAAAAAATATGGAACAAAATCAATGCTCAGAAAAAACTGAGGCGTTAACTTCTGAAAGGTGTGTTCATTTATATATTCAACTTATTAAATCATTCAATAAATGGTTATTGTGTGCTCACTCTGTGCCAGGAGCTCTTCTAGGTGCTGGAGAGAAGGGAGCCAACATGGACATGCTAGATACACAAATCAGTAATTGCAGTCTTTGGGAGGGACTCACAGCTGCTGTCTCCTCCCTTCCAACTACCAACTTAGCCTATCAGAATTTTCTGCAACTTCTCCCAAGATTTGCAGAATTAGAGAACTATCAAATTACCAGCTAACTTTCTCCTGTTCCCTATAGATATTGCCTACGTTCCGTTTGAATGCCCCTGAGGACAAGGAGCTCCTTACTTTCTCAGATGTCCATTCTCACCATTATGTGGCAATAGCAGTTATCCATACTTCGCTCATGATGAATCCCTCTTCTTTTCCTCTTTCATACAGTTCTGTGCCTGTTACTAGGCTCACACCCCAAAGGCAATCTTGCAGATTTTCTTCTCTGTTGGGACCAAAGAAACTTTTTTTTTTATCAGTACATGTGGCTGGCTCAGTCGGTAGAGCATGCGACTCTTGATCTCAAGGTCCTGAGTTCCAGTCCCACATTAGGCAGGGAGCCTACTTAAAAAATTTTTTTTTGTTTTTAATTTTTTAAATGTTTATTTATTTTTTACAGAGAGACAGAGCATGAGCGGGGGAGGGGCAGAGAGAGGGAGACACAGAATCCGAAGCAGGCTCCAGACCCTGAGCTGTCAGCACAGAGCTCGACACGGGGCTCAAACTCACAGACCGCGAGATCGTGACCTGAGCCGAAGTCAGAGGCTCAACTGACTGAGCCACCCAGGCGCCCCCAAAAGTTTTTTAATTGAAGTATGATTGACACACGATGTTACATTAGTTTTAGGTGTATGACACAACGATATGACCGCTCTATTTGTTATGCTATGCTCACCTGCAGTGTAGCTCCCATCTGTCACCATACAACACTGTTAAAATACTGTTGGCTATATCCTCTCTCCTGTAGTTTTCATCCCCATGACTTACTTATTCCATAACTGGAAGCTTGAATCTTCCACTACCCTTCACCCATTTTTTTTACCCAGCACCTTCCCTTCTGCCAACCATCACTATGTTCTCTGTATTTATGAGTCTTTTTATGCCTTTTTATTTGTTTCTTCCTTTGTTTTTCCTGCTTCTTAGAGTCCACATAAATAAGTGAAATCACGGGGTTTTTGTCTTTCTGACTAATTTCACTTAGTATAATGCCCTCTAGGTCCATCCATGTTGTCACAAATGGCAAGATCTCTTTTTTATGGCTCAGTAGTATTCCATTATGTGTATTTACCATATCTTCTTTATCCATTTATCAATGGGTAGACACGGTCTATTTCCACTTGGCTATTGTAAATAATCCTGCAGTAAACATAGGGATGCATATCTTATATCTTCTTGAAATAGTATTTTTGTTTCAAAGAAATATTTTTAACACTGTAATATAAAAGGAATAATAGTATTTTAAAGATAATATTTAATCTACTTCATTATCTTTCAACATACGTGATTACACATAGGTGGGGTATAGGTGAACTGTTCTCATTCTTTATGTGTCACACCAGGGTGTGTTTAATTAATTAAACAACATATTCTCATATTAAAGTCAAATCCCCAGGTATAAAAGGTGACTTTGAATTTCAGAAGCTATTTCTTAGACATTGTCTTAGATCCTACTTTCATTAGCTCAAATAGGATGGCTTTGGCAGTCATTTAAAGTGATTTTTTGCATAGTGATTTTTTAGTAAGCCATATGTCTTATGACCTCTGGAGCCCTGGAATATATCTATAAAAATCATTTGTATATTTTCAGAAATTCCTTATCTTGAGCTGGTTAAATTTACATCTTGTAATGACTTCCATGGCAAAGCCCTCTTCCATCCACTAATTCAGTATCTATGACGTGGCAGCACTATGCTGTGCGCTTGTGGTGAATAATCCCCATTATTACAAGGGATACACATCCAAATCAGTAGGCTCTGGGCCTTGATTGGCTGCAGGGACCATTGATCATCCAGAGGCCCAGGGACTCACACTGTGTCCTCAGGACTTGGTTTCACTCTCTTCATCTCTCAAGGCCTCTTCTTCTGGAATGACTCCATATTCAGGCAGGTTTCCTTTCATGGAGTCAGAGGGATCATGAGCATCTCCAGGCCTACCGTGTCCTCTGAGCAGTGCCAGAGGAGATAACCACCACCCCCACAGTCCATGGAGGTCCTATAATTTAATCCCCTTGGCCTAGATTGTGCCAAATTCCTGTTTCTGGGCCAGTTTGAGATGATTCCAAGGGGGTAAACCATGCTGAGCCTGAGCCACAAGGTGACCCTGGAGCAGAGTTTGGGGGCAAGTGGGGTCACTCTCTTGAACTTTGTAATCAGTTGGACTGAGAGTAAGAACAGTTCTAGAAGAAAATTGGGGAGAAGATATGTGGCAAGCAAAAACAGTAGATGTCCTCTACTGAAACTTTTGCTGATGCAAGTTTGCATAATTTTTCATTATTTATTTACTTACTTATTTATTGGAGAAAGAGAGCAAGTTGGGGAGGGGCAGGGAGAGAGGGAGAATCCTAAGCAGGTTCCATTCACATCATGGAGCCATATGTGGGACTCACTCTCACGAACAGTGAGATCATGACCTAAGCTGAAATCAAGAGTCAGATGCTTAACTGACTAAGCCACCCATTTGTCCCAAGGTTGCATAATTTTTGAATTAGAAGAGAGGATATTTCAGATAAGGAGATGAATGAGCACTGACCTTTGTATTCAGTTAGGTGTTGGCAGAATCTGGGGCAGAACCAAGGTCTTCTGGACTTCTAGTCCAATTGACCCTTCATAAATGTTTCTTTTTATTTTTTTATTTATTTTTTTTAAATTTTTTTTTAACGTTTATTTATTTTTGGGACAGATAGAGACAGAGCATGAACAGGGGAGGGGCAGAGAGAGAGGGAGACACAGAATCGGAAGCAGGCTCCAGGCTCTGAGCCATCAGCACAGAGCCCGACGCGGGGCTCGAACTCACGGACCGCGAGATCGTGACCTGAGCTGAAGTCGGACGCCTAACCGACTGAGCCACCCAGGCGCCCCATAAATGTTTCTTTTTAAAAAGCCAGTCACATAATTTGTGGAGTCCAGGAAAAAATGAAAATGTGAGATCCTGTGTTCAAGAAATTGAAGACTAGTGCACAGGAAGCCAGCCCTGGTCAGCCATCACCATTCTTTGTATGCAGGGTATGGTGTCTGTTATAATACAGGCATATAAAGAACTAGGAGACATTACTTTCAATTCCTCCACCCTCCCGGCTTTCAACCTAGTGTGGAGACAGGTAAGTTACAGACACCTACAAAGATACAATGGTTTTAGAGAAATACATAAATGTGGGCCACCTTTTGTCAATAGATGTGCTACAAAGGTGAATATATTGAGCTAAATAACTAGGGTGATAAATTCCATAAAGAGAGAGCAGATAGTCTCTCAACATGTTGCTTAGGTCCCATGTCAGTACTGGATTTAGTTATAGCTGCTATATCTAGTAAAAATATTTTAAGAGACTTGAAACCGTGTCTAATGTCTATAGTACCAAGGTTTTGTTTTATTTTCTACTGTTTTTGTATAAGCACCTATTAGGGAGTGAATTCTCCCCAAATTCAGGTTGAAGCCCTAACCCCCAGTGTGAGTGGATTTGGAGATAGGGTCTTTAAGGAAGTAATTAAAGAAAAATGAGGTCACAAGGGTGGGGCCTTAATCCAGTAGGGGCTGATGTCCTTACAAGAAGAGGAAAACACACCAGGAGTATGAATGCACAAAGGAAGGCTGTGTGACGATAGACTGGGTTGGTTGTGTGCAAGTCAAGAAGAGCGGTTTCAGGAGAAATTAACCCCCCCACCGCCAGCACCTTCATCTGAGGCTTCCAGCCTCCAGGACTGTGAGAAAATGAATTCTGTTTTTTAACGCAGTCTGTGGTGTTTTGTTACAGCAGTCTGAGCTGACTAATACAGCATCTGATAAATATTTGTTTAATGAATAAGAGACTACCTAGAGAAACTGGATAACCCAGAGAAGAGAAGATTTAGAAGTATTAGAATTTTCTGTGGAAGAAGGAGTGTGTTCTGTATATCCCTAGAGGGAAGACTGAAGGCCAGTTATTGACATTGGCTCAGCATAAGGAAGAATTTAACAACTAGACTTTATTAGAATTCCTCCAGGAGGAACATTATCATTAGCTTCTAGAATTTAACAGCAGCACAGAGGGATTCCAAGTGCAGGGAAAAGCTCAGTGCAAGGCTCTTTCAGAAAGGTAATAGAGGGTCAGATTTGCCTCCCCAGGATGGTTACTCAAGATGTTGTAGAGAGAGGATCCTTTATGAAAATCAGGATGGGGGGTGTGAAGGTTGTGCATTTCTTTAACAAAGTAGCAGGTAATAAACAAATTCAAATGAATTCGCAAAGGAAATCATCAGAGCTGAAACTGGTCTATTGAAAACTGTGACTTATTATAGACTAATTATAAGGCAAGCTTTTGAAAAGTATACCTCAAACTCTTGGCAGAATTTACCTAATTTCTCTGCATTTGGTACAGTTTTACTAATAGTTAATAAAGAGAACTCTCTATACTGCATTGATGGGAGTACATTTCCACAAACAGATACGTGCTTTTGAGATATTTCCTTGAGGGTACTTAGCTGTTAATTCTAAAATCCATGTCTAAATTGCTGTGCTGTCAGAGGAAGTACTATCAGTTCATCTGATGATGGCAAATAGAGCAGAGAGTACAGTCCAGAGGGGAAATCAGTTCATCTTCTTAGAACCTGCTTCAACCATTAATGATACTGAAATATCACACTAACCACTACTGATGAGTGAGGGGAAAAATTAGCTACAAGAGCATGAAACATGGCAAATCATTTCAGGTGAGGCCAGGATTTACCTACAAGTCATTTAGGTTAATCTCATTGTTGCTTAGTCCAGAAAGCACAGCTAACCGCCTTCTGTTTTTTCTAGCACTGTCAGACCTTCTAGGGCAGTGCTATGCAATAGATAGAGTGTGAACCACATATGTAATTTTAATTATTTTCATAGCCCCATTCAAGCAAGTAAAAGAAACAGCTGTAATGAATTTTGATAATTTATTTCACCTCATGTACCCCAAATATTATCATTTTAATACATAATTAATAAAAAAATTCAAATAGGATATTTTACTTTTTTTTCTGAGCCTTAGAAATCTTGGGTGTATTTTACTTACAGCATAACTCATTTTGGATTAACTTCATTTCCAGTGCTAAGTAGCCACATGTGGTTATTGGATGCTTAGAAGTGCAGAGTAAGAACAGTGGGTTCTAAACTTGTTTATGGTATATGCCTATTAGGGAAAACAGGGGCAAATGAATCGTGTTATAAATTTGTTACATACATTCTAAAATATATAAATACCAATTCAATGAGATACAAATAAAAAAATATAAGTATGTGTTTTATGTATGTATAGTATAATCATGTATACAATTTCTAAAGAAATAAATATGCATATATTGGGATACCTGTTCACTTTTTTCCTAATAGGCACATGTTTAAATTTTTTATTGAGCGGTAATTCCCAAATTTTATCTCACTAACCTAACTAGTATTACTAAAGATGATGTGATAAAGTAAGCTTCATTACTTTTGAAAATCTTGATTTGACATTTGTAAGACTTGTAACTTAGCAATTCAAAGGTCTATCACGAGAGCAGTTTATTTTGACTATTTTTTAATTTTTAAATTTTTTTTAATGTTTATTTTTGAGAGAGTTAGCATGAATGGGGAGGGACAGAAAGAGAGATAGAGAGAGAGAAAGAGAGGATCCAAAGCGGGCTCTGTTCTGACAGTAGAGAGCCCAATGTGGGGCTGGAACTCTCAAACTATGACCTGAGCCAAAGTTGGACACTTAACTGACTGAGCCACTGAGGTGCCCCTATTTTTTAAAAGTTTTTGAAAATGTTTATTTTTGAGGTGGGGTTGTAGAGAGTGAGGGAAACAGAGAATCTTATGCAAGCTCTGCGCTGTCTGCACAGAGCCTGATGTAGGGCTCAAATTCACGAACTGTGAGATCATGACCTGAGCCAAAATCAAGAGTTGGACAGCCAACCAACGGCACCCTTTGATTCTTGGTTTTAATGCCCTTTGATTCTTGGTTTTAATGACTGTCAAAGCTGAAAAACGTGATCTCTCCCAAAGATAAACTGAAGATGTACATTATGGGTGCAATTGAAATCATACTTATTTTTCAGTCCCATCTACCATTTATGTAAAATGTTTTGCAATAATTTAACATGTAAATTTCTACTTCTCTGATGTCACTCAGTAGTTCTTTTAGTTGCATTCTCCTATTTTCAACAAATAGATTCAAATCCCACTGAAATTCTTTATTGTGACAATTTGAAAAATGATTGGAAAACTCTGTGTCTGATAGTTCCTAAGATGAACTTAATAGTTTGCTCCTGAAGTTTATGCCTTTGGGTAATCCCCTCCTTTGAGTATGGGTATGATACAGGACTTACTTCCAGCCAATAGAATATTACAAAAGAGATAGGATGTCAGTCTCATGATTCTGTTTGGTTATGTAAGATTCTGTCTTAGCAGACTTGTATGAGAGACTCCCCTTGAGGTCTGCAGGAAATGAGTGGCCATGTTAGAGAAGCCCACATAGGAACGACCTATCTGCAGTTTTGGGTACTGCAGGCAGTCTCCAACCACTAGCCAGTGAAAATCTTGGGTCCTTAGTCTTACAGTCATAAGGAAATTAATCCTGCCCAACAACCTGAAGGAACTTGGAAGCAGATTATTCCCCATTCGAGCCTCCACATGGAAACATGTCCAGCGAGACACTAACTGCAGCCTTGGGAGACCCTGGGCAGTAGACCCTAAATCTTGCCCTCATACCTCATCCAGGGAAACTGTGAGATAAGAAATGTATGGGTTTTGTTTTAAACTGTTAATTTTCTGGTAATTTATTATATACCAATAGAAAATGAATGCACTCAGTTTCTGTTTAAAAAAAAATGGAGATATGAGAGTTTTTTTAGGTGGCACATAAACATGTTGAGCTACAGAGTCAGAAAACAATGGGGCATTTCCAAATATCTGTTTTCTAAATTGTCTATTCAAAATAAGAATTTCTTCTATAATATAAAATAGTCTCCTCCATGCATCTTATTAAAATGTCAGTTTTATGAGGGGCACCTGGGTGGTTCAGTCTGTTGAACATCTGATTCTTGATTTTGACTCAGGTCATGATCTCACAGTTCACAGGATTGAGCCCCACATCAGCCTCAGTGCTTACAGCACAGAGCCTCCTTGGTATTCTGTCTCCCTCTCTCTCTGCCCCACGCCTGCTTTCACTCTCTCACTCAAAATAAGTACATAAATAAAGGATTAGCAAACTTTGCACTCTTCTGTTTTTGTAAGAGAAAAATGTATACCTTACCTTTAAGTTCCACAACTCCTAGTGAACCTCTAAGTGGTTTAAAAAAAGGTTGTCATGATCTCTATCTACAAAATGATGTGAAGTATAGTATAAAAGTCTTCACTTCAAAAATTTGAGTTTTTAAAATAATCACATCAGCATAGCCTTATGTGATTTTGTGGATTTGACTTCTTGTCTGTGTTAGCTTACCTATGAGGATGTGATGAATGAATTTCAAGTTTGGCATTATCTATGTAAAGTTATCCCAAAAACTATTTTAAAAATTCTAATTGGAGGTGCCACTCTGTATTTAAATATTAAAGTGTATTTAAAAAATATAATCCATATACTTACATGTTTTCTTCATGCAACATTCTTTTAATTATGGAAGTTATTTACTCTCAAAAACACATCTTCTCTAGTTACCCATAATTTAGGATTAATTTAGTCTAATTAATTTAGACACACCAGAAAAAGGTAATTCTTCATGTTGCTTATTATCAAAACCTAATCTAGCAAATAACATGCATCAAGACATGCCAGATACATTTATACTTTGTAGCTGTAGAAAAAAAGTCCTATCATGAATCATCTGTTCTAGAAGTTGTTTCTTATAACCTTTAGCAATCTATTCAATGTCTGTTCCAAAAGTCTTTTACTACTGTGGTAGTAAAACTACACATTTTTGGTCTTTGTGCCCGGTTCCTGGCACCAATTTCCTAAAACCCTTGGAATTTTCTGAGTGATAGGAGTATATCATAACAACTGCCTTTCTGACTATAATTGAGTTTATGCTAAGGAAGTGAAAAAGCCCCGCCCCCTGCCCCGCCATCCCATGGGTAACTTCAAGAGGGAGGTGGTTACCAGAAATCCCAAGTATGTGATTAGATGGTTGAAACTTTCAACCCCACCCCTCAACTTCTGGAGAAGTGAGCAGGGGGCCAGAGATTCAGTCCAATCACGAGCGACCAATGACTTGATCAATCATGTGTATGTAATGAAACTTCAGCAATAAGTCTTGGATGGTGAGGTTCAGGAAGCTTCTAGACTGGTGAACACAATGGCATTCTCAGAGAATGGCACGCCCTGAGAGGACTTGGAAGCTTTGTACCTTCCCTGCTCCCATCTCTGCCAGTTGACTGATAGTGAGCTGTATCTTCCTGCCTCGTCCCTTGCTTTGGGCATCTCTTCCATGGGGCTGTTTCTGAGTTATATCATTCGTAATAAAATGGTAAATGTAAGTAAAGTATTTGTGTGAGTTCTAATGAGTCATTCTATTGAATTATCAAACCCAAGAGGGAATCATAAGAATCCCCAAATTTGTAGTCAGCAAGACACAAGTGTAGGTAGCATGGTCACCCTATTTGTGGCTGGTGTCTGAAGCAGTGTTGTGGATGGAGGCCTTAACCTGGGGGCTTTGTGCTAACTTTTGAATAGTTAGTGTCAGAATTGACTTGCAGGACTGCACAATACCCATAAATGAGTGAACATAGTTCTCAGTAGCACTGTCAACCAATACTGAGAGATAGGTTGGAAACTAGACATTTTTCTTAAGTGGATTTTAGGGGAATAGTCAGGCCTGCTTATGTATTGATTACAGCATGCTGGATGTGAGGAAATACGACGGGAAACCTCTGTTGCTACTGGTGACACTGCATGAGTTAGGTTCTTGAAAAGCTTCCTCATTCATTTCAAAAATATATTATTAGGCAGCTGTTTTGTTCTTGGCTTTCTGCTAGATGCTGACCATACAGCAATGAACAGGACGAATACACTCCCTGTTGTCAGGAGGCTTTCTTTCCCTTCCTCAGTCACATCAAGGAAACAGACGAGGGACTGAACAGAGACAATGGCTTTGAAGGGCTTCTTTGGGAAAATAGCACTTAAATTGAGACATAATACAGGGAAATGACCAAGTGATGCCTAAGTTCAAGGAATGGCATGGACAAAACTCTATGTTTGGAATGAGTTTGGTGCATTTGAAGTACATGTGCCGGGGCGCCTGGGTGGCTTGGTTGGTTAAGCGTCCGACTTCGGCTCAGGTCATGATCTCACGGTCCGTGAGTTCGAGCCCGTGTCGGGCTCTGTGCTGACCACTCAGAGCCTGGAGCCTGTTTCAGATTCTGTGCCTCCCTCTCTCTGCCCCTCCCCTGTTCATGCTCTGTCTCTCTCTGTCTCAATAAATAAACATTTAAAAAAAATTTTAAAAAAAAGAAGTACATGTGCCAGTGTGGCTATGGTGTACTAGGTGAGAAGAGCATCTGGTAAAATATAAGTGAACTAATCAGTCAGGGACTACATTATTCAGGGACTTGCAGTTTATTTTATGTGTAAGACTGATTTCTTTTCAAAAGGGGATCTCTTTAGATGCTGCCTGGCAAATGACTGAGAGAAGGACATGAATGGATGAAGTCATCCAAGTGGGAACAGTGACTCAGGCTAAGGTGGTGCCAGTGGATATTGTGACAGGATTCTTAGAGTTGGAGTTGACAGGACTTGCTGCCGAGTTGACATGAAAAGTGAACGAAAAGCAAGAATGAAAGATGAGCATCCGGGTTCTTGATTGAACAACAGGGTAGATGGCAGTATGATCCACTGATGTGGGGATGACTGAGCAAGTACAAACAGACTGGGGATGGAAAAATCAAGAGTTCCATCTTGCTCATATTAATTATGAGATGCCTGTGAGACATACAGGTGGAGAAGAACAGAAACATAAAATTGAATATGTGAATGAAGGTTAGAAGAAAGGTTTGGACTGGAGATAGAAATTTGGAAGTTTCTAGCATAAACATGGAATTTAAATCTTTAGAAATTGCTAATGGTACAATCTTTGTACTGCAAGAGGCCAGGACTGAGCCCTGAGGACCACAAGGCATAGAGATCTATTAGGGCATGCAGGGACAAGCTGTCCTACTGAGAATGAGTAGCTTGTGAAGTAGAAGGCAAGCTAGGAGACAATATTATCATGAAAGCTCAAAGGGCAGAGTATGTGCAAAAGGAGAGACTGTTAGGCTGAAGGCTGCTGTGGATGCCACTAAGATGAGGACAGGGCTTCAGGAAAATGGAAGTCACTGGAGACCTTGACAAGAGCAGTTTCAGTAGAGCCATGAGAAGATGCTAGAGTGGTAATAAATAAGACTGAGACGAAGGTTAGAAAGTGGGGTCAGCACGTGTAAACAACTCTTGTGAAAAGTTCAATATAAAAGTGAATGGAGAAACGGGTCCATGTATAGAAGAATATGAGAAGTCAAGGGAAGGTTTTTGGTTTTGCTCTGTGTTGATTTTACGACAGGATACGTCAAAGCATGTTTGTTTGCTGAGGAAAATGAGCCAGTACAGAAGAAAGGGAGAGACTGTGTAGAGAGAGGGATGAAATATACAGCACGAGGGGAGGGGCTGGCTCTGAGAGGAGGAGGGACTGACCCCTACAGTGACTACAGGCTAGTAGGAGAGGCTTCCAGACTGTAAGAATGAATCAGTTTGGTCCCTTGGCTGTTAAAGATGGGGAAGTTTTCCCAAGTGACTTCTGACTTCTCAAAGCAGCAGGAGGGGGTGCTGCTCACCAATGGAAGAAAAAAAACGTGGAAACTGCGAGAAGATGGGAAAAGGCATGAAGTAGTATTCTTAGAAAATGGGAAATGCAACCTGTGGGAGAAACTGTAGGATTACTGTCTTGTGCTGAGTGCCTTGTGGAGATGTAATAGGAATTACAATGAAAACAGCTCCATTGGTGAGGTTATCTGGTAACATTATCTGGTCATCTGCTCAGCTGTAAATGTGGAGAAGGCGGATGATGTTCATCTGGGCTGATGTTTTTCCGGCAGAAGATGGAGAAGGGAATGATGGACACTGGGGCTAAGTGGATTTGTAAGGGAGTTATTATAGTGATGGATGATGGAATCAAGACTAAATAAGATGGTAAATGAAGCCAGAAGTACCTTTTTTTAAGGGGGAGGAGGGGAATGGGAGCATTATGTTATTTTCTGTAAATTTTCTGCAATATAAAGGGGCTGACCTTAAGCAGTTGACAAGCGAAAAGTTTAAATAATAAGTTTGCATATTCAGGGCCTTGCACCTACCTGGTTTGGGTTTTTATTTTTGCTTTTTTTTCCCCCTGCAGTGATGGGCTTGAATGTTGATTTATCATCTTATTTAATCCTACAGGTACTTGTTAGACTAACAGTTTGGCATTGGTTTTCTTCCCTCACTTCAAGGTGCAGCCTTCACTTTTGTTATTTAAGTAATGCCACTGAAGTAAGACTCCTTTCTTTGCTTACAAAGAGCATTTAATTCAAGATCATCTCAAAGTCAGTTGTTTTCACCTTTTCCACTTAGTATTTAATGGGAAGAACCAACAGAGCCTGGTGGAGGAAGGCAGACCAGCCACAGTGCTCTTACACAGCCTTGGTATCAACCCGGGAATCTTACCTCACTAGCTCATTTATAGTCTCTGACAGCAAATAAAATGCTTGAGGCATGCCAGTGAAAACACACACCTGTGACTAGCATCTGAATTAAACCCTCCAATGCCATATGGCTTGCTTCTTAGCATAAATCGTGTCTAACCACTCGTATGGTTTGATGGTCAACAAGTTTAGATGCTGGTTGTTCTGCAGAGGCAAATGAAAATAAAAAAATGCTTGGTGAGCAATTATTTTTTAAAACTTCTGTCTTTACAGTCTCTAAGACTTGAGCTTTGACCTCATTTAAGAAATGAGAAGAAAAGTATAACTATTATTTTGAGTCTGGTCCTATTCAATCACTTGAAGTCAAAGGACCCACTCCGGTACAGGGCTGCCAGTGTCACATAAAAGCCATCCACAAATATCCACATTGACCATGGCCTTCATTCTGACCTGACATAGCATGTGCTGTATTCCCTATATATCCTTACTTTTCATTTCTATCTCTTGCATGACATGTGGCATATTTACCTGGCTTCATCTTTTTGCTTTTTTCCCCAGTCTCAATCAGACTCTCCCTCTGGCCATGTTACGTTATGGTCATCTTGAGTAGTAAGCATCCTCTTCTGGTTTGAAGTGGGCTCTAGAAACTTAGATATTAAGGGAGCCAAATCACAAGAGACTCTTAAAAACTGAGAATAAACTGACGGCTGATGGGGGGTGGGAGGCAGGGGAAAGTGGGTGATGGGCATTGAGGAGGGCACCTGTTGGGATGAGCACTGGGTGTTGTATGGAAACCGATTTGGCAATAAATTTCATAAAAAAAAGAAACTTAGATATTGATAGGGAACTTTCAGAAGCAGACACCATGTGCCTAGTCAATACTTTTAATCACTTGCTAGGATGACAGCTGGCAAGTCTTGGATATGTGACAGGAGTTAGATTTCTATGCCCTTCTGTCCTAAAGAAGCCCCAAGAATAGTACTTGCCACATAGAAACCACTCAACAAATACTTGAATACATGATAATAGATGATACATAAACACCATTTACTATATGACAGTATTACATATACCTAGTATTGTTGTGTGATTTATATATTTAACATTCAAAATAGCTCCAAAATAGCCTCGTGAGGGAGATACTATCATATCCTCTAGTATTACGTTAATACAGTGAGTATAGGAGGTTTGACTCAACCTTCTCCTGCACCCTGTTTTTGGTTAATGAGGAGACTGACTTTTCAGATGGCTCCGAGTCTCATGACTGTAACCGTAGACTTGACTGCACCCCTCCCATTCCTAGCCCTAAGCAGTGGGGCAAGTGCAAGACTCTGAAGTCAGATCAAGACTGAGACCGAACAAAATAGATCAGACCCAACTGACCCCCAGATCAAGATTGGGAAACTGAGACCCAACATAGATAGCTAATATGCATGGAACATTTTCTGTAAGCCAGGCCCTGTGTGGGTACTTCTCATGCATTGTCTCATTAAATTTTCACTGCTTCTTCTAGGTTTTGTCCTTCTAATTTTTAAATGAGTCATGTAAGGCTCTAAGAGGTAAATAACTGGTCCCAAATTTACCTAGTTAGTAAGCAGTGGAGCTAGACTCAAACCCAGGTCAGTCTGCCTCTGAAGCCAGTGTTCTTAACTATTGTACTGTACCAAGGGAGTGAAACTTTACATTGCAAAGTCATGTATCAAGACAGCCTCATCTTGAATTTTTACAAGAGTTCAGTTGACCAAATGTTTACCTAGGATACTGCCTTACAACTTCTTATAGTTGGGTCAAAGTTGAGGAATTGATTTAGACATTTCCTCAACAGTTAGCAATTCCCTTTGCTCTCCTAAATGTTGCCAATTCCGAGAAAAAGGAGGAATGGAGTTTTTCACACACACAAGGGAATCCTTCTCTGGAGTGGAAATGGGCCATTGTTTGATCCTACTCATTGATTGCTGTGAACTTTCCTTCCACTCTTAATGTGAGTTATGGCTGGGAACTGAGATGTCTGAAACTCTGTTAAAGAAAAGCAAATCTGACCACTGAGGTCCTGCATCTTGGATATAAGGGCTTCCTCTGGAGTGAATTGGCCCTCCTATGTTAATGAATCAGGCTTTTTGACTTGGTTTTCATGGCCACCAGAACCTGCCTCTTGGCAGTCTGTCCAATTCCAGCCCAACAAGTTCAAAAAGTCCAACTTTTTGATGATCCAATGGGTCAGTCCAAACTTTCTGCCTCTACTCACGTTGTTGCCTTCTTGTCTCCCTCCCACCAACTTATACAAATTTGCCTGCCAACTTCTTTAGCCTTAACCATGGGTCTCACCTTCCCCATAAACCGTAACCTGATTTGTGTACTGGCTAGAGGCATAAACTTTGGGGCTCAGGTGAGCCATTGAGTAAATTGTTTAACTTTTGGGGCACCTGAGTGGCTCAGTCAGTTAAGCGTCCAACTTTGGCTTGGGTCATGGTCTCACGGTTCGTGGGTTTGAGCCCTGCATCAGGCTCTGTGCTGACAGCTCAGAGCCTGGAGCCTGGTTCGGGTTCTGTGTCTCCCACTCTCTCTTCCTTCCCCGTACATACTCTGTCTCTCACTCTCTCAAAAATTAATTAAGACTTAAAAAAGTGTTTAACTTTTAAGCATCATTTTCTTTATCTAAAATATTGTGAACAATCAGACCTACCTCAGGAGTTACAAGAATTAAATGAAATAATGCATGTAGAGCACTTAGCTCAGGGCCTGGCATTATTAATAAGCGATTATTAAATGTTACTTACATTGATGCTTTCCTCCAGCCTTTATCCTAAGCTGTACTGTAAAAGAAAAGTGAAAGATTCATCATCATTTGGATGCATGCTGATAGCAGAGAATGGTATTAGGAGACTGTCTAGGATAGCTTGTCTTCAAGAGGGTCATCGTGTAACCCATCTAACCATTTAAAAGAGAAATTCATTACTCCCTCCAACTCTTTGAACCTAGCTTTATAGCTGTATAGCATGGTGTCTCTGCTTAGTTATAGTCTCTTGTATATTTGAAAGTTGCTAAGAGAATAGATCTAAGGTGTTTTTACAACACAAATGTGTACATACACACACACACACACACACACACACAAAGTATGTTAGGTGATAGATGTGTTAGCTTGATTGTGGTAATCATTTTACCACATATTATATATTTTAAATATATACAATTTTATATATTGTATATTTGTATATTTTAAATATACACAATTTTTATTTGTCAATTTTACCTCATTCAAATGGGAAAACACATTTAGAAAATTTTAAATTCTTTTTCAATTTTAAAGAAGAAATAAGTCACTGAACCAAACTCTTCTCAAATTCCTGATCCACAAAGTTTATTAGCAAAAACAAAAAAAGGTTGTTTTAAGTCACTGTGTTTGGAGGTACTGTTTATGAAGCAATAGGCAATTGAACATGGTCTTAGCTTTTTGTGGTTGGCACAATGGAGACAGTTGTTAGAGTGACCTCTCTCTTGGTCTCTGGTGTGGGAAACAAAACAGGACTAGGTACCCCCTGGAGACAGTCTAGCTTTTCTTCTGTTCTTAGCACTGGCCTGGGAGCTGTCTCTTTGTTATATAAATAGATTTTAATATACTGGGTGGTAGAATGTAAAACGGTTAAAAGCGAGGCTTTAGAGTCCTAAAAATGTAGCTTTACAATTTGATTTTGCCACTTACCAGTTGTGTGACCTTGGACAAACTGCTTACATTTCCGAGTTCCTATTCCCTCATTTGTAAAATGGGATAATACTCCCCTCTCAGGGTTTGGGGAAACTTATATGACCTAGAAAAGACATAAAGAGTAGGTCTTAATATATATATATATATATATTGCCCAGGCCTCATCAAGAAGCTCTTAACCTGCAGACTCTATGAATTAGAAGTCTAGAAATGTATCAGTGAGAACTCGTGGAAGTTTATTCAAAACTGTATATGAGCTTCCGTGTGTGTGCAAGTTTCAGGGAAGTGGCTGACAGTCCGCTTCAGCCTCATAAAGAAATCCAAAATGCCCTAACTATTATAACCAGTGGAGCAATGAGAGGTGTCTGGGCACTCTAGGATTTCTTGAAACTCAGAGCCACCATGATTCCCAGACAACCCCTGCTCATGAATCTGACTACCTCTGGAGAAAGAGGATGGGTAAGGAAACATTTGAACTTTGATTGAAATTCAAATTACATGTTCTTCATGCTTACATATGGATTCTAAATATTTAGGAAAGCTATGTGTCAGTCCAGTGGAGAATGTATCTATCTTTCTTCTACAGCCCTAAATTTCTCAGCAGCTAAGAAAGGCTGTCACCAATTACTTTTCTCACTGTTTATAAAGAAACCATTATGGGAAAGAGAAGGGGGGGGGGGGCACATAAAACGTAGTGGTAGGATCTAAAATCAAGGCAGCTATTTCACTTAAGAAAATAACTTAGTTTGCTCACACAAAAAAGTCTTAAAATAACATTTGGAGTTCCTTTTGCTGATCGTATTTACCTCCATACCTTTGTTGGTTTCCTAAGGGGGGGGGGGGGGGCTGCTTTGGAGTTGTTCTCGGTTTTGTCTAAAAGTAAGAGAGGGAATGTGAGGGCAATCTGGCTGCAACATGTGTCACCCCATTGATCGCCAGAGTGGTTTTGGCTGATCTGGCTGGCTAGGCGGAAGTCCCCTTCCTCCCTCACCACTCCGTGTATGCCCTTCCTCGAGCTGTGTGCTCATGCTTCATGGCACAGAATGACCTTCCCCAATAGATGAAGCCCGTTCTTTAGCCAAGGATATACTGTGGCTATATAGTGTAGCTGTGCTCCCCTACTAGAACCTCCAAACTGGTTCTCCAGGTCCATTTGTAGGAGAACGTAGGGTAGTCAGGCTTCCAAGGCTCCAGACACATCCAAAAGGATGCTGCATGTGGCAGTCTGCCTTTCTTAAAAAAAATAATAATAATAAATAAAATAATAAAATAAAATAAGTAAAAGAGTTATTTTATAAAATTAAGGGATTATGAGATTGTTCCAAAGAGCTAAAGTGGCTTTGGAGTTTCAGAATCAGATTATTCTACATAGATGCTAATACATTATGGTTATATGTAAGGATAGTGGGGGATAGTTTTTCTTGGTTTATATGATATGGTACAAGAAAGAATGATGTCATCACAATTGACAGTAGATTTTCCAGATACCCAAAGAGAAACATTGTTATAACCACTTTTTTAGTCTGTCCACTACCATAATTTATGAAGCAAGCACTCAGGATAGAGTTAATATTTATTGACTGTTTATTATGTGCCAACCCTGTACTAAGCCTTTTACACATGTTACATTCCTATTTCACCAATGAGAAAAGTGAAGTTCAAAGATTTCGGGTAACCTAGATGGTAAGGGGTACAGTGGGTATTCGAACTCCTATCTAATTGACTCCAGAGTCATTGCTCTCAATCTCCATGAGGATATACAGAGGACAGAGGCCCCTCTTTTAAAAAGGCAGACTCATGCAAAGAGTGGTATGCAGGTATAAATTCATACAGTGCTCACACTGTACATGAGCACTCAAGGGACAGGAAATGGGCTGATTAGTACCAGATGGGGCTCATAAGAGACAGTTTCACGCGTAGTCCTGCAGGAGGTGGGCGCCAGAGTTTCAGCCTGATTGCACACCCTTGCTTCTTACTGCTCTGCCCTGTCCTAAGTCTCCTTTGGGAAGCATTTGCCCAGAGCATGTTTTCAGGTAGGGATGAGGTTAGTGTTTCTTTTCTGTTCAGGCATAACAGGAAGCAGTGGCTCCTTGTATTCTCATGAATTTACTATGATCTCCAGACGGGCCTAGCTGACAGGCGACCATTCTTAAGAAAGATGAACTGGAAATTATCAGGTTGCAAGAAACCTATTATGACAACGTTTAACAACCTTTTACTCCAGCAGCCTAAAAAGAAAGGCATCTAATGACTGTGGTAATAATGATGACTGGCATTCTTTGACCTTGATGCCAAGTTGTTTTACATGCTTTATATGCATCTGCTTGGAGAATCTGCACAATCCCAGAAGGTGGCTACTGGTATCCCCATCTGACAGATAAGGACATGAAGCTAAGGTGGTTAAGTGGCTGCTCACCCTAGGTCACATGCTAGAAAGTGGCAGAGCTGAGACTGGAAGTCAAATCACTTTAAGTTTTAGAGCTGCAGGCTAGAGCACAAGCTGCCTCAGAATGTCTTTTGTGAAACCAGCAATTTCTCTTTCCTGATGGACTTAGGAGGCAGGGTGACCACTTTGGAAAATGGAAGCATAGGACATCACAGGCCTGTTTATCACCACATTTCACCAGTTTCCTTTTTGAGTTTTTCCCCAGATATACAGAGAAAATAAATAAGTCCCTAAACTATGGATCGATTTTCATGGAGGCTGAGGTGTGAAGGAAATATTTAATGGAATTGGGGAAGTCCTAGGTATCAACATGGACCAGTAGGTCTTGGTTTTATGTGAGTATAACATAAAGGGCTATCACCGGTGGTAAAGCAACAGCCTGACGCCAGCATACAATGTCATCCTTCACAGAAGATACGAAAGAACATGAGAAGTGAAGATGTCCCCACCTCCCCCTCTACTCCCATCCCTTACATGTCTTCCCATTGACATTCCTCTTGAACATATGCATGAGAAATCTCAGCCCAGAATCTTGGTGCATTCGATGTATCAGCCACTCACTGAAGAAGTAATTCTGTGCCCAGCCCTGGGCCAGGCACTTTGGGGACTTACAAAAAGTATTTACATGCTTTTCATGAATTTCCCACTTAATAGGGTTCAGTCCTCACAACAGTCTTTGAAGTGGTTAGTATTGTGCAACCCCTTTTCCAGAGGAGGAAACTGAGGTACACAGAAGCTGAATAATAAGTTAAGGGTGAGATCCTAGTAAGTGGCAGATGTGAGAATAGAAATCCAGTCTGTGTGCCTTCATCACTCCTACCAACTACACTCTGTGGCTTACTATGTGCCCTTCACATACCTGAATGTATTTAGGTATCACTACTCCATAAGAATGGGACTCTAAGATAAGGAAAATGAGACTCAGGTCACCCAGTGACTGTGCCCTAACCCCAGATGGGTCTGACATTAAAGCCCTTCTCACCCTGAATATTCCCTTTCTTGGACATTAGTGGCTATCTCTGAGTTCTGTGCAAAGGAAACTGTGTGCTTTGATATACCCAGTCAATCTAGAGCTTGATTTCTCCAGAAAATGTGAAGAGTGGTTGGTCTGCATGGTGGCTCTTCACCTGAAGAGCAGTTGAACAGGAATGGTTCAAGTTATAATTTGATTTTAAATCTGAGGATAATAAACATGTTAATTGATTCCTACTGAAAATCTAAGAAGTATCAAGCTGGGTCGTAGTGGCTTCAGCTCCGTTCTGTATGTGGCAAAAATATCAATCATGTTGAACACTCCAAGTAAATAACTAAAGACAAACATATTTACTTGAGTTTTTGCAACACAGAATCAAGAAAGCATTGGGAAATCTCCAGTGTTGATAGCATATCATCAATCTTAACCTCTTTGAGACAAAACTCATCACATCTGATTAGATGCTCCCAGTCAGGAACTCTACCTGCTTTCCATCATGTACAGGATCCAACACAGTGTTTATAACCAAACACTATTTATTATCATCACTCTTCTGTATTTCTATCAACATCAATGTACTTATGTTCATTCTTCAGGACGAGGCCTCCAACATCAAGCAGAGCTGAGTCTAAGAAGACAAACACTGTTGTTATAAAGATACTCTTCAGTAGAGCTTAGTGAAAGAAATTTCTGGGACTTTATGAAAGGACCAGAAGTTCCCACTCTGGGAAAACTTTTGATAATAGGAACTGAAAAATGTGCTGTGGAGAGACGTTGCATAAAGGCTAATGCAAAAGGTTGCGCTGGATGCCCTGTGAAATCTCTTCCAACTCTAGAGCCTCTGCTCTGTTTCCCATTTCACTTAAAATGTGTCTTTTTAAAAAAAAAATTTATTTTGGGGGAGGTTGCAAGTGGGGGAGGGGCAGAGAGAGAGAGAGGGACAGAGAATCCAAAGCAGGCTTTGCACTGGCAGGCTGACAGCAGCGAGCCCCATGCGGGGCTTGAACTCAAGAACCACGAGATCATGACCTGAGCCCAAGTCTCAAGCTCAACCGACTAAGCCACCCAGCTGCCCTTTAAAGTTTGTCTTCTATTCAGTGTTCCCTACATTCACAATGCATTGTTGAAATGCCCCATGAATGAACCACGTTCAAGATCTCAGCATTAAAAATTGGGTTTAAATGTGCCAGTTGCTTATAGCAAATAATGTAATCTTACATAATTGAGGTTAATGTAAAGTGATGACATGGTGTGACAGCCTATCAGCACAATGGTGTACTCCAGTTCCTAGAAAATATATTATTTGAAAACGTATCCAATACTCTTGACTCCATCAGAAGCTTATAGCCTTCCCTAAATAGATCCCAAATGTTTCTCATTAATATTTGCTAAATATCCTCTCTTAAGTGACATTTGCATCCTTTTTGTCTGGCAATTATAAGCTCCCATTTCTACCATAAGTTGAGCACTGGAAAACAATGAAAAATATTTAAAAGCAAAATAAAAGAAATTCTACCCATTTGAAATAATCAGAGCTCATGGGGGAAACATTTGCTTAGAAGGCATGGCTATAATATATGTACCTATTGTACCTCCAGTTCCATTTTGTAAAAGGTACCTAAGAGAGCAGGTATTCTGTTTCACTGGTCCCAGCCAGTATTTGCTGTATTAGGCATTCCACAATCCACATTCATGGGCAATTAACCAGAGTCTTGCAATGTCTGCCTATTATCTAGGAAGAAGGAAAGAACCAAGAGCAGTATTAGGCATGGAGTAAACATTCAACAAATACTATCAACTGATAGCTTAATTGGACTGGAAACCACTTCCATTCTTTCTGAAAATGAGGGTACCAGCTTGCACAATGAGCTAGTGAATTACTCAACATTACTAACCTGAAATTCACTTTATATAGGCTTTCATGAGGGCTTCCGTATCTGCTAGAGGGGTGCTTAGGCAAAACATGGTCTGGCTTAGTCAGTATTAAATTGTCAAGTCCTCAAGTAGAGGTTTGGGTGCGTTACTGTTGCTCTGTGTGCGTGCGTATGTATGTGTATACATATTATCATCACCACGTCTTTAATTTTGTTGTTGAGGATCCAGGATATCCAGAATGATTGTGAGGAGCCAAGAATGAAAAGGAGGAAAGGAGCGTACTAGGTCGAGTTAGACAATGTCTGCTTATTTCTAATTTTGAGTCTCTGTGCATATTGCCCACTTCCCCCGACTTGCATGCCTTTTCTGTGCCAGTCTGTACACATGAAAATTGCTAAGGTCCATCTGACAATCTTCCACCTCAAGAAGAGATAACATCTTTTGAGTGTGTACTGTGTACCAGGATTTACATATATTATTACATTTGATCTTCAAAAGAGCCCTTGGTGAACATGCACCCCGCATCTGTATTATAGATGAGGACGTGAGACATAAAAAGGTGGTGGAGCACCATTTGAACCCATGACTCCCTGGTTCTGAAGCCTGTGCCCCTCATTGCTATGGAGCTTTCTAGGACCTGTCCTGTCCCACGTGACCACACCTTATACCGCATCCCTTCGTAACTGTGTTAAAAACCACAACCACAGTTATGCACACACGACTTTGAAAATACCTTTTACTTATGTTGTGTTAGTAAATGTTGGCTGCCCATATAAACATTAAGGTCTTGTAGAACAGGAACTTGGCTTTCTGTCTTCTCTGTACTACAATTAGACTCTGTGGTGGGTTGTAGAACCACACCGCCCACATTCAAATCCTAGACCCACTAACTCACTGTTAGTGTGGCCTTGGGCACCTTACTGTGCCACATTTCCTCATCAGCAAAGTGGATATCAAGAACATACCTACCCTATAGGTGGATATTTTCCCAGAGGATTAAATACTTTGATACATGTGAACACTACAGCATAAGATACAGTAAGTGCATAATGGTTGTTAGCTACTGTTTTCCCTTATCTAAACACAAATACAGTGCTGAGCACAGAACAAGAGTTCAGTTTGTGTCTGCCAAATAACTGAGTGACCATAGAAGTAAATATGGATTTCATCCCTAGGTGGGGGGGTCATTTTTATTTGGGTCAGCCTTTGGCTGCCTATCACATACAAGCACCTGGCTCAGTGCCTGGCATACGGTGCTCAATAAGTAAATGTTGAAAAAATAATTTAATGAATTAACCAACCAACCACCCAGTTAGCTAGTTTTCTTATCTAGCAACCAATCGTAGTGTTCAGCAGAGTTTGTTTTTTTAATGGAGACTTCATCTTCACATGGTAGCTCTTTGGTGCCGAGTAGCTAACTTATTTTTCAGTGTTGTGACTATACCTTGACTAACATAAATTTCCTTGCAGCAAAGCAGGTATTATCCATCATCTATGGCCAATGGACAGTTGCCCTTCCTATACCCACAAATAAAAAGAGGGAGTTTTGACCAATGCAGCTTGAAAATTAAACATTGGCCAGCTGAAAATATGGCTGAGTGTGAGGGATGTTGAATGTATAATTTCTGTGTACCAGTATGTATTTAAAGTTAGGTTGTTTTTTCTGGGGTAATACAAAGAAGACAAGTGGTATTTACAGTAAGACACTATACAGAGTAGTATTACTCTGTGGAACTTGATTAAATATTAGCACCGTGCTCCCAAGATTGCTGTGTTTATCTGTAAAAACTTCCAAAATGACATGATTTATTTTCAAATTATGTAAAGTATGTAAAGTGTAACATCCATGATAGTGAGAAACCTTAATGGATATGTTGATCCTGGATCTGATGAGATGGGTTGAATGTTTCCATTTAGTGCACAGGAATGATGTAGATCAGTCAGTTTGCCATGTTTCTTGTGAGTTTACAGGATCAGAGGGATGTTCTACCAGGAAGATTTTTATCACTGTAAACAGAATTAGATACATGTCTGAGGCAAATACTCAGAAAAAGCAGTTTGTGCTATTAGTCTTTGCAGGAAATTGGTTTCAAACACCATGGTTGCCTATGTGTAATGAGTTGGTTTTGCTGGAAAACTGTTTATTTTCAACAGCTAACACAGTTTCTTAATTGTTTTGCTGTTAATTAGCTAAGGATGTAGTTTAACTGAAATCAAAGTATTCAAGAAGCAAGGCATAGTGAAAAGAGGAAAATGTCTAATTAGCTTCCTCTAGTACATAACTCCCATTTCTTTCTGGCCAATGGGGATAACAAAAACAGAAATCACAAGTGTTTACTTGCTGCCTGATTGAATCAGAAGCAGGAGACTGAAGAGCCTCTTTGTGTTATCAGATGACCATTACGGAGGCTAATGAATGTGAACCCAGTGGTGCAGGTATGGGAAGTTTGGATGATGCAGAATGAGCAAGGAGTTTTGAATAAGGGGACTTCCTTAAGCTACCTAATGTGAGACTTAAAAATTAATTCCCCCAGATGGTAAGATATTCACTCAATACTTCCCCCCCCCATTTTTTGAGAGTTGAAGACATGATAAAAGTCAAAGTCATTAATTACATTTACGTGTGTGTGTGTGTGTGTGTGTGTGTGTGTGTGTGTGTGTGTGTGTATTACTGAATCATTCTGCATATTTGGGTAAAGAAACAGCAATCACATCCTGGAGCTACAAGAGCTCTGAAGAGCACCTGTATCCGTTTCTGCTTGGTCCCCTCAACAGCCCTTCCAGAGTTAGCTCTTGCCCCTTTCATATTTCTTACATACTTGGAAATCACAAACCAATCGTTACAGGTATGAAAATGAGCACAGATCTACTTTGTCACTCTCTGGACACAGTTTCTTTAAAAGATTTTATAAATCAGATGTATAACCTGTATGAGTCAAAGTCTTCATAGCGCATTAGGTTTGGACATGTAGAGTAAATTGGTCGGAATGTTCATTCATCTAATTCTCCGATGTTTTTTTTTTTTTTTTTTTAATTTATTTTTGAGAGACAGAGACAGAGTATGAGCAGGGAAGGGGCAGAGAGAGAAGGAGACACAGAATCCGAAGCTGTCAACACAGAGCCCGACTTGGGGCTCAAACCCAACGGACTGCAAGATCATGACCTGAGCCAAAGTCGGATGCTTAACCGACTGAGCCACCAGGTGCCCCAAATAATTTATTCTTGAGGGAAGGATCATATCTTCCCTATTTGTTGTATCTTTAGCTCCTAGGAAAATTCCTGGATTATAGTTTAAAAGCTATCAATTCTGTAAATGGATAAATATTTTATGAATGAACAAATAAAATAATTAGGGGGTCAAGTAAAATATTCAAATCTGACTTTTTAATGATTAAAAATCGTAGTTAAGGCTAATACTTGCTGAACACATACCCTGCTCTGGTCTCTGTGCTAAGAGCTTAACCCACATCATCTCCCAAGTGGGCATGTTAAGGTCTTGGCATAATTTGACCCAGAACTCCTTAATAGTAAGGTGGCAAACCCCATAGGACAAAAACAAAACAAAACAAAACAAAAAAACAGATACACAATGGAAAGATATTTGGAGGGTGGGTGAGAAGTAGCAAAGTAAACCCAGTGTAACTCATTGATAGCCATCTCTCACATCTCCTGAGAGCCCTCCGTATTTACTCAGCTCTCTACTTGAAATTCCCAATGGCTTGACAGACCCATGGAAGCAAAATCACTGATTCAGATGTGTGATTCAGCCAGTCACGAAGGTTCATTTTTTAATTCACTTGAGAAAAGAATTTATTCAGCGTTTGCCACGTGCCACACAGTAATAAATCAGAAGGACTCAACCTCTGCCCATATTCCTATCCTTGCAGAACTTCTACTTTGTAGGGGAGATTCATAAGTTTGTAAATTGCTCAGTAACCATGAAGCTACCCCAGTAATCAAGATATTGTGGGATTGGTGCAGGGATAGGGACACAGATCAGTGGAACAGAATGGAGAGTCTATAAATAGGTCCACACAAATGTGGCCAATTCATTTTTTTAAATTTTTTTATTTGGGAATAGTTTTAGATTTATAGAAAAGTTCCAAAGATAATACAGAATTCCTATATGCCTTCCTCCAGTTTCTCCTCCTGTTAACACCTTACATTTCCATGGTATATTTTGCAAAAATAAGAAATTAACATTGACACAATACTGTTAACTGGACTTTAGACGTGATTAGATTTTATAGCAGTTTTCCCACTAATATCCTATTATGTGTCCCAGGATACCACATTTCAATTGGCCAGTTCATTTTTGCCAAAGCTATGAAGGCAATTAAATGGAAAAACAGTCTGTTAAACAACATTAGTTCGAATAAACCATTTGAAGTTTATATAAACTTAAGAATAAACCCTTAACCTAAACCTTACACTGTATACAAAACATTTAAAAGGGTCATATCCATTTACATAGATACAAATACAAAATATAGAGCTTCAAAATGTTGAGAAGAAACCATGGGAGAAAATCTTCATGAGGCAAAGAGATCCTAGAAAAAAACACCAGAAGCAAAATCCATTAAAGAAAACACTTGGAGTTCCTCAGAGTTAGAAAATTTCCTCTACAAAAGACACTATTAGAAGATTGAAAAGAATAAAACACAGACTGAAAGCAAATAGTTGCAAATAATATATTCAAAAATATAAATATATATAATATAAAAATATAAATAATATATTTATATAATATAATAATATATCAATAAAAATATAATTAAAAATTAGTTCAGAATATATAAAGAAATCTCAAAGTTCAACAGTAAGAGAACTACCTATCCAGTTAAAAAGTAGGCAAAAGACTTGATCAAACATGATAGGAGAGACTATAAAGATGGCCAATAAGAATGAAAAGATGTTGAACATTATTAGCCGTTAGGAAAATGCAGATTAATGCTGCCATGAAATATCACTGCACATCTGTTAGAATGCTAAGATTAAAGATACTGACGATACCAAGTGCTGGTGAGGATGGGGAACAAGTGGAGTACTTATGCATTGCTGGTGGTAATGCAAAATAACATAGCCACTCTGAAAAACAATGTGGCATTTTATTAGTGAGTTAAAAATATGCCTATCATATGAGCCAGCTATCCCTGGGTATGTACAACACAGCAGGAATTGATGAACTATGGCCAGCAGACCAAGTCCTGCACACAGCCACACTAATTCTTTACATATTATTGGTTCCTGCTTTCACACTAGTTGACACAGGACTATATGGTCCACAAAGCTAAAATATGTATTATGTGGCCCTAACATATGAAAAGGTAACTAACCTTTCATCCTCTAGAGAAAAAAAACATATGTCCACCCAAAAACCTGTACGTAAATGTTTTTACAGCAGCTCTATTCATCGCCTCCCAAAACTTGAAACTACCCAAATGCCCTTCAACAAATAAATGGATAAACAGATTGTGGTACATCCATACGATGGAAGTATTTAAAAGGAACAGCATTTAAAAGGAACAAGCTGTTAACATAGGCAACAGCTTAGAGACTTTCAAAGGCATTATGCTGAGTGAAATAAACAAGTTTCAAAAGGTTACTACTATCTGATTCTAATTCCATGACCTTTTTTAAAAGACAAAATTCTGGTAGTGGAGAACGAGCTCAGTGATCACCATGGATTCTGGGTGGCAGGAGGATGTAATTACAAAGGGAAAGCCTGTGTGGGGCACTTGGGTGGCTCAGTTGGTTAAGTATCTGACTTCGGCTCAGGTCATGGTCTTGCAGTTTGTGAATTTGAGCCTGTGTTGGGCTCTTGCTGACAGCTCAGAGCCTGGAGCCCGCTTCAGGTTCTGTCTCCTTCTCTCTCTTCTCCTCCTCTACTCATGTTCTCTCTCTCTCTCTCTCTCTCTCTCTCTCTCTCTCTCTCTCTTTCTCTCTCTCCTCTCTCAAAAATAAAATTAAACATTAAAAAAATTAAAAACAACAAAACAAAGGAAAATCCAGTGGAAGTTTTAGGGAATGATAGAATTGTTTGATAACCTAATAGTAGTGTTGGCTTCACGAATCTATGTATGTGTCAAAATTCAAAGAACTGGGCACCAAAACAAAGTCAATTTCACTATCTGTTAATTTAAAAAGTAAAAAAAAATTAGTGGGCACCTGGGTGGCTCATTGGGTTGAGCATTCGACTTTGGCTCAGGTCATCATCTCTTGGTTCATGAGTTCAAGGTCCACATTGGGCTCACTGCTGTCTGCAGAGTCCACTTCAGATCCTCTGCCCCCCGCCCTCTGGCCCTTCCTCACTTACACTCTCTCAAAAATAAATAAAACATAAAACAAAATCAAATTAAATCAAAAAGTTAAAAGTCACACATGAAGCTACCTGTCAAAGATTACCCAACTAGCTGGGAGTAGACGTGAGATTCTAACCCAAGCCTGTGTCACTACATTGCCTTTTAACCCAATGTACTCAGAAGGGCTGTCATTTTAGTAGTGACACATTCTGGACAATCTGTGGTGCTGCGTTGAAACCTGGATGATTCTTGTTTCCTTGGGTTTGGGTACCTACTAAGAATTACACCTGTGGCTGAAGCCGCTTGCCTGTTCTCCAGTGTCACAAAGTATCTGGCTCCCTCACATCATTGCTTTTAGTGGTTTTGGGCAGAGACCTGAGTAGCCATACCCTTGGATACCCAAACAGCAGCCAGGTTACTATCAATACCATCATCACCACATTCATCATTGTATCAGATTTTTTTAATCCTTTATCATTTTCAAATAGCTTTCATTTTACTTGAACTTCACAACCACTTAAGTGAGAGATTTGGGTTGGTCAGGAAGTTTTCATCCACATTTTGTCACCAAGAAAATGGAGGCTTAGTCAGAAGAAAGAAATTCCCCAAATTTATGAGGTAACATGTGACAGAGGTGTGTTTAGTTGGTAAGAAGTCTGACTCATAGCACATGCTGTTTTTTCCACTACTTAGCCTTTTATACAGATCATTCTTGACTTTTGCTGAAAACTTTTTCTGGTCCAGATTGTTAGACTGTGGGATGAAGGCATTTTGCAAAGCTGTTGTGTGAAATGTAGCTTGGAAGGAAACCTCTTTGATAAATAGGTATTTTTCCGATTGTATCAATCCATCTGCCTATTCTCTGAACTCTGCTGGGGCCAGAGTTTGTGAGCTTTGCCCCTCAACCGAAGTCATTTTAGAGCTTCGTCATCTGAAACTGAACCCCATCTTACTTGTTAGATTCTCCTCTTCAGTAAACACAGACCACAGCAAATAAACTTTCTGTGGCCCATCATTCTTGAAGGGGAAAGTTAGGTCATCTGAATAAAAGTCCCTGCCTGATGTGTCTTTTGATAAAAAACCCCTTTTCAAAGTCTTGCATACAGTCAACATGTTAGGCCATGTGATCATTAACTTTGACGTTTCCTTGTGATTAGCCACCCCCTTCCCCAAAGAGTCTTTGAAACAGGTTTTCCTAAGACATTCAAATCTTGAATAAGAAAGTATATGTTTCTCACATATCAAACAGCAGACATTTAAATGAAAAGTTAAAAAAGAATGGAGGCAAAAAGAAGGATTTGGCTCTCGTCGAAGCCAACATACATACTTTTTAATCCAAATAGAAGCCCCTGGAGATGACACCCTAGTGTAACCAATAGGCTGGTTCGAAGTGATGAACCAATCTAGGAGAATGTCATTTATTCTCATTCCCTCCCCTGTCAGTTGACCTTCTGTCCACTGGGCATATGCCACCCAGAAGGATGAACAGATAGAAGCGAGATGGTGCAGAGGGAGTGAATGGTGTGCATTTGAGAAAGCGGGTCTGCTCTCGAGAGAGCCAGGCAAATCAGCTGTTGAGTGCTTAGTGAACCAGACTTTAATTCTGCTAGCTTGCTGCTGCCTTCGAAAATGCCAAATGTCTACAGCTTCCCCCAGGCAGGTGACTCAGCACCATGGACCAGATCAGACTGAAATTTCACTCTGGTGGGACCAGATTATTGTTGCTGAGTCAAAAGTAAGACATGACGCTGGGTGTACACTTTATGATGGGTCTGAGTATTTCATTACTGGGACGTTTATTTTTTCACATGTGCGTATTTTCACACTCAGCCTTCTTGCTGTCGGTGGCTGCGTTTCTGAGATATTGGTTCATTATTTCTGACTCTTGTGACATGCATTCCTATTACTCACCCTTAAGGGCCTGTTTCCAGTCATGGCTGGAGGTGAAACCAGAGAAGAATCACACACACAAAATGATTTCTGGTTTTAATTTTAATGGCAACTGCTGTCTCTTTCCCTATTCAATTATTTTTCTTGGAAATAATTCCTGAATGCCTCCTTTTGGGGAGAAACCATCACCAAATAAACATATCAAGTTTGTATTAATGTAACAGGATGGCATTTACTACTGTTAAATTTTGTTACTATGGCTCACAGTGATGAATAAGAGAAGGAATACAAATTCACTGACTGTTGTAAATTACATGGAAGAAGATATGTGATTTTGTATAAATATACAAAATTTGGTCTATGTATGTATAAACACGCACACAGAGAATGCTACGGGGAAAATGAGATCCCTTAGACGTGCTCATTCACTCATTCAAGCAACACAAGAGCCCATCCTGATGAGGATGATTCCATGTGGTTGGACACGGCAGGGAAGCAGCTGCAAGTTGTGGAAAGTTAGCCAATGCCGTAAGATATAAAGTGCTGTTCTCCTCACAACAAGCACTTTTTTTGAGCATCCATTATGTATGAGACACTCAGAATACAGCATTGGGAAAGCCAGTACTCTGCTGTCCTGGAAGTTACTGCTAATGGAGAGCGTTCCTTAAACAAATAAAGAAGACAATTTCAAGTAGTGATCACCGCTATGAAGAAAGTTAGGAGAGACATGACCGAGAATAATGAGAGAAGGAGAACAGTGGGGAGAAAGGCAGCTTTAGGTAGGGTGATTACTGCAGGCCTAGGAGGTGACATCTAAGCTGAGAGGAAGGAAGAGAAAGAGCCAGCCACGAGAGCAATACAGGGAAGAGTGTTCCAGGCAGAGAGACCAGCAAGGACAAAGGCAACCTTGGAGGCGTTGAAGAGGGATCAGGTTGGTAGGAATGTGCACAACCGAGAAGGCACAGGTATGTGATGAGACTGGAGTCCCACGGAGATGTGTAGACCTTGGTGAAGCGCTGCTTTACTGCAAATGCAATGAGAAGGGTCTTAAGCAGGGCTCATCTGTGAGCTGACTGCAGCTCATTTCAGCTGACGGGAAGAGAGAGAAAGCAGAAAGCCATTAGCAGACAGCTGTAGTGGTCTAGGCCACAGATGGTGAATGGTGCTGTGCAGTACCAGATGACGTGCAGAATAGCATATGTAATATGGAAAACCAAAGGGTCTGCTTATGTATTGGACATGAAGATGAGGGAAAGGGAAGAAATGAATATGGCTTTTGGGTCTCCTGTGGCCATTTAGATTAATTACAACTCAGGCAATGCTGAAGGCTTCCTAGAAGAAGTTACATTTTATGGTGAGCACCTTGACTTTTTCATTACAAGCAAAAGTGATCTGGCAGGTGGCCGTCATGTTAAAACTTAAGAAGTCCAAAGTTATAGTTTATCTATGTGATCTTATGATAGACAGTGTCACTCTCACAGTCTCTGAATCACCTCAACTGAGCCTCAAGATCGTAGAACTCTTGAGGATATTAAGTTCTCCTTGGGGCAGATTGTACCTCTTTATCACCATCCCCTGAGTGGAGGTGGGCACACGGCAATAAGAGGAACTAGGAAACACTGAACAGTCAGTGCATTGCACCCCCTCACGCTACTTGTAATCTCAGAATCTCCTTAAAGGTGTCTCTTTCTATAGTTTATTGGTACCTTAGCATCAGTATAGTACTGGCAAAGTGCAAAGTAGGAAAGGGGCAGCCCACAGTCCTGCCGCCAGAGGGCAGCATGGGGCCGTGCACCCAGGTCAGCCCCTGCCATCATGAGCCCCCCTGAGAGAGCAGGCAGACCTACCTGCCTTTGAGGAAGAATAGCCCTGGGGTCAAGAATCACTGCTGCTGAAGCAAACCAGGAAAGAGAATGTTCCTATTAGCAATGGTTCCAAGAAGAGCATGAGAGTGTCACTGTTGGAAACAATGGCAAACTCTAAATGCATCTGCAGCTTATACAGTCCAAACAACAGATAGTTTTTTTTTAATCTTTAGCTACCATTTATGGAGTGCAAAGTGCATGGCACTGGTAAAGTTTTTATGCATTATCACATTTAAGCTGTACATCAACCCTACAAACTATATGCTGGTTTTTGTCCTTATTTTGCAGATGAGAAAACTGAGTAAGAACAAAGATCACTGATAGAGGCATGTCTGCGTGACCACAAAAGTCTGTTTAACTAGAAACCTCCTCTCAAGGTTGCTAACTATCTACTTATTATTTTTCCAGCGTTATGTTGGATACCCTGAGGATAGAAATGAAGTATTATATAGGACTTGGCTCTTGCTCTTGAAGTACTCCCACTTTCAAAGTGGAGAGAACAAATTAAACAACTAAAGAAAAATACAAACAACTGTACATAATCTAGAGTTTAACAGCTTGCTAAAACTCTGTTTTCACAGCTATGTCCCTCCACTATCCAGGGTTTTTACACCCATACCACACAACTACTATAAGCAAGGTCACCTTCAAATTGAAAAGGATAGTGGAGAAGAAGTGATGTGCAGGTAGGCATTCATTCATTCAATCATTCACTTATTCTCCAAATATTTATTGAACATCTCTGACTATGACAGACACTAGGTATTACACTGAAACATACCTGGTCCCTGCCCTGGGAGATTATGATCTAGTTTGTTGTGGTAGAAAATAAACAATAGCACATAGCCACCAGAAAATGCGGGATTACAATTAAACATATCATTAAAAGGATACAGTGATGAGCTATCATCCTTGGTGATCTCAACTGTTGGTCCAACAATTTATTGACCTTGATTCCTATGACTTCCTTCTCCAACATGTCCACATGGCAGTCCAGCCTCAAGCAGGTCTTCTCTCCTGTGATGATGATTTTCCGAATCCCTCTTCACTCACAATCTCATGAACACGTGTCTCTCACACTCCCTTGGATCCCGGTCAGCCTTCGCTGTGCTCTGAGACTATATCCACCTTCTGACCCCTCTTGCCCAATCTGAACTCCATGGAAGGTCAGTTTAGTGATACCCCTGTTCCTGCTCTAAAGCCCCCCCCCCCACCTTCCTCAGGATCTTTTTCTATCTGTGCCCATTTGTCTTTTGCTCTCCAGGAAGAATGGGTACTCTCTTGCCCCTCTAGGATTTCCATAAGGGATTAATTATACTTGAGATGAATCTTGTAGAGGCAGTTGATTCATTCATTCATTCATGCATTACCTACTTTATTCTATATCTATGTATTGACCACTTGCTCTTTTTCCAGGATTGTAATTGTCACAGAGATACTGCAGAGTAGTCTGGGATCAAGAGGAGTAGTTCAGGTGGACTGAAGCATTATGGGAGAGATGGGGTGCCTTTGTACAAGATGAGGCCAGAGAGGCAGAGTCCCTACCCTGCATGGCCTTGAGGTCATGTTAACATTTTGAACTTCCTTTAAGAGAAAGGGAAACAAAGGAAAGATTCTGGGCAGAAATGTGACACAATTTGATTTGCAGTCTCCAAAAGACCACTCTTGGTATGTGGGGGAAGGATAAGAGGAGGTCAGAGCACGACTGGAAAGTAAAGTTAAAAACTGGTGCCATAACCTGGGGGAGAGGTGATGGCTTCCTGTAGATGAAAACTCTGCTAGTAGATCACTAAGTTCCCTCCAACTTCTGCAGCCCCTGGACTCGGTGATTCCTCACAAGTGCCTCAAGGTTCTGGCCCCAGTCTCCTTCCCCTAATTTATCTCCTGCAGAGAGTCTTGTCCTCTCTACTACATGCTGTGCTCCAGATGAAATGAACCACTCTCGGTTCCCTGAACACTCTGGCACATTCCCTGCTCCAGGCCTTTGCTCAAGCTATTCTCACAACCTAAATATCCCACCCGCCACCCCATTCTTTTCCCATGTTCACCTCTTTTATGTGTGATCACCACAGATGGAATTCAGTCCCCTTCACAATATATGTTGGTAAGTTTATTATATCATTGTTACAGCATGACCTGCATTTTGGTTAGTTCTTTCTTGCTGGCTCTTCAGTTGTGAATCTTGGAGGAGAGAGAGCAAGTTTTATTAACATTTGATTCTCCTTTTCAAATCGTCACTACCTTGCTCAGTGGGGTATTTTAACAGGTGTTAAATGTGTGTTGTATCAAACCAGAAAGTATCCAATTCAGTCTAAATCAATCTAATACAACTCAACCCAATTCTGTTCAGTTCAGCTGGGAATTCAGTCCACTCCTTTGTGCATTAGTTATTTCCTCTAAAGGTGTAAGCACCTTAAACTTAGGCACTTGCATTGTACTGCAATGCACCACATACTTCTTTGTATGCCTTCCTAGTTCATACAGTAGGCACTCAATAAATGTTTATTGACTGGGTCACTTAAAATGAAAGATGCTCTTTGATAGTGTAAGTATAAATTTGCCTTGGACTCTTATTTCTTTCTATCTTATAATAATGGTAACCGATTCGTGTCAAATGTGCAATATGCAGGCTTGAAAGTTACAATTTCATACAATTAAATGGTTGCAAATGTAATGTAGCCTCTTAAGGCATTCTGGCACAGGTCTAGTAAGATAAATGTTTAGGCAGCTGTATACAAAGGCATTAACATATTACATTATTCTCATCACACTCCGCTTGAAGAGAAGAAGTCATCACTGATGTGGGGAAGGGGGTGTGGTCATGATGATATGACTTAAGAAATATTAAGAAGTGCCTCCCCCTAAATATCTACTTTACCAGAGGGAACCCTCCCATCATTCTCACAACTAAAGGTAACCTATGTCCTATCCTAATTGCTGGAGGACATCATCTGTTGCTCTAGAGACCCTATCCCTTCTAATTCATTGGCACTATATCCAGGGTGCTTTACAAACAGGTTCAGGGTCACTTACCACCCTTGTTTTTAAGGCCACACAACTGCCTACTTCTTATGTAATGGAGATGCCCTTAAGAAGTCTACCATATTACTTTTTTTATTTTTTTTTTAAATTTCCATCCAAGTTAGCATAGAGTGCAATAATGATTTCAGGAGTAGATTCTTTAATGCCCATTACCCATTTAGCTTATCCCCCCTCCCACAACCCCTTCGGCAACCCTCTGTTTGTTCTTTATATTTAACAGTTTATGTTTTGTCCCTCTACCTGTTTTTATATTATTTTTGCTTCCCTTCCCTTATGTTCATCGTAAAACTTAAGATGATATAAAAAAAATATGTTTTGTATCTTAAAGTCCTCATAGGAGTGAAGTCATATGATTTTTGTCTTTCTCTGACTAATTTCACTTAGCATAATACCCTCTAGTTCCATCCACGTAGTTGCAGATGGCAAGATGTCGTTCTTTTTGATTGCCAAGTAATACTCCATTGTTTATATGTATATCACATCTTCTCTACCCATTCATCCATCAATGGACATTTGGGCTCTTTCCATACTTTGGCTATTGTTGATAGTGCTGCTATAAACATTGGGGCACATGTGCCCCTTCTAAACAGCACACCTGTATCCGTTGGATAAATACCTAGTAGTGCAATTGCTGGGTCATAGAGTAGTTCTATTTTTAATTTTTTGAGGAACCTCCATCCTCTTTTCCAGAATGGCTGCACCAGTTTGCATTCCCCCCAGCAGTGCAAAAGAGATCCTCTTTCTCCGCATCCTTACCAACATCTGTTGTTGCCTGAGTTGTTAATGTTAGCCATTATGACAGGTGTGAACACTGTATTATTTTTATTGTAGTAAGATATACGTAACATATGTTTACCATCTCAACCATTTTTAAGTGTGTTATTCAGTGGCATTAACACATTCACATTGTCGTGCACACATCAGCACCATCAATCTCCAGAACTTTTTAATCATTCCAAACTGAAATTCTGTACCTAACCATGTTTATTTTTTTAATTATAAAATAATGTCTTCTAATGGTAGGAAATTTAAACAATATCGGAGTATATGAAGTAAAAAGTTTTATTACTATCCGTAGTAGACCTACCACTTTTTGCTGTTAAGTTTGTTGCATAACCTTTTTGGATCTGTGTGTGTATGTGTAATATCAGTCCACAGAAATATATTGTTTGTTTTAATTACATAGTATATGTACTGTTTTTGCTTTTTTTACTTATGAAAAGTGTTGTGGACATTTCCCATGTTCTAACACATAGTTGTACTGCATTCTTTTTACTGACCACTTAAAACTCCATCATATTGATGTATTATAATTTATTTAGCTATTGCCCTAATTATGGACTCCTAGCTTTGTTCTTAAGTTTTTATCTCCTTTTAAAAACAGTGTTACATTAAAAACTCTGATACACTCAAGCAAACATTCTCAAGTTAAATTCCTAAAGATAAAGGTTTGCACATTAGGGAAAAAGAGTTGATTTATATACAGCCTACCAGATCCCTCTGCACAAGCCTTTAACTGCTCATCTCTCAATAGTATGTTGGGAAGAAGGGCTGTGTGGTCAGCAGCCATTATAAATTCACATCTTAGAGTGGATTTGCTTGAAATCACTTCTCTCTTTGATAGGACTGTAGATGCTCTCCAAGGAGGAGCTAACAGAAAAGAAAGGAAGCAGTGAATTCATAGAGTCTGCTGGGTTGATCCAGTCTGGAAAAATGGGGAACACGCACAATCTCTTATGTGGGCTTTTCACTTCACTATGCAAAGCAAAAGCAAAGGGCATGGATCCTGCTTCTTTTATGTAACTCTCTTCACATCCAGCCCTGCATCCTCACACATCCCCATGACAATGTGAGGCTTCGAGCTTGACCTCAACAGTGTCCGTATTTCTAAGTTGGCAATAATCTGTACCTTAGATACACATCCTTTGCAATTTGAACCAATTCAGGTTTTTCCTAACATGCCGAGAGCCTATGGATAAGAATGGCCTAGTTAAGAAGTAAGCTTAAAACTTCTGAGCAGTATTTTTCTGCTTACTATTAATAAATCTCCAAAACAGAACTGCCATCATTTGGGATAAAGGAGACTTGTGTTAAGTGTTTTGTTTTGTTGTGTTGTGTTTTACTGGTGATGAACCGAGGAAGTACTTGAAGTAATGCATGACTCTTGGGTATTTGCATAGCCTAAGCTTACATCTATTATAAAAATGTGTGGTTTATTTAATTTTCCACTAAAATCAGTGGTTTTAATTAAGGAGAAAATTAATGAAATCTAAAACTTGGAGAGGTGATTGGTTTTGCCAGTAAAGGACCATGCTAAATCCTGCAAAAAAAAAAAAAATTGGTTTTCTATAATTAGCTCATATGTAATTCATTCATTAGAATGCAGTCATGTATATAAGCAGAAAACCAGAGTGCTGAGCTGGAGAGTTTCTAAAAACTGGACTCTGAGAATAGCTATTGAATAACATAAAAATATTAAGCAAATATTTTTCTTGATATAGTACATTTCATGGCAGCTTTTCATAGCAACTCCATCAAAGAGACCTCTTATTTTAGAGCCAGTCCTATGCTGAAATGAGCTGATTCTCTTGAGAAGTTTTTCCATAAGCCTAGGTTTTCAGGGCAAGAGTATCTGATCTCACCTTTCTCATGACTAAGTCAAGGAGAGTCTTGAGAAAATGTGTTCTATGGCCATGGCTCTGGATATTTAAAAAATCAACAGGGAGTTTTAGAAATGGATAAAGTCTAAATCTTCAGTGTACCAACACTCATAAACAGGACATTGCCATTGTGGCAATACCTCTCTAAGCTATATGTTAAGATGGAAGTCTTTCATATAGGGACAAGGATTCTTCTCACATATCTACCAAAAGGTTACTAGCATATTGTAGTAGAGTTTTAGGAGTCTCTGCCAAACCTAACATAACCCCTATAACTGTTCTTTTCACCATGAGTGGTGGGGCCCTGGCAGCCATTTTGTACTACATGACTCTACTGGTCCACCCTACCGCTAGCCAAACAAATCCTTTTTTCCAGGAATCTGGAGTTGGGACTAAGATAATATGATTGAGTCTGGGCTGGTAAATGGAAGAAGTCAATTGTAGAATTTCCATCTTCTGTTACCATATTTATTAAGAAGCAGAAGAGAGGGGCGGAGGGAGCAGATGCAGAAACCAGCAGAGAAGAGATATGAAAAAGAAAGGTGGTTTTGTTTTGTTTTGTTTCTAAGTGTAGTTGACCCACAATGTTACATTAGTTTCAGGTTTATGGCTTCTGGTTCAGGTGGTTTCCCCAAGCCTGACTAAGTTACTGACTTTGTGGTCTTCCTGATACTCTTGTATCTTTTTAACAGGTTATCTCCATTTCCTTGGGTTAACCTGAACACAATAGAATTCTGTATACAACAAAAGTTTTAAGTAGTGCACATGTTGGAGTACATATTTAAGGAGAGGTCAGCTCAGTATAGAGGGCAGAGAGGGAAAGAAAAAAGAGAAACAATTATTGAGTATCCTCTTTGTCAAGCAATTTGCTGGGCACTTTACAAGTATCTTATTAATCCTCAAAGTATCTCTAAAAAATTGATCTCATTTTCCTCCATGGTTTCAGGTAAGGAATTTGGATTTCAGAGGTTATCCCTCAAGTTACATGGCTGGTTGGTGGCAGATCTGGGATCTGTATTCAAACTTAGGCATTTAGGCCTGGTTGGTCGAACTTTGCTAAATAATAGTTTACCTTGATATTTGTGTGATCTCGAGCAAGCCACTTTGCCCCATTTGGGCCTCTCTTTTCCTTTTTGAAACATGACCTTTGGTAAATGTAGTATTCTCTACGGTCTCTTACAAAACTAACAGCATAGTATTACTTGAAGGATTCACTTAAAAAACTGCTTTCCTATCTAGGTGGTTGATAAGGGATGGGGTCAGTGGAGAGTTGTACTCAAGCTTCCATGAATTCCTTTTCAAACTATCCACATGCTTTCTCCCCAGAAGATTCTGATAAGCTGCTGAGAATGGGGAAGTATAGATAAAAGAGCTGGGGTTTGAACCCAGAGCTGGCTTGTTTCGTTATGCAAACACTTTCTCTTTTTTACTCCACTTACTGGAACATAGAAGAAGCTCATAATTTTTTTTCAACTGAACTGCATTACGATTGACCATAAATGACAAATATGTCCTATTGTGAATGTTTTGCACATTTTAGAATTAGACCCATTAGAAATTTGCCAATTTCTAATAAACGTCTTGTTGACATTTTTATTGCAACTAGATTGAATCAGTAGATCAGTTTAGGGATATTGCTATCTTAACAATACTGACTCTTATAATCCATGAGCATAGTACAGTTCTCCATTTTTTCAAAGGTCTTCTTTATCTTCTCTCGGTACTGTTTTATAGTTTTCAGTGATTTTAGCATGCCATTTGTTAATTTATTCCTGGGTGTTTGATATTTTTGTATGCTATCGCAAATGGTATTAAGTTCATTTTTCAATTGTGTGTTACTAGTATACAGGAATACAAATTATTTTTAGGTCACTTTATTTCCTGTGACCTTAGTATACTAGATGTTTGTTAATTAATGACCTGAGAGACTTTGGACATGAAAAGTCTTTCTTTGGGGTTCAAGTGACAAAGTACACTTGGTAGACAGAATAACAGGTCTTCCCCCAAAGATGTCCATGTGGTAATTCTCAGGACCTGCAACTATGTCAGATTGCATGACACAGCAGAATTTGGTTTGCAGATGGAATTAACATTGTTCATCAACTGACTCTAAGATGGGGAAATTGTCTTGGGTTGTGTGGGTGGGCCTCAGGTAATCAAGAGTCCTTAAAACCGAAAGAGGAAAATTAGAGGGATCCATGATTGTAGAAGGAGGAATAAAGAAATGCAGTATTACTGGCTTTAAAGATGAAGTGCTTTTAAGTATAGTGAGGAAAGATTGAAAGTTGCCTGTATAATGAGCCCGTCCTTGCATATTTTTGCCCCAATATGTTGAGTGGGAGAAAAGGAGGTTGAATTTAAAGGATGGGTTGGCAATTGCACGCAGCCCTCGGACTGCCCCCGCTTTGCTGGCTGAGTCCAAGTGAGCTCCCACTCGGGGTGAACCGTTGACGGATGTAGTGGTCATGGATTATCGTCATGTGTCTGAGTTGTGATTTCAGCATGCTTGCTGCCATTTCCGGTTTTATTTTTTCCCATGTCTCCATTTCTAGTAAAGAACAAGGCAAGGATAGATGAGGAAAAGAGGGTGTGTTTTCATCTTCAGTGCATGTCAGTGAAAATGGTGCTATCTCTGAAGTTTCAGTTCATAATGAAATGTCAGAACTCAAGTGAATTTACAATAATACCACATATACTAACACGGGAAGGTGTGTCAGTGTCACGTGCTGTATAACATTTACCACAAAAACTAGTCATAGCTGTGCTAATTCTTTGTGTTATAATCGGTCACTTTATTTCTATTGCCTCTGGAGCAAAAACCTGAAATAAAGGTGTTCAAGGTAAAAAAGCATACATATACATATATGTATACACATACGTATGTTGTTTTTTTCCTTACAGAATGGCAGTTTGGAAATAAGAAAAGGTCAGTTTTATAACTAATGTCCTTATAAAATACTTGTATTAGTTACTCTCCCAAAAAGAAATGCATATGCTACCTGCTTTAATCTTCCACCTGATGGAAAAAATAGGGCTGTGCTCATGGAAATGACAGTAGCTTCCCCCATTTAAGTTAAAGAAACATGGTTGGAAACAGCTGATTTATAGTGGCCCCAAGAGATGTCCTTGCCACTTTTTGCTTTTCAGCTTAGTTAATGTTTATCAACCGCTTCCATCATGCCAGGCACCGTGCTCAGTGCCAAGGATAGAGAAATGATTAAAATATAATCCCTCTCCTCAAGAAACCCATCGTATGATGGAGGCACACAGGTGCTTCAGACCAAACTGCAAGAATATGAGGGCACCAAGGAGGAGGTGATTTACTTTGCCTGGAGAGAAGTAAGACCTTCATAGGAGTGACATTTGAAAGGGGGTTGAAGGAAAAGGAGAAGGCCAGTGGTTGTACATTTTAAACGATGAAACAGGGCGAAAAACCCTAAGGGAAAGCTCTGTTAGTGTACCGTAAGCTGCCTGTGGAGGTGTGGAGCTGAGCATTCATTCTGAGGAGAGGACGCTGGAGGGGACCGGATGGGAGGTTGGAGGAGCAAAGGCTCACCTAGCCCCATCAGCCCTGTCTTCCCAGGGCAGGCGGCCTCCATGTGTGGGAGGCGAGGAAGCCCCAGTCTGCTTCTGTGCATGCCACCACCTCTTGCAAAGTCTAGGCAGGGTCCCCCTGTTTCCTTAAGCCAGAGAAAATGACAGCAGAGGCTCGCTGCCACTTCCTGGCCCTGAGATGGTTTTACGCAGGGTATTTGAGCTTCGTTTCTTTATCTGCAAACCTGGGGAAGTAGTAGCTCCCTCCCTCCAAGGTTTTTGCGAGAATGAAAGAGAGGGATGTATGTGAAGCCCCCAGCACTCTGCCTGCCCCAGAGGAATGGGAACATGAGGACAACCGTGACTGATGATGATGGTGATGGTGATGAGAAAAAAACAGTTCTGTTCTCTGGGCTGCCTCGGGAAGACTCGGCATCCCAAGAGGTGGGCAAGAACGCCGTGATCTGGGCTGATCTGGCTCTGACCCAGGGCGACTTCCTGCCCATCTGCGCTTCCTTGCCGTTGTTCCTGTGGCTCAGGTGGTGCGGGCAGCTGCCCCCAACTGCTGCCGCTGGTGCCTGACAGCTGCAGTGAGCCAGGCAATGGTCTAGTAACCCAAACCTCAACTGGAAACCATCAGCCCTAAATACTCCCAGCAACAAGGTCCGGGTCCTCCCCTGCACTCCCCTCCCTGCCCTGCTCCCAGCCTTTAGTTCACCTGCTGTCATTTTCTTCCCATTCCATCGGGACAGCCCTCATTTTCTTTGGCCCTCAACTGCCCCTCTGTCTTTTCTCCCTCTTCCTCCTTCCTTCATGTTTCTGTGTTTTTTCTTCCCTGCCTGCTTGTACCTCCCCCAGTTGTGGTTTTCCAGCATGGTGGATAGAAGAAGTTGTCCTGGATGGGAGGTCAGGAGGCTCAGCGGCTGGGCGTGTTGCTGAGACAATGGCAAGCCACCTCACCCTCCTGGGATGGCGTTTCCTCATCTGCACAAATGAAGGGTTTGGGCCAGAATGACCTTGGAGTGTTCTTTCCGCTCTAAGTTCCCCTTCTGTTGCCTTTTGTTACATCTGCCTTTGTGCCTGCTTTTCCTGTTCGAGCTGACTCATCTGCCCACCTGCCTCTCTCCTCCGCATCCTCACCACCTTGGTCCAGGCCACCATCATGTCTCCCTGGGCCCACTACAGTAGCCTCCTGCTGCTAGAGGCCCCCCTGCTTCTCTTCTCTTCTCTGCCCAGTACATTATCCGTGCAGAAGCCAAAGAAAAATATGCAAAAGATGGCTCACTCGTCCACTCGAATTCCTGCAAAGCCCTTTTATGGTCCTGGTCTGTCCCACTGCCCTGCTTACTCTCTTCAGATTATTTTTAGTGTGTGCAGTGATCTTTATTTCTTCATTAATTGCTGAGTGTTTATGTACTTGTGTATTGTTTGTCTTCCCCACAAGAGTGCAGGCTCCGGGAGGGAGAGAACTTGCCAGTCTGATTCATTCTGTATCCTCCCTGCATGTAGTATGCTCGGTAAATACTGAATAAAGGAACCTCCTTTAGCCATAGAACCCACCTCTCCCTTTTGTGAGACTGTTATCTCCTAACTACACAATTTTCTTTATTTGTTTATTTTGAGAGAGAGAGAGAGAGAGAGAGAGAGAGAGGGAGAGAGAGAGAATGAGCACGCACATGTGCAGGGGAGGGGCAGAAAGAGAGGGAGAGAATCCCAAGCACGCTCCGTGCTGTCCAGGCTCAATCCCACAAACCATAAGATCATGAGCTGAGCTGAAATCAAGAGTCAGACACTCAACCCACTGAGCTACCCAGGCGCCCCTACACAACTTTTCACTTAGAAATATCTCTACCTGTCCGAAATTCTACCTGTCCTTCTACATTAGCTCTGAGACAATTTCCCTCATTCCTGTTCTCAGTCCTCCAGGTGCTATTTTCTCATAAGACATAGGAAACAGTGGTAATTGTGAAGGTCGTTTTTTTCTCGCTTCCCATTTTAATCTGTGTTATTGGGTGATTTAGAATAAAAACTAAAGAACAACTTACAGACTCTAATCCAGATCCTTGTTTTTTACAACACCAAGATAGAAATTTCTTTAAGAACACTTAGTAAAACTTTCAAAATTCTGTGCTTGATTCTAAGGAAGATGTTAGGAGTGGCCAGTTTTTTGTTTTTTTTTAACAACTGTTTGAGATTGGTAATATTAATATGCCCATATTACAGATGACGAAAATGGGGAATTAGATTTTGTAGCTTTATCAAGGTCAGGAAGCCAGTGGGGCATGAAGCCAGGATTTGAACTGAAGGAATAACAATGCCACAACCAAGTACCTACTCACCATATTATTCCTTCTCACCCTACTGGGGCACCTGGGTGGCTCAGTCAGTTAAGCATCTGACTTCAGCTCACGTCATGGTTTCACGGTTCATGAGTTCGAGCCCCGCATCAGGCTCTATGTCGACAGCTCTGAGCCAGGAGCCTGCTTCAGATTCTGTGTCTCCCTCCCCCTCTGCCCCTACCCTGCTCACGCTATGCCTCTTTCTCTCAAAAATAAATAGTCACTAAAAAAAAGAGAAAGAATATCTCCCTCCTTTATTTTCATCATAACACAAGTATCTGATGTTGTCCAATTTATTTCTTTCTTAACATTTTTGTGGGTGATTGCTTCCATTACAACAACAGCTCCACTATGGAAGGTACCATGAATATCCTGCTCATTGCAATTTACTCAATGGTTACTACAGTGCCTGGGACATATGGACCTTTGATATATATTTGCTAAATGAAATAGTAAATGATTTCCATGTTAAAAGATGAGGGATAATAGAAGCCCTGATAATTCTGTGTATAAAACTGAATCTTTGTTGATAAAGTTTCTCAAAAATATTCTCAATGATAGCATATCTTCAAGAATGTATTTGATTTTTGCAATTAGCCAAAACTGTTTAATTTTTTTCTTCGAAAAGAACACACGGTCGTAGAGTATTATGGTTATTTTCTTGCTGTGCAGTTAGACCTTCTTGCGGGGGCACCTAAATTTCTATGTTGTGGGACTCCTTGCCTGTGGCACTGTAGAGAAGCCTCTGGCCTCCATCCCAGAATGTTTTTAAGAGCATAAAAGTAGAATTTATAGGATTGCAAAGAAACCAATTATATTGAATACAGTTATTCAAATATAAAAATTGTACTATAGTAATATATTTGCTTCTTTATTAACACATTAAATAACAAGATCTAAAACAAGGTCTAATATCTAATTTTTATTGGCAATGAAAGCGTAGGACTTAATAATGCATTCATAATTAAAGAAAACATTAAATTTCATAAACACATTAATAAAAGGTAGAGTTTCTCACCATACAAGTGCAGAGGCCTACTGGATTTATCCCCAGACCCTTCCATGGACCCCCAACTTTAAAACCCTGTATTAGAGGAATCTAAAATAGACTCAACAATAGCAGGCCACAGTTCAGTGAGTGTATTATTTCCAAAGGTCACTACGAGAGGGATTAGTCTTCATCTGGTGTAAAAGTACTGACATACAGTATATGGTTTTCTACACTCAGACCCGCATTTTTCATTTTCATCCCCTTTGTAATTTTGTGGCTATTGATAAATGGTACAATGTAATCATTTCCATACATTTACTTAGTAACTGTCTATACATATATGAAGTGATCTTTTGAAAATGTAATCCTTGACTATTATAAAATTATCATTTTATGTACCATTTTAAATGTTAATTTGGGGGCGCCAGGGTGGCTCAGTCACTTAAGTGTCTGACTCTTGATTTCGGTTCAGGTCATGATCTCACTGCAATGGGATCGAGCCCCATCGGGCTCTGGGCTGACAGCACGGCACCTGCTCTGGGTTCCCTCTCCCTCCCTCTCTTCCTGCCCATCCCCAGCTCCTGTGTGCTTGCGTGCACATGTGCTCTCCCTCAAAATAAATAAACACTTTTCTTAAATGTTAATTTAAAATAGTTACTGCAGTCACGTGATTCAAAAATCAAAAAATATATTAAAAAAATCAGGAAATCTCCCCCTACTTCTGTCTACCAGTTGCTGGGTCTCCTCCTAAATAGTATCAGCTTCTGACACATTCTTTCGGAGATGTTTGACACATAGAAGCAAAAATGTTTGCATATTGTTTTCACCCCTAACACAAATTGTGGCATGTTGCCTTTTCACTTAAAAATATGCTAGAAGATAATTCTTTTTTTTTTTTTTTTTTTAACATTTATTCATTTTTGAGAGACGGAGCATGAGCAAGGAAGGGGCATAGAGAGGGAGACACAGAATCCCAGGCAGGCTCCAGGCTCCGTGCTGTCAGCACAGAGCCTGACGCCGGGCTTGAACTCACGAACCGCGAGATCATGACTTGAACTGAAGTCGGGCGCTCAACTAACTGAGCCACCCAGGTGCCCCTAGAAGATAATTCTATATTAGAACCTTTAGGACTTCTTTGTTTTTTTTTTTGTGGCTGCATAGCCAGTCTGTTGTAAGGATGTACCAAAATTATTTAACAGGCCTTTATGGATGGACATTTTGGTCTTGTCATGGACACCTACACATGTGAGAACTTAGAATTACACAACCCAAATATAAGTAGGTGGTAAAAGATTCACCAACAGGACTGAGACAAAAGGTCAAGATGTCTCAACTCTTTTCTAGCAGTCTGGCACAAGCCTGGTGTTTTCCAGCACTGAAGAGGTGATCACTGAGGACAGGGAGGCTGTCCCTGGTTGAGGGCCTGCTTTGGAGAAAGCTTGAGAATCAGCTAAGCACATTTGTTTTGTTTTTCTTTACTGTGACTTTCAGAAACAGGCTCACATTAATAACACTCTTTGGGGTGCCTGGGTGGCTCAGTTGGTTAAGCATCTGACTCTTGATTTTGGCTCAGGTCATGATCTCATGGGTTCATGAGTTTGAGCCCAGAGGCGGGCTTTGTGTGGGCGGCAATGAATCTGCTGGTGATTCCCCTGTTCCCTCTCTCTGCCCCTTACCCACTTGCACCCATGTCCTCTCCCTCTCTCTCCCTCTTTCTCTCTCTCTCTCTCAACATAAATAAACTTTAGGGGTGCCTGGGTAGCTCAGTTGGTTGAGTGTCCGACTTCAGCTCAGGTCATTATCTTGCAGTTTGTGGATTCGAGCCCCACGTCAGGCTCTGTGCTGACTGTTCAGAGCCTGGAACCTGCTTCAGATTGTGTGTCTCCCTCTCTTTCTCTGCCCCTCCCCAACTACTGCTCTGTCTCTCTCTCTCTCTCAAAATTAAATAAATGTTAAAAAAATTGTTTTTAAAAAAGAGATAAGTAAACCTTAAAAGAAGAATACTCTTTAATTTGTGGCACACTTTTATCATTGGTCCAGGGAAGGGCTCCTTTCTAATTTAATTTAATTTAATTTAATTTAATTTAATTTAATTTAATTTTGCTCATTCATTTCCATTTCCCACTAGCATCCCCCAAATGCATTTACAGTGTCTGTTTTTCTTTATATACAAAATGGATATAATGATTTTCTGTGTGTATGTGCTTTCGGTGTATGTAAATAGTACTGGGTAAATAGTACTGGTAAATACTACTCATTCCGTTTCCTCTTGCACGCTCACTGTGTGTCATGTTCCCACATGTTGCTTCATGCACATCTAATCCCTTGTTTCTAACTGCCACATGTGCTCACCCATCACATCGTAGCCACCTGCTTGCCCAGTGATGGGCAGTCCAGTTGCCTCCAGCTCCTTGCCCCCCGTCATTGGTGTGAGACTTTATTTGGTGTGTACCCCTGGAGAGGAATTGCTGGGTCACAGAATTACACGTACTTAGTTTGACACAGAAGTGCCAGATGACTCCCCCAACTGCCTCCCCAGTCAACAATACCAGAACAGCTAAGGGTTTCCCAACACTCCTCCCTGCCAGCTCTTGACCTTATCCTTTTACCCAACCTTCACCAGTCAAGTGATCTAGCATTATTATGTCAGTTGGCATCTATCTGTTTACAGATGATTTTGGACATCTCAGTGTCCATGGGCCTTTCTGGTGTACTCTTCTATGATTGCCTGTTCGTATCCATTCACTCTCCTACTGAGGTTCTGTCTTCTGCTTGATGGTGTGTGTTTGTTACATAAGGTCAAGAAACATCCCTCATCAGGTTTAGATGTGACAAATATCATTTCCAATTTTGTCATCTGCCTTTTAACTTTGCCCTTCATGGAGCATAAGTTCTTACTTTTGAAGTAATCATATTAATCAATATTTTCGCTTTATGGTTATGTTTTTAATGTTTTGTACTTTGCTTAATAAAACCCTGTCCCATCCTAGGTCACAAAGATACTCTCTTACATTTTCCTCTGTTACATTTATCATGTTGTCTTTTACATTTACATATATCTGGAATCTGCCTCTATATGTGGTGTTAGAAAGGGATCCAGCTTCATTTGGCTCCTGAGCTAGTGAGAGCTTTGGGCCATTGTGCCTGAAAGAAGCAGAAGATGAAGGCTAGGAGAAAGGGAGGAGGGGAGAGAAATTGGGTACTGGAAACCCCTACAGAAAGGATGGAAAAGTAAAAGTAGAATCCATAGGTTCTGTCTGACCTACCCTAGGAGGACCCCCGCTATCTGTGGTGTGTAATGAAATCCTGAGAAAGCCAGCCTGCAATGCACTTCTCTTACAAATAAAGCTGTTGGCAGCAGGATTTCCCCAGCAGCACTGAGGTTCCGGTACATGGCTTTAAAAATACACTTTGTGCACAACAGAAGGACTTTCCCAAATGGGTGGGGTAGTTGGGAGAGAGGAAGCTACCAGAGGGAGAGAAGCCCGTGCTACTGAAGTACATAGGTGAGAATTGGTTGTGCTGAAAGATGGATTCCACGTTGGAAAAGTCCAACATGTATTTCTAGCTCTAAAAATGAAAAGTCACCCATTTAGGAAAGGTAATTGGTTCCTGTCCAGTGTCTGAGTCTTTCACATTGTCCGATTTCAGTTCATTGTCAAGTGCATATGGTGAATCCAAGTGCCTGACAAACAAGGAAAAACCTGTGGAAGACAAAGTAGCCAAATTATAGGCACCCGGTTGGTATTTTCAGGCTTATGATCTACATATGTTCTAAGAAACACAGTGTGTTTTTTTAAAGTTTATTTATTTATTTTGAGAGGGAAAGAGAGAGAGAGAGTGCAGGAGGAGCACAGAGAGAGGGAGAGAGAGAGAGATACAAGCAGGCTCTGCACCGTCAGCACAGATACAGACATGGGGTTTGATCCTACAAACTGTGAGATTGTGACCCCAGCTAAAATCAATAGTCGGTCACCTAACAGACTGAGCCACCCAGGCACCCCCACAATGTGGTGGGTTTTTTTTTAACTTTCTTTGTAAATGGACTCAGTGGTCAGCCTTTCATTCTTCCCATTGACCCATATTGAGGATTCCCATCATTGCTACAGGGAGGCAGTGAGACTCCTGAGATCATGGTTCAACAGAGATAAGAAAAGAGAAAAATATGGGAGAAGAAAAGGAGGGTCAATTTTTTTTTCTCTTTTCAGATCTATAAAAATGGCTCTTAAACAGCTGGCATTTTTCTTGCCCAGCAAAAAGCAACGATTACTGTGTGGGAGGAAAGAGCAGGAGGAAAGTAAAAGGTCAAAGAAAGCATTTTGCTTTTTTTGTGTGTTTTTGCCCTGAATCCTTTTTTTTTTTTTTTTTTTTTTTTTCATGCAAGAGAAAATTCATGTCACTGCCTTTAATCTGTCTGCTTGGCCCTCTCTTATGGCCTCCCCCAAAGAAACAATATTTCTGATAGAAGGCATCCCCTAGCTTCTTCACAAAACTCATGGTTGTATGAAATATCTCTCCTTTGAAAAACATCAACCAGGTGTATTAAAACATTATGACTTGTGAACAAGTCACATGTAAAAAAACACGTCTTATAAATACCTTGCTTCTGTACCACAATGTGGAAGCTTTCTAGGGCCACCTCTTGTCTCTGAAACTTAAAAAATGTGAAGTCTGCCAGGATTTACTTAGTCTCTCCAAGCCTTGGTTTCTTCACTCACAGGATGGGCATGATAATAGGACCTACTTTATACTGCCATTGGAAGATTAGGCACCATGTACCTAGTGAGTGACTAAAACTAAAACTACTGACATTGTCAAGTGCTGATGAGGATGTGGAGCAACCGGAACTCTCCTTTGTGGCTGTTTGGAGGGCGAAATGATACAGCTGCTCTGGAAGGTAACTTGGTGTAGTGTCTTACAAGTCCGTTTACCATGTGACTCAACAGCCTGACTCTTGGATATGTTTACCCCTGTCAAGTGAACACTTAGGTTTACATAAAAAAATATGCAGGTGTTCAGAGCGTTTTATTTACCATCACGGAAAAAACTAGAAACAACTGAAAAAGAGTGGGCAAATGAATATATAAGCTGTGGTATTTCCATACAATAGAATACATAGGAATGAAGTATGGATACATGCCATAATTTGAATGAATCTCAAAGACATTAACATGGGTGGAAAAAAAAAGTCTTGCAGGTTATATATTTATTGTGTGATTTCATTTATGTGACATGCTCAGAAAGATAAAGCTATTGTGACAGAGAACAGATCTGTGGTTACCATGCATCTGTTTAGAGTTGGGGGTAAGGGAAATGGAAGACTAGAGGGAGATAGCTGGGAGTTTTATGGAGAGTTGGAGCTGTTTTGTGTGTTGCTTGTGGTGGTGTTTTATGAATTTATACCTGTATTAAAATTCAGAGAACGGTGTACCTATAAAGTCAATTTTACCGTATGATTTTAGAAACAAAACTTTAAATCAGATTATAAAAAATAATGAATGTTTAGTCTAGTCCCTAACACACAGTAGATCTTAGCCATTAGTAGTTTTAGAGTCTGTGTCATGGAGTACATCCTCATGTGTCTGATTTAATAGAGCCAACTGATACAGTCCATGTGATGCACCCAGGCCAAAGATGAGAGTAGAGAAAATACTGTGAATCTGGTGCATAGTGCAGGTGGTTTTGCCTGACCTCCTCCCTCAGTTAGGGTGCTCTTGGAATGCAGGAGGGGTGGGAAAGTGAATCCCATCCTCTTTTATTTGGCATTGGTTCCCACATCTGCCCCTTAGAGTATGCGCATCTCTCTACACTGAATGTGCTGCTAGGGTTTAAGTCTTGCCTAAAATACAACCCTAAAGTATAAGCCACCTACTTCATCTGGTAGTAATCCAAAGAAACAGGAGTGGGCATGGACAGTGAAGGAAAGCAGGCTGTGTTGGGCTTATTGGTATCCAGTTTTGGTATCTTCCAAAGGGAGTGTCCAGGGTAATTTGCATTATATATAACTTTTAGCATACACACTGATAGAGATTTAACAGCCGCTCTGTTGCTTAAAGATCAAAAAATCAGTTGATGTTTAATCCAGGTTGTCAAATACAACGATTGGATTAACTATTTCGAATTGCTTATAGCTGTTACGCAATATTCCAGTAACAAGTACCAGTCATTATAATAGTTCAATATCTGAAAAGCAGCGACATTTACATCTAATAACAAATGCAGAGTCTATTCATATGGCCTCCATATCTCCCATAGCTTCAAGTGAATGGAGAACAGATAGTCTAATGTGTTACCCTCCTGCAAACTAGTGACTCTTGACTTAATGAGGACTCCTCTTGGAGAATGGCACTTGTAATCTAGAACATACTCTTTTGCTTGTTCTCTAAGAGTCTACAAGTCTTCATCTTTTAAAGTTGGATATGATCTCTGGAAAATCAAATGTCATTTTTAGCTAAATCTTTTGTTTAAGTAAGATAATTCTGTTGAAGACACCAATTTTGGTTAAAAAAATAAAAAAAAAAGATGCATGGGGCACCTAGGTGGCTCAGTGGGTTGAGCGTCTGACTTTGGCTCAGGTCATGATCTTGAGGTTCATGGGTTTCAGCCCCACATGGGTCTCTCTGCCATCAGCTCAGCAGGTGGATCCTCAATCTCCCTCTCTTTCTCCCCCTCCCCTGGTGGATTTCTTTCTCTCTCTCAAAAATAAACAAACATTAAAAAATGATGTGGGTAGGACATCCAGATGGCCAACAGGCACGTGAAAAGATGCTCAACGTCGCTCCTCATCAGGGAAATACAAATCAAAACCACACTCGGATACCACCTCACACCAGTCAGAGTGACTAAAATGAACAAATCAGGAGACTATAGATGCTGGTGAGGATGTGGAGAAACGGGAACCCTCTTGCACTGTTGGTAGGAATGCAGCTGCTCTGGAAAACAGTGTGGAGGTTCCTCAAAAAATTAAAAATAGATCTACCCTATGACCCAGCAATAGCACTGCTAGGAATTTACCCAAGGGATACAGGAGTGCTGATGCAGAGGGGCACTTGTACCCCAATGTTTATAGCAGCACTTTCAACAATAGCCAAATTATGGAAAGAGCCTAAATGTCCATCAACTGATGAATGGATAAAGAAATTGCGGTCTATATACACAATGGAATACTATGTGGCAGTGATAAAGAATGAAATATGGCCTTTTGTAGCAGTGTGGATGGAACTGGAGAGTGTTATGCTAAGTTAAATAAGTCATAGAGAGAAAGATACCATGTGTTTTCCCTCTTATGTGGATCCTGAGAAATTTAACAGAAGACTATGGGGGAGGGGAAGAAAAAAAGGGGGTTAGAGAGGGAGGGAGCCAAACCATAAGAGACTCTTAAAAACTGAGAACAAACTGAGGGTTGAAAGGGGGTGGGAGGGAGGGCAGGGTGGGTGATGGGTATTAAGGGGGGCACCTGTTGGGATGAACACTGGGTTTGGATGGAAACCTATTTGACAATAAATTTCATATTTAAAAAAAAAATAAAATTAAAAACAAAAAAACAAAAAAAAATGATGTGGGTAGGAAGCAATGAGCTGGTTTGGGGGCTCCCAAATTGTTGGGGCACCTGGGTGGCTCAGTCATTTGAGTGTTTGGCTCTTCATTTTGGCTCAGGTCATGATCCCAGGGTCGTGGGATTGAACCCTATGTTGGATTCTGCACTGAGTGTGCAGCCTACTTGATATTCTCTCTCCCTCTCTCTCTCCCTCTCCCTCTCCCTCTCTCTTTCTGTCCCTCTCCCTCTCTCTTTATCTAAAATAAAAACTGAAAAAAACACCACCACCACCAAAAAAAACCCAAATTGTTAAGTAACTTGCTAGTGGTCAAGCAGGTGATAAGTTGCAAATTGTGGCCCCCTGGCCAGGACAGCCTGAGTGCTTCTTTCTAGCCATTCTGCTAAGTTGCCTTCCTGGACATGCCTGGGAAAAGATCAGAATGATGGTACAACAACCTAAGACAAGAAATGAGAACCCACAGAAATACAGGACGTGATTGAGGACTCACAATAAGTTAGGGAGAAGAGACACAAAGACATAACTATGATGTGCTAAACTTTGAATCAGCTAATCACACGGAGTTGAATCTAACAAGGTCTCTGATTTCAAGGAACTTTTGTTTTGTGGTCTATAATTTATTTTAAATAACTACTTAAATTAATATGTAAGTACTTAATCACTCCAGCCACACCCAACACCTACAAGGATTTTAGCTCTCTTATCTCTGATCAATAATAGCTTCTACATATTAGCATTATGGATGATAGAAAGTCATTTTCATTAATGAAATTAGGGTGTTCAGATGTAGATTGGCTAAAAATAGTCTAGAGACACACACCATTTTTGCGTGACAGGGAACGAGAATCTTCTGACGTCACTGGTCTTTGCACTTCAGTTCAGTGCTGGATGTCGTGTGTGGAAATGTCTGGAGTCTAATACCATTTGTACTAAACACTGCTGTAATGAGGATCTGGGAAAGAGAGTCTATTGGTGCACTCTGGATAATGTTATCTTTCACCAGAGGCTCAAACCCCTGCTGGCTGAGAGACTGGGGCTGGGGCAAGCCCCTTACCCCCGCCTGTGCCTAGACTGGGTCTCCATCTTGGTTTCCTGTTCCCAGGATGAGGCCCTTCTTTCCAGTGGCAGCCTGATGTGTGAACCAGAACTCCACCCCCCAAGTCCACCCTTGACTTCACTTCTCAGTGCTAACAAACTACAGAAAATCCCACTCTGCTTCTCAGAGGTTTTTTAACTTTAAAACCTCTGTTCCATGAAGCTTTAGCATTCCGCACATTTCTTCAGGGGAAACCAGCTGTGTGTTTGAGGTCCCTCAGATCTGCAATTTTGTCATTGCAACCTCACATAGATGCTGACACTTCTGGTTTTTTGTGCCCTAGCCAGTGGCCCTGTGTTGGGCCAAGCAGGTGTCTCCGCTCTGGCCATTCACAGAACTGGCACACGGCGCAGGGGTGAAGGTGGCTGCAGGCAGGCCAGCTCACTGCTGCCCCTGTGGCCCTGTTAACAAGAGTTCCTCCCTGAGCAGGTCAGCGCCTCCTCAGAACTTAAGGAAAATTCTGCTCTGCTTTTCACAGATGTTTAAAAATTAGCTTCTGAACCTGTCCCTCTAACCAGCTTAAACGTCTTGAAGAGGAAACCAGCTGGGTGTTAAAGCCGTCCAGGTCACCAGTTGGGTCACCAGCTGCAAGGCCTCACAGACTCTGCCATTTTCTCCATCTCAGCAGGGGCCCTTGGCATGAACCCTCTTAAGCTTCTCAGCCTCTTGGCTCCACCCAGAACTGACAAAAGCCCCTGGGGAAACTCACTGGGGAGACTTGGAACACCCTCTGGGAGTCTCTTATCTGGAATGTCAGCACATCTTGGCCTTGCTGCTTGTGTAGCTCTCTGATACCTTAAAGCAGATTTTTAATATATTCTGCTCAGGCTTTTCTAGTTGTGCTCAGGTGGGATCGTCAAAGTGCTGTAGACCATTCCATTCTCAGTGGACGTCCCTATGTGCACCTTGAGAGATGGCAGCCAAAGCTGGGTCATGTAGGTCACTGATGGGAAGGACTCTGTTTGCCCATTGGCAGCCACAGGGTTAACTTCCTCTAAGTCTAGAATTTTACCAGCTTGTGTCCAGTGAGACTTTTATAGCAAAGTGTGATATAAAAGGACAGAATTGGGATTCAAGATTGCCAAATGGGTTCCAGACTGTTTGGTGCCCACTTTCTCATCAATTCTGTGTGTGCAGGTTTTCGGTTAACATTTACTTTCATTCGAACCTGGTAGCAAAGTTCTAGGGAAAGAAGTCTAACTAATAAACTACCTCTAAATTTTTTAAGGCTATGGTTTCTAAAAAGAACCTGATAACTGTGAATGACCCAATTGTTTTGGGTCCCATTCTCAACATGGCTTATCTATAGTCCGATTTATATCTGTTCAACTTAACATCACTTCTTGACTAGTAAATGCTATAAAACAGGATAGCAGTATATAAAGCATTATTCAGGGTCTCCTTTTGTTCTAAAAATAACGTTCCCTCCACCGAACAATTTAATTTCCCTGGTTCAAGAGGTCTACAAGTTTGTAAATATGTTTTTTTGCCTCTCGGCCCTTTGATTATTTTTAAAAACATCATTGTAGGTCTTCTCAGTATTGCTCTTTCTTTACTGAGTGCTTATTTTCTCATCTATCTCTTTACCAAAATCCCTAATTCTAGATTATTTTAACCTGTCCTTCCCAGAGACTTTTCTTCTCCAGCTCTGTATTCCTTTATTCACTCATTCAACAAAAATTTACTAAATATTGTTTTATTACATCCATAGGTACCTACTTTACACAGCCACATCGTTTTATAGCAGAGAACAATATTTGATTCTCTATACCTGAAGGTAATTAGTATTTGATTGTACAATTACCCTCTCCTCTAAAACAGAGTCTGATGCAATGTATACCTTTGCTCATCATTTCATGGCCAAACAGTAGCATACTGTCTTGCACATAGTAGGCATTTAATAAATAAATTACAGTAATAATTAGTCAATGAATAAGGTCTTAAATTTATCCAGCGAGTAAGTAAAACACATACTATCTGTAATATCTTCCATGTTCTACTCCTGAATTTTGTCTAAAATAAAAACCCATGTTACTGTCTCTGGGCAGAGCCAGAGATCTGTTTGGCACTTAAGGACACAGAAAGCAAAAAGACATCAGAAAACTTTTTCTAAAAAGATCACCTTTTGCATATGAAAGAAGAGAATAGTGAGGATAGAGTCCCATCAAAAGAGAGGCTTTCAAGCCACTCTTGAAAAGACAAATACACCAGTGCAGGTGAAGGTTTACATTCAAACCAAGAATGAGAAAGGCACGGAAATGAAAGAATATGGAGCTGTTCAGAAGTGCATTCAGATAAAATAAGACAGCAAGTTGAATTGCCTTTCTACATAGAAACTGCCAGGAAAAGTTACATTGAGAAGCCCTGGAGCAAAATAGAAGGAAGCTCATTTTACTCACTTCTCTTTCAAACCCCAGTGCATCACCTCCGTAATACCATTTGTACTAAACACTGCTGTAATGAGGATCTGGGAAAGAGAGTCTATTGGTGCACTTTGATATTCATGAAGGTCTCTCAGAGGCCATCCACAAACTGAAGAAACTATTTCTTTTGCCTGTGGGCTTCTTCTTTCTTGATTTTTTCCCTTTTAAACTGAAAGAACAGGAAGAAGAAAATAATTTCTAGAAACTGTTTCTTCATTCACCTTCCCTGGAGAGAAATTTGGCCCACGTAGGTATCGCGATCAAGTGTGGGTGGAGCATGTTTAGCGTGATGGTGGCAGGTGCAGTTTACGTGATGCAGGAAAATTTGGTGACATCAGTGAATTGAAGGATGGTTCCAAATTCATCTGTGGGTCGATGTAGAAGATGAAAGCCAAATGGCAAGTACAGAGCAGACATTTGGTAAAGACAGTCAGATGAATGGATCAATGAATGAACGCAAAGCAAGTAAGTTGAATGGATTCTGTATAAGGAAAAACTCTGGAAAGAGTCTAAGCTCTCTGCTAGGTCACAGATGGATTACATCGTAAACCACTTACTGCATAAACAAATGAAATAATAAAATGAATCCGAAGTTGCTTTGAACACCTCAAAAATTGCTTGCGGATAAAAGTGTCTCAGAGTCCAACAAAAGAAAACAGAACCTTTAAATCTTATGTATATAGTTTTTGATTAAAAAAAAAACAATAAAAAAAATACTGTTTGATCCAGTTGGAACATAGAGTGAAAAATAAATGGATGTTAGGCCTACATTCGAATTCCTCTCTATCTCAACTAGTTGTTTAACTAACAGGGAAGCTTTCTTTTCTTACTCCTTTTATCTTGTTTTCCAATCTGTGAAATGAAATCATCATACTTGGAAGCATAAATATTATGTTGGTATACACACTAAGTAAGTTCATGAAGGTAAAGACATTGTGGCTCTTTTCATTTGATAGGGATTTTCTATTTAGTTGCTTTCCTCTTGAGGTGGTATGCTCACTAATGACCACCTACTACAAAGCAATTTGCTCATGCTCTTTTCCAAGAGAAATGGGAATTTACTACATTGATCACAAATGCACACAGTAAGAACCCAGTAGGTACATTGATACTGTGTTTTTTTGGCTTTGTTTTTGTTTTCTCTGGACATTCCATCTCTTCATCCCTTCACATTCTCCCTATATTCCGATATGATAGTCCTCTGGAACACAGATGGAAGGGGCCTAAAGTCTGATCTTTTGGGGTTAAGCTACTTCTTTTACCTGGCTGCTTTGCCAGCAGCCTAGAAATTTATTTCTGGCTGACTGTATGCGATCAGTATTAGCATGTGCTTTCATCATTCTATTCAAGAACGTTGCGATTCATGTAGTGAATCATCATAATCCATAGGTAGACTCAGACAGCCCTGTCTATCAACTTCTCACTCCCTTGGGCTGAGAGCCTTAGATGGCTTTAAAATGAGGTTAGGAGATCCTAAGGCCATATAGAACCATCATGGTTCCCTGTTAGAGCAGTAGTTCCCAAACTTCAGTGATTGTAATATTACAGCCACGATTTTGGCCACATCAGCATATTAACTCCTATTATCCTCATGTTCCTCATATTTTTTTATCATAGTTGCTTAATATTTATTTGTTATTCTTTTAAAGCACTTCCCCCTTTTTAAAAAAATTTTTTTTTAAGTTTATTTATTTTTAAGACAGAGAGAGACAGAACATGAACGGGGGAGGGTCAGAGAGAGAGGGAGACACAGAATCCGAAACAGGCTCCAGGCTCTGAGCTGTCAGCACAGAACCCGACACGGGGCTTGAACTCACGGACCGCGAGATCATGACCTGAGCCAAAGTCGGACGCTCAACTGACTAAGCCACCCAGGCGCCCCAGCACTTCCCCTTTACACTAAAAATTATTTAAAAGAAAACTTTGTTCTTTTAATTCTAAAAAAAAAAAAATCACCATAAAAAGAATTGGGAAAAGTTAAACTCTAGCTGGACTGCTGTCTGACTAAGGTTCTGAGATTGTGACCGGCTTCTTTTAGTTAAAAATGGAGGTTATAGAGTATAAGTGATGTATTCAAGATTTAATAACTCCAAGAGTTTCTGCTTGATGAAATTGGCTTTGAGAAAGAATTTTAAAGGGAACCACTCTCTCACTGTATGGGTCAAGGAGTTTTAATGCTTTGTCTGAGGTCTCTCAGTAACTGGTGGGGTGTTAAGGGGGGACCCCATTCTTTGGTTACAGGGACCTGCCAACTCACTGGGGCCCAAGGAAAGTACATTGGTATTATGGCCAACATGCAGAGACAGGACACAATTTGTGGGCGAATGCACTGGCACGTAGTAGGCATTTAACAAATGCTGGTTCCCTGGAAGCTCTTCTTCCCTTCCCTCTTATCCTTCTAAGTCCCATTTCTAACGCTGCCATGGTGAAGACAGTGAGAGGCTCTTACTGAGGGCTCTGTATGTGCTGAGCAGTTATTTTGTCCAAGCTTCACAGGGCTTTCATCATTTTTTTTAGATGAGAAAACTTATATAAATACAATATATAATTGAGGAGAACTTTATAATTGAGACTCATGGAGGTAAAGCAACTTGCCCCAAATCACGCAGGGCAGGGACACTTGATGGTCTGGGTTCTGGCACCCCAGATATAATTAGGAATAAGGACATTAGTCAGCTAATTAAGTCAAACAGACAAAACAAACCACAGTTGCCCTAATTATCTGAGTTTTGGCCTTCCATTATTAAAGTCTGGCTCAGAAATCATCCTCTTCTCTTTTCTAGGAACAGTTTTGTTTTGATTTTGGCTTGGGTTATGTGGCTTACTGCCTTGTTTCTCTCAGCTGTGACATCCACAGTATTGTTCACAGAAGCATTTCAGAAATCCAGACTGGGGAAGTCAGGGAGAAAGGACAAGAGAGGGGAAGGAGGCCGTGTCTTTGCAAGCACACCAGCTGCTTGATAAACACACCTGAGAACAGAGGTCCAAGCCAAAGGACTGCAAATGAGCCTCACTGCTCTCTGTCACTTATACCTCTTTAGAGTGCTCGATGGATTTCTCTTATGCTCCATCCCTGAAATGGAGCTCACAGAATTGGTCCTAATAAGACTGTGTGACATGAACATGTTCTCAGAAGGCCCTACACTCATAAACACTTGGCTTCACATGGGGCTTTGCTCATTCCTGGAGACCTCACTGGATGCTCTGCCTTCGTGTGAAGCTGCAGTCCTACCAGACTCTTTGAAACTGTGGTCAAATCTGCTATGGCTTTAGGGATGAAACTAAGAAACCCTTGATCCTTTGTAAATTCTCCATGCCTGGCATTTGTAAGTATGGAAGTCCAGAAACCCCATTCCCAGCTTCCATGTTTTCTTAATAATATTCTTTCAGCCTCAAACCAATTCAGTCACTCTGAATAGATTTAAGATACCCTTGCTCAATGACTGAAATTCAGACACCACCTTCCTGAAATAGAACAAAAGACACATTTGCAAAAATAGAAATGTGTTTTACCTCAAGTGTCTGATTTAACAATATTGGGGGTAATAAATATGTGGATGAATGCCTCAGGTATCCATTTTGTAGATGTGTGTGAGTATGCACAATATAGTTACATGTATAAACTATGGAAATTTTTCTCCTGTTTCTGATTTTTTTAATCTATTCCCTGATGAAATTCTGTAATACTTGCTAACAAGAATGTTTGGCCCTTAGCACTTTTCCATTTAGCTTAAAAATCTCAGGAGGAGCTTCATATTAAGTCTATGTGGTTCTCGTATGTTTATGGACATGTTATCACAACAGGTCTTTGACTTCCTAGTTGTAAGAATCTTTGAAAATTACCCTTTGAACCTCCACTCAGAGCTTACAGGATTTACGACATTTGTTTTTAATTTGGAAACTGAAGCACTGACCCAACAAGGGGCATGGGCTTTGCTGAATTCAGTTTTTCTCAGATCCTAAGTTCAATGCCAAGTGACATCAACTAGTTTGCCAAGGGCTTTGGTCCTGCTGCTTGCAGGTTGGTTGTATGTGTCCCAAGCCCTGAAGCCCCTGAGGAATCTAGGATTGTAATAAACACCACCTCCTGAACTTCCCCACCAGGAGGACTTGTAGAGTGAAAAGCAATATCCCTTAGGGACTTGGGGACATAGACCAAAGCAACTAGAGTGAATATAAATTTAAAAGCTGTATTTTATCCTATAAGTCTTTGTGAATTTTGTACATATAGCTGGAGTTGAATACAGGGCTACCCATATATACTTGAACCTGTCCGTTTGGCTTTATCTGCAGGGCTACCACTCCAGTCCAGGCTGTTGCCTGGAGGACAGCAGTGATGTCCCAGCCAGTCTCCTCAAATCCCCTGCTCTCCTAAGTTCCAGTGTCCACAGCAGCCAAAGTGATCTTTGAAAATGGACATCTAGTCATGTCACTTCCCTAGCTTAAGAAAAATACAGTGATTTCTCAAAACTCACAGAAGTGGGGCCAGACGCTCAGCATCAGCTGCCCCCACCCCTGTGGTTCGTTCAGTGCTGCTCCCCTCCACTTTCTGTGCCTCCACCTCCAACTGTTTGTCAGCCTCTAGTCCTGCTCTGCAATGCTTCCCCTCTGCTACACCGAGAGGCAACACAAGGGGTAGTAGTTAAGAAGACCGGTCCTGGGGAATAACAGGTAGGACTGTACTGAGGATTGCATGCATTACTCTATGAATCAGGTGTGGAACAAAGCCTGACACGCAGTAAACATTCAGTAAGTAATGGTTGTGTTTGCTCATCCTTCAACTCTTGGACCACAGAGCTGCTCCAGAGAGGCCCCTCTAATCCTCCCAAAGTCAGGACCACCTGTTATGTATACTCACAACTTCCTATATGTCTTTATTGTCACAATTTGTAGTTATATATGTGTGTGATTATTTGATTAATTTGTCTCTTCTCTTCTGCTAGACTATAATCTTGATGAAGGCAGGAACCATGTCTCCTTTGTTCAGCACGTATTTCAAGCACCTAACTCAGTGCCTAGAAAGTAGGGGGTGGTCAGTATATATTTATCAAGGGATATTGAAGGAAAAAAAGAGTAGATAGATGGATGGATGGATGGATGGAAGGATGGATGAATGGATGGTTAAATGGATAAATATATCTGGTAAAGTGTGAAACTGGTTAGACAAAGCACTGAAAAGATTATTAGAGATCTAAGCACAATACAGATATGTAGATATAGAAATGAATGTTGGATGGTTGCATGTTATCATTGATTTAGAAGAAGGAGCATTTGAGATTTGTTTAGCAAATATTTACTTCCTGCAGAAGGTAGCACTCAGGGTAGCTTGAGCTTTACAGGGTAAGTAGGGTTTCAGGAAGAGAATGGTTCTAGCGAGGCCTCACACCGTAACACTGCAGAGCACAGACTTGGTCTGAATTCCAGCCCCACCACTCCCTAGTGGTCAACAGGGAACATGATACTTCCCACGCTCAACTCCATTTTTCCTTCTATAAAATAGGGTAATAAGAATGCATCCTCACAGTGATATCCTGAGGCTTAAGTAAATATTGAATGTAAAATACCCCGCTCAGTGCCTGGAGCATAGTAATAAGAAACTGCCACTCAGAACCTAATTTGAAAATAGCCACGGGAGTAACAGAGTTTATGCCACCATGTTATGAGGGGCAGCCGGGGCGGCAGGGGCGGGGGGGGGGGGCGGGCGGGGTTGGAAGGGAATCACAGCCTTGCGGAAAATCTTCCATTCTGCACATGGGACAAACGTGGTTACCCCTTACAGGGACATGTTTCTCCATCTACTGGGTGCCTGACCTCCCATTCCCTCCTTTCACCCCCTGTTGGGAACCACTGTCTGTGAGGTCTCAGCTCGCATTTTACTATTGGCAGAACGAACTTCCTAATTACTTGAATCACTACTACTATAACTTGCATTTTTTTTTCAAATATGTATCATTCTGCAGAGACCACTAATTTTCTCTTCATAAAATAAGATCTTAAAATAATCTATTTGTCCTTTCTCTCCCCTTAGGCTCTGCCAAAAAGAAAGGGGAACATGTACTTTTGAAATCACCTCATGTCTCCTTGATTTCCTCATTCACCAGCAGAAAATTCAATATAAACCCAGTACAATTCACAGGGAGGAAAGAAAGTTTCCAGTACCAGTCCTAGGGGAAGAGACTTGAGGCTCATTGCTGAGCGAAAATTTAATAGCTGCCTGACATTCTCAAGTAAAGGGGCCTGAGCTGTTCAAACAGTTGAGTGCTTACCAAATGGGTGATTGTGTTATCCCTCCTAAAAAAGGACAAGGGAGCAGGGTTTTCACCCTTGTGTGCGACATATGGGAGACTGTTAAGACCGTACAGATCACAGACACAGAAGGATCTGCTTCTGCATGAAGGCAAAAAATAATTTATTGCTTGGTGATAATAGAGATTGTGTGATTATGGCTGGTGGGCAGAATTAGCCTTTTTTTTTTTTTAACGTTTATTTATGTTTGAGACAGAAGGAGACAGAGCATGAACAGGGGAGGGGCAGAGAGAAAGGGAGACACAGAATCGGAAGCAGGCTCCAGGCTCTGAGCCATCAGCCCAGAGCCCGACGCGGGGCTCGAACTCACGGACCGCGAGATCGTGACCTGAGCTGAAGTCGGACGCTTAACCGACTGAGCCACCCAGGCGCCCCGGACAGAATTAGCTTTAAGTTTGATGGCTGTGGGTAGTGAGACATCTGTAATGTAGATAGGTCTTACATGTCACTAGAAATTATCCTAAATCCTATGGAAATATCCATACTTGTGAGCATGTAATTTCCTCCATTAAATTCAGGTAATTTCGGATTCTCAGTGATTCTTTGCATGAAAGATGTTATTTGTGAAACTGCTTTTCTCTGTCTGGCTCAGAACAGATACCTCCACTAACTGTGTAGCATAATTCATTTAACTCATCTAATGTTGCAATAACCCTTAAAGGAGCTACTCTTAAGATTCCTCTTTTACTATTCTGTGTCTCCCTCTCTCTGTGACCCTCCCCCGTTCATGCTCTGTCTCTCTCTGTCTCAAAAATAAATAAACGTTAAAAAAAAAAAAAAAAAAAAAAAAAAGATTCCTCTTTTACTGATGAATGCCACCTAGTTGGGAAGTGGTGCACATAGCAGTCAAACCCGGGTCTTCAATGCCTCACCTTTTCCCACCACAGTACTGCCCTCCCAACATTCACAGCATTTCAGGAAGCACAAAGGTTTTTGATGTCCAAAAGTTTCTACCATTTTCCAAAGATCCATCTAAAAACTTAAAAATGTGTATCTGTGAGTATAATTAAAACCTGGTATTTCCACACTGAATTTTGGGTTTATGTATTTGTCATACTATTTAATCCTCAACAACCTGTGAGGTAAATGGTACTTTACTCATTCTGTAGATGGAAAACTGAGTCTGAGGAGGGCTCAGCATACCTGCCTAGGTCCCAGGGCTGGTAAGTGATAATCGGCCCTAGATTCAAACCCAGGTTCTTTCTGTCTCCACAACCTTCCTTGCCTTGGCCTTACCATCCATACTCAGCTTCATTGTGTTCTCTGCTTTTCCTGTCCTGCCACACGGTCTTTGTGTTCTTTTGTACCTCCTGATGCAAGGTCCAAGAACAAGTAGGCAAATGCTTGATGCTACAAGCCTGTGATTCTGGACAGTCTGATGTAATCATCTTTCTGACCGTACCCTCAAGGAATAAATCACAGGAGAGCAAGCTGCGGGCTTTTCTTGTTTTGTTTTAAACAGTAATAGATGTTCGAGTTGCTATCAGTGTTTGAGGCTTCTAATCAGCCAAAATTGTCTGCTCTGTAATATAGGCTGACCTTCCAGGCTGATAAACCTGCATCATTACTGACTTCTGCAGAGGTTGGTGTTTGCGTGTTATGTGGGGGATAGAGTTCTGACAGCAGCAAGAACAGCAAATATGACCGATCATTACAGGGCAGGCTGGCTGTGAGAACGGCACAGTCATTTGTGCCCAGGCGGGGCCAAGCACATGAGTTTATATCAAGGCCAGAAGTAAATTTAGGTTTTCTCTCTACACGCTCAGTCTCTAGATTGAGCCAGAACAGCAATTTTTGTTTCCATCAGTTAGAGGAACCATTGTCTAAGGGGTCACAGGTGCTTTATTTGCCACGTCTGTGACAGCAACTGTGCCAGCAGAAGCTGATGTACGTCACTCATTTAAACGAGAGTGTACAGTCCTCGTTTTATTGGGTGAGACCTGTCGTCAAACTAAAAAGTTAAAAAGCAACCAACTCTCTCTTTTTGGATGTCATGGCAAGCCAAATAGCTCCCTCAAGTTTCCCTGAACTATTTCACCTGTGAATTGACCATTACCTAGTGTGGTGTCTGATATCAGTTCATTCAAGAATATTTACGGAGCATCTACTATATGGAAAGTGCTACTTATATGGAATAAACATCATAAAAAAGATAGGCTATCTCAGGTAGCCACTGCATATTCCCTTCTTTTATCCTGGAAGCCCCCATGAAATCTGGGCATCTTGAGATCAGGATGTCTATGATCCTTGACATCCCTAAACTCTAATAAACTTAAGCTTGGTAGCTATCTTGAGCCAAGACTCTTCAGCCGGGTGTTGATTAATACATCACAATACCCAGCATTACCTGGATCTTATTGATAAGCTTGGTCATTCTTCTTCCAAATTTCTATCTTTTCTCACCACCGTCATATTATTTGTCATATCTCTTTGTTACCTTTATTATTATTTACTAAATATTTTTCTTAAAATTGACCTTACCTTTTCACATTTCAACTGACTTACTTAAAAAGGGAAAATTACATTACCTGTTACCAATGGAAAATCAGTATCAGTGACCATAAAGGGAAGGTAGCCATAAAAATAAACATAAGGAGACAAAATAATATTACAATTCTAGCTGTACACTTCCGTTCCCAGCCAAGATGGAGTGATAGGGACCATGTCTACCCTCCTGCCTCGAACAACTGCAATGGACACTGAACATCAGACAACAAAGGACAGTGGTCTCTGAGAAAGGGAACAAGTGAAGTGAGCCCGACAATTGCCCCAGCTTACCGTCTAGAGTACCCAAGCAACAGTACAGGGATAGGATCCCAGGAATCTCCCTGAATGGGAGAGATGGTGCTGAGAGTACAGGGGGAACAGGCTAGGAGTTAGAAGACACCGAGTAGAGAAGGGAGAGCTGCACTGCAAGTGTCCCAGAAATGTGCACAAGTCCCCTTGGGCCTCAGCAGGGCACTGCCCAGCAATGAATAGGAGGAATCTATGAAGATGGAGAAATAACCACCCAAATGATTAGAGAAAACAGTACTTGGGACTCTCACAGGGCCAAGTGTAGTGTGTGCTCCTGTTAGGCAGATTGGAAAACATCGTGATTCACATGTAGACAACCCAGAAGATCTTGCCTTAGAAGTGGTGAATAATTATCCTTAGAGTGACTACTGCTCTGGTATTCTTTAACAAATATTTCTTTAATGTTTATTCATTTATTTTTGAGAGAGAGAGAAAGAGAGAGAGTGAGAGCATGTGCAAGTGGGGGGAGGGACAGAGAAGCAGACAGAAAATCCCAAGCGGGCTCCACGTTGCCAGCGCAAAGCCCACCACACAGCTCAAAGCCATGAACCGTGAGATCATGACCTGAGCCGAAACTAGCTAGGAGTCCAGTGCTCAGCTGACTTAGCCACCCAGGTGCCACTCATTTAACAAATCTTAAAAGCAAACCCCCAAAGGATCAAACTGTTTCCACATAACTTAATTGTGACTCAAAACAGAATTCAATTTTGCTTATAGGAATACAGAAATATTCAGCTCCTAACAAGCTAGAATTCACAGTGTTTGGCCATGAATCTAAAAAAATTACTAGACATGATAAGAAGCAGGAAAACATTATCTATGAGGAGGAAAAAAATAGGTCCGTTAAAACCAACTTGGAATTGGCATTGAGGTTACAATTAGCAGAGAAGGACATTAAAATAGTTACTATAACTATATTCCATATTTTAAAAAAGTTAAGTAGATACAAAGAAGATATTAAAAATACTACATCGCACCATTTAAGAGAAATGAAAAGTGAGCTTTTACAAATGAAAATCACAGTGCTAAAGATGAGGACTATGCCAAAGGGATTAATGACAGGTTAGACATTGAATAAGAAAAGATCCATGGATTTAAAGGCATCACAATGATGGGGCGCCTGGGTGGCTTGGTCGGTTAAGCGTCCGACTTCGGCTCAGGTCATGATCTCACGGTCCGTGAGTTCGAGCCCCGCGTCAGGCTCTGTGCTGACAGCTCAGAGCCTGGAGCCTGTTTCAGATTCTGTGTCTCCCTCTCTCTCTGCTCCTCCCCTGTTCATGCTCTGTCTCTCTCTGTCTCAAAAATAAATAAACGTTAAAAAAAAAAATTAAAAAAAAATACACTTTAAAGGCATCACAATGGAAACAATGCAAAGTGAAACACAGTAAAGAGATTTTTTTAAAAAACAAAAAGAGCATGTGTTAGCTATGGCACAACTTTAAGCAGCCTAATATATTTGTATTTGGAGTCCATCAAGAAGAGACAAAAGAGGACAGAAAAAAATGTTTGAAGAATATTGGCCAAAATTGTCCCAAATTTATTTATTTTTATTTTTTTTGACGTTTATTTATTTTTGAGACAGAGAGAGACAGAACATGAACGGGGGAGGGCAGAGAGAGAGGGAGACACAGAATCCGAAGCAGGCTCCAGGCTCTGAGCCATCAGCCCAGAGCCTGGCACGGGGCTCGAACTCACGGACCGCGAGATGGTGACCTGAGCTGAAGTCTGACGCTTAACCGACTGAGCCACCCAGGCGCCCCCAAAATTGTCCCAAATTTGATAAAAACTATAAACTCACAGATCTAAGAAAGTCAATGAAAACAACACTAGGGAACATCATAATCAAATTGCTAAGGGGTGCGTGGGTGGCTCAGTTGGTTAAGGATCCGACTCTTGGTCTCGGAGATGTGCTGTGCTGATGATGCAGAGACTGCTTGGGATCTTCTCTCTCTCTCTTTCTCTCTGCCCCTCCCCCACTTGTTCTCTCTCTCCCTCTCTCTTTCTCTATCTCTCTCTCTCTTCAAATAAATTAAAAATTTTTTAATGTTTATTTTTGAGAGAGGAGGAGCCATTGTCTAAGGGGTCACATGTGTGACCATGGATTTGGTATGACTAAACAAATTGAGAAAGATGGTGTTAATGGGTTGAAAAGCTTAATGTTGTTAAGAAGTTAGTTCTCAAATTTATCTGTAGATTCAGTGCAGTCCAAACAACATCCCAACAGTTCTTTTGATTACAGTTGACAAGATGATCCTAAAATTTTTATGGAAATGCAAGGGACCTCTAGAATAGCCAATACAAAGCTATGGCAAATAAGACAGTGTAGTAGTGGGATAAAGATGAGCATATAGATCATCAAAGTAGAACAGAGTCTAGAAATAGACCCACACATATACAAACAATGGATTTTTGACATAGGTGCAAGGGTCATTCAAGGGAGAAAGTATAATCTTTTCAATCATGGTACTGGGTCAATTGAGTATCATATAAAAAATTCAATTCATACCTGCTAAGCAAAAATTAACTCAAAATGAAGCATAGACTTAAAGATAAAATCTAAACCTATAAATCTGCCAGAAGAAAAAAACAGAAGGAAATCGTTGTGACCTTGGCTTAGGCAGATATTTCTTAAGATATGAAAAGTACAACATCTAAAAGAAAAAAAATGATAAATCAAACAAATTTAATTTGTCAAAATTAGAGACTTTTCCTCTTATAGAACACTGTTAAGAGTATGAGAAGGCAAGCCACAGACTGGGAAAAAAATTTGCAAATTGAATACCTAATAAAGTACTTATATCCAAGATAAATAAAGAACTCTGAAATTCAATAATAAGGAGACAACCAAAATTTTTAAATTAGCAAATGTTTTAAAAAGGCACCTCACCAAATAAGATAAACAGATGGCAAACATAGCATAATGAAATATGTTCAACATCATTATTCATTAGGGAGATGTAATTTAAAACCACAGTGTGAAATGACTACATACCTGCCAGAATGGCTAAAATTGAAAAGACCTGCTCAAGAGTGTTCACAGTAGCTTTATTTGCAATAACCTAAAACTGGAAACACTCAAATGACCATCAGCACATGAATGGATAAACAAATTGTGGTATATTCATATAGTAGAATACTACCCAGTTATAAAAAGGAATGGACTATTGAATCAGATCGCCATGTTGAAAGAATCTCAAAATAATTATATTAAGTGAAAGCCATGAGACTAAAATAAAGAGTACACACTGTATTATTCAATTTTTATAGAGCTTTCATAAAACAGAAGCTACAGTAGCAGAAAGAAGGACAGTTGTTACCCGGGAAGGGATAGAATTGGTGAGGTGTGGGAGGGAAGGATCACAGTGGGTCACAAGAAAAATTTTGGGGGTGTTAGAAATATTTATTAATTTGATTATGGTAGTGGTCTCAGGGTATATACTGATATCCAATCATTTCAAATTATACCTTTAAATAGACAGTTTGCTTTATGTCAATTATACCTCAATATATGTGTTAAAAATATTCTGTTGGAATAGCACTGCTAGGAATTTACCCAAGGGATACAGGAGTGCTGATGCAGAGGGACACTTGTACTCCAATGTTTATAGCAGCACTTTCAACAATAGCCAAATTATGGAAAGAGCCTAAATGTCCATCAACTGATGAATGGATAAAGAAATTGTGGTTTATATACACAATGGAATACTACATGGCAATGAGAAAGAATGAAATATGGCCTTTTGTAGCAGTGTGGATGGAACTGGAGAGTGTTATGCTAAGTGAAATAAGTCATACAAAGAAAGACAGATACCATATGTTATCCCTCTTATGTGGATCCTGAGAAACTTAACAGAAGACCATGGGGGACGGGAAGGAAAAAAAAAGAGAGGGAGGGTGCCAAAACATAAGAGACTCTTAAAAACTGAGAACAAACTGAGGGTTGATAGGGAGTGGGAGGGAGGGAAGGGTGGGTGATGGGTATTGAGGAGGGCACCTGTTGGGATGAGCACTGGGTGTTGTATGGAAACCAATTTGACAATAAATTTCATCTTAAAAAAATTCTGTTGCTTGACTGAGGCTTGCTCTTCCTTCAGCAAAAGGCAGATCAGCTCAGTGTGGAAAGCTGTTAAAGGCACACCAGCACAGAGGCTTTCACCTTGAAGCCCAAAGAGAGATTGGAAGACCATTTAAAAGAGAATAATGTTTGACTTCTGTGATTTAGTGTTATTAAATGCTCTGTCCATGAACCACTTTAAACAACCTCATATTTCAGCAGGTGGGACATGTATTCAGCACATAGTTTGGGAAACAATGAACCAAGAAAAACCTTGTAAGAATGTAGCAAATATTGTGAGGTGACTTTATGTGATAAATCTTCACTTGCAACTAGAATTCTACAGCCTTGCTTAATCTTGGAACAACATTGACTCAAGACCAACCCTGCTTAAGTGAGGAATGCAGATCACCCTTTGAGATTCCTACTAAGCCACAGAGTGACTGTGGCTTCTCAGAGTTTCTTTATAGCCCCCCAAATTCTGCTTATTTTAACAGGCCCTTGGTTTTCTGGCCTCTTTCTCCAAATAAGGCAGTAGTGATGCCTGCTTTCAAAGTAAAGTCCACAGTATGTGGGAAAATGTGCAAGTACGGATTTCCAGAAGTGATGGGTGAGTGAGATAGCCGCTCCTATCTCACATGTCCATCTTGGGGCAAGAGGAGAAAATGGGCCTTTTCACGGTGTCCTACTGAAAAGGCAAGAATATCAGGCAGTGGAGAGGGCTCCTAATGGGGAGAGTTCAAATTTTAACTAAAAAATCATAAAGGAAATGAGTGTTTGGAGCTTAGAAAGGAAAAGAGGAAGAAAGACTGGTTTGATGTGCAGACTTTTTTTGCGATCGTTTGTCTCCTTGATTTTTGGATGAAGATAGCAAGATTAAGAGGCAGTCTTATGACTGATTTAAGGATGGATTCAGGCCAAGTTTGTTCACAGCTCTTTGCTGAAAACCCAGCCTCTTCCCAGTATGACTGCTTCCTCTAACTCATTAATGAAATATCACAGACCCCTTATTCCTTAGCATTTATTTAACCCAGCTGTGGGTCTGTGAAAATGTATGTCCCCTCTGGATGTGATCGAGCTTTCAGCTGTCATCATTGTCTCTACAATTGTTTCTTTCTCTCTTTTTATATGACCTGTTTCATTTTTACCAGCTCCAGCCTTCAGGGAGGAAGGGTTACCAGTATTTTGTATTCTAGAACACAACTTGTGTCACATTTACTAGCTAGTGGAGTCAATATGACATCCAAAGCCAATGAGCAGTCTTCCTCTCCTACCCAGAATTTGTAAGCTGAAGTAGATTTTCTTTAGAGCCTCACATCCTGAAATTAGTCTATGTAACAAGGCTACTGGGAATGTAGTAAGAACTGGGCCACTTGAGGGGCGCCTGGGTGGCTCAGTCAGTTAAGTGTCTGACCTCGGCTCAGGTCATGATCTCATGGTTTGTGAGTTCAAGCCCCACATCAGGTTCTGTGCTGACAGCCCAGAGCCTGGAGCCTGCTTCAGATTCTGTGTCTCCTTCTCTCTCTGACCCTTCCCCACTCACACTGTCTCTGTCTCTCAAAAATAAATAAACATTCAAAAAATTTAAAAAAAAAAGAACTGGGCCACTTGTAGTTGCTCACATGTAACTCTGCCCTTCCCAGTCCCTGTCTTTGAAACTCATCTAAGAAGTCAACTCTGAGCGCGCGCACACACACACACACACACACACTGCTGAACCCCTTCTCAGCGAGACCTTGGGCAAGGGGTAAGTTCCTGATCTCATCTAGGGTTTAGTTTCCTCACCTGTAACACTGACATACTGTGATGTGTATCTCATGGGATTGTCATGAGGATTAAATTAGTTTATATCCAAAAGGTGATTAAATCAGTTCCTAACATATAACAAGAGTTCAGTGAATTTTTTTTTTTTAATGTTAGGTGCTCTTCCCTTTTGCTTAATTCCCTTCTCTGTCACTCTGCTGACACATTTTCTGTGTCATTATCTTAGTCATTATCTGCTTAAGCATCTCTATCCTCCATGAGGCTATAGTTTCCTTGAGGACAGAAACTGTTGTGTCTGTTCTTTTAATCCCTACCAGTGAGCACAGTTTCTGACACACAGGCATACAGTGAATGTTGAGTCAATAAATAAGTCACTGGGTGAAAAATTTAGTATTGGAACAAACTAAGTGTAGCATTTTTTTTTTTTGCTATAGGAAAAAAAAATAAAAAAGAATGAGAGAAAATCTACCAGATCATTAAGAGTGCTTAGCCCTGGACGGTGAAACATGTAACATGTATTTTCTTCATTTTACTCTTCTATTTTTCCCTCTAATGCGAGTGTGGATAGGGGCAGAGTGGTTACACAACATTGCATGCAAACGACTGAGCTCTGCTCTAACCAGAGAGCTTTGAGGATTATATTAGTGATGATGACATGAGCTGCATTAACAAATGAACTTGGAAATTTTGGCATCTTAACATAATAGCAATTTATTTCTTTGCTTGCACGGTGAAGGTGTATACACACCTTTGTATGTACTCCATGAAGTCATTCAGGGACCCAGCCCCATGGAGGCTCCTCCATTTACACATGGTTGCAGGTCCCCCTGGTGTCCACACATTTGGCTGGCAGACTGGGGAAGAAAGGGCATGAGTAGGTTCATATGGGACGTGTACCTCATGTCTGCCCACATTCCTCTGCTCCAAATTGAGCAACACTGCCCTGCCTGGCCAGAAGATTGGGAAATGTAGTCTAGCCATATGTCCTAACAGAAAGGAAGTGATTTGGTAGAGAAGCAGAGGATGAGTTAGCTTTCCACCCCTGCATTCTGTCCAATCTAGCCCCCTGATTCAACCTCCTGACTAGGCTCCCCTCCTTTTCTCTCTCCTTTTCAACCTGTCTTCCACGTGGCTGCCCAAGTGACTTTTCTAAAATAAATATTTGACTTACCACTTGCCTTACTTAGCTCCCTATCATCAACTAAATAAAGTTCAAACCTCTGTAAGCTAAATCTCTCAACCCATACGCTCAAGAGCACAAGTAATATTTCTTTCTGCGACTGGATTTAATTTTGGTGTTAAGCTCCCATCCTGCCAGGTAGTAGATTTTTCTCCCCTTTATATAGGTTCTGAGTTCTTGGGAGTATCACAGTACAAAGCCTTGAGTGGGCATAAGATCCTCAGTGGTCACCTCAGGGGAGTTTTCTAAAAGAAACCAAAGGCATTTCTTACCCTCAGAACACTGCAGGAAACCGTCCTGAGAATCTCATTCAAATTGTCAGTGAAAGGAAGCAAACCAAACCTGGAGTACTGAAAAAGAAAACAAGCAAACAAAAGAAATAGAGTAAGAAAATGAGTCATTGGGAGTTGGCAGGGGGCATTAAGAAGGAATTCAAGACAGAAGCAGATACCTCTTGTGTACATATCTTTATAAAAGATTAGAAAAGCAACACAAATAAGAAGTCTAGTATATTAGCCAGCATGTATCTTACTGCTTTTTACTGCTTTTTTAATTTACCTCTAAGCACCATATTTACATCATAGACAGTTCCACTGAAACCTGTAACATTTACTGGCATGTAAAATAATTCCAACAAATAATATAGAAATATATCTGCTTTGCTAAATTATATTTAAATGTATAAAGAAAGGGGATGTGTCCAGATATAGAAATGACAAAGCATCACATCTGGAAGCGTCTTTCAGCTTGTGTATGGAGAATCTGGGGTATTTAGAAGCATTGGCTCACCTAAGATCAGGCAGCTATTAAGTGACAGGCTGGGGCCTGGATCCAGACTTTCACACCTACTCTCAGCTGGAACAATGTGGGTGGTCGAGGAAATTGGCACATTTCCCTCAGAGCTTCAGAAGGTAGAAGCCTTGAGAGCTGCTGGGAAAATGCATGTCTAAGCATAAAGCAACAGTCAGCAGCTATAGGTTTTCTTTTACTCTGAACACTTTCTACCTTCTTCTAGACAGAATCCGGACTCATTTCTAGGGCACTAAATCTTCTCCTGGCTAATGTGGTTTCTTGCCCAAACTTACAGATCACTATGCACATTCCCCCTCCTCTGTTTACAGCCCCTTCCTTGGGTTGTCTCTGGAGAATGATTCCTCCCTAGTGCATGTAGTCTTGGTGGAGGATCCTTTGTAGGGTCTGTTCTTCCCTGGTTGAGGAGAGTCTGTATGATACAGAAGCCAATCAGAGTTCTTCTCATAGACATTCAGATCCTCATCAGAGTGACACAAAGATGAAAAACATTGGAGCCAACTCATCCAGTGATAGACCTGTAGAAGACTATCCATTAGTGCCTGCTCCCAAGATAGCCAGTTCTTCCCTAGTTCCCATCCTACTGAGAACCTGGCTGTTCAGCTTTACTTCAACTTGTTGTGTCTTCTCAGATCTGTCCAATAACTTTCTTTCTTTGCCTATGTTTGTGAATTTTATTTGGCTTCTTTGCAGATAAATTGACAAAATGTACAGTGGGCAGTCCTATTGATCCCCTCCACTTAACTGACTTTTTATTAAACAAATGGGTTAACTAGTGCCTCAGCATGCAGATGACTAGTATCTAGTATGCTTTACTTTAGTGCATCCATGCACTCCATTTGAGTTCTGAACTTATCAAACACTTTCGTGTTGGTTCCCAAACCTGGTCACACACACACATTACAGTTTCATAATGTAATTAAATATTAACTAATGAGTGCTCTCTTCAGCAGCACATTTACTAAAATTAGAATGATAGAAGATTCACACAGCCCCTGCATAAGGATGGCATGCAGATTTGTGAAGTGTTCCTGATTTTTTCAAAACCCACAAGATACTGGGAATACAGTAAAAGATTTATACTCTGAAAACTGTAAAACACTGAGGAAAGAAATTGAAGATGACACAAAGAAGTGGAAAAACATTCCATGCTCATGAATTAGAAGAACAAGTATCAATAAAATGTCTCTATTACTCAAAGTAATCCACACATTTAATGCAACCCCTATCCAAATACAACCAGAATTTTGCACAGAGCTAGAGCAAACAATCCTAATATTTGTATGGAACCAGACAAGACCCTGCATAGCGAAATCAACGTTGAAAAAGAAAAGCAAAGCTGGAGGCATCAAACTTCTGGACTCCAAGTTATATTACAAAGCTGTAATAATCAAAACAGTATGCATCAAATCAGCACAAAACAGCACAATCAAAACAGCACAAAAATAGATGCATAGATCAATGGAACAGAATAGAAAACCCAGAAATGAAGCCACAACTGTATGGCCAATTAACCTTTGACAAAGCAGGGAAGAATATCCAATGGAAAAAAAGACAGTCTCTTCAACAAATAGTGTTAGGAAAACTGAACAGCAACATGAAAAAGAATGAAGCTGGACTACTTTCTTAGACCATACACAAAAATAAATGCAAAATGTATGAAAGACCTAAATGTGAGGTAGAAAACCATTAAAATTCTAGAGGAGAACACAGGTGGTAACCTCTTTGACATTGGCTATAGCAAGTTCTTACTAGATATGTCTCCTCAGGCAAGGGAAACAAAAGCAAAAATAAACTATTGGGACTACATCAAAATAAATCTTCCGCGAATCAAAGGAAATAATCAACAAAACTAAAAGGCAACCTACTGAATGGGAGAAGATATTTGCAAAAGACATATCTAGTAAAGGGTTAGTATCCAATATATATAAAGAACTTATCAAACTCACCATCCAAAAAACAAATAATCCACTTTTAAAAAGTTGGCAGAAGATATGAATAGACATTTTTCTAAAGAAGACATACATATGGCCAACAGACACATGGAAAGCTGCTCAACATCACTCATCATCAAGGAAATATAAATCAAAGCTATGATGAGATAGCTGAGATATGCTGAGATACCCATCAGAATGGCTAAAATGAACAACTCCGGGGGGAACGACAGGTGTTGGTGAGGATGTAGGGAAAGGAGAACACTCTTAAACTATTGGTGGAAATGCAAACTGGTGCAGCCACTCCGGAGAACAGTATGGAGTTTCCTCAAAAAGTTGAAAATAGAACTATCCTATGATCCAGCATTTACATTACTGGGTATTTACCTAAAGGATACAAAAATACTGATTTGAAGGGATGCATGCACTCCAATGCATTATCAACAATAGCCAAATTACAAAAAGAGCCCAAAATGTCCATCAACTGATGAATGGGTAAAGATGTGATGTGTATATGTATGTGTCTGTGTGTATATGTGTGTGTGTGTGTGTGTATATATATATGTGTGTGTGTGTGTGATGTATCTGATGGCAGAGAAATCACACACATACACACACACACACACACACACACACACATATATATACATATATGTATACATATGGTTACCAGAGGGGAGCTGGGTGGAGGAATGGGTGAAATGAGAGATGGGTATTTAGGAGTGCACTTGTGATGAGCACCAGGTGTTGTATGCCAGTGTTGAATCAGTTAAATTGTATACCTGAAACTAATATTATACTGTATGCTAACTGGAATTTAAATAAAAACTAAAATATATATATATAATATATGTATTATGTATAATATACATTTATATATGTTATATATTATATATATATAAACTACAAGTGAAGGTGAAATATATATATATATATATATATATATATATATATATATATATATATATACTAATGAAAGGTGAAGGTATAAACAGTGTTTATTCTTGTGAAAAATGAGTTGACTTAGGAGTCTTGATAAAGGTAAACAACTAGAAAATGTCAATAAATTAGGTGTGGGTGAGAGACAATCAGAAAATGATACAAAATTATAAAATTCAGAAGAATTTTGTAAGTCACATACCTTCGCAAAGATTTTTAAGTTATTTTTCCCCTTCAAACAAATCAGAGCTGAAAATCATAGACAGTTCCTGATGGGTGACTGCAATCAGCAGACCCAAAACCGAAGAAAGGGTTTTGGCTTATGAAAAATTGGGAAATAAATGAACATCTATATGTGTTAAAATACTTAAGGTATGTGTCAATCATTATGATTTCTTGGTTTAACTATATTTTTTCAACATAGTTAAGTGATCAAATTGAATAGGAGGTCTTTGTACACAGAAATGCAGAGGGGAAACTCATACTTCTCTTGTATCTGCTCATGTGTTAGTCCTCAGTGGTAGTGGCCTGTCTTGACTTTAGGGACCCTTTCCACAACTTTTTGCCTCTGAAAGGGGAACAGCTGCAGAGTATCTGAGGAACTAGTTCACATCTTCTTTTCACTGCTGAAACCCTGAGGCCCACAGAGGGGTAGTGACTGTGCCGAGTCATTCAATGGCTGATGGCAGACCTGAGACAATGATCCAGATCTCCTTAATGTACGTGAACCCATCCTGCAGCACAGGAATTTGGTCCAAAGGATTTTATCCATTTATTTATTCCTTTGTGCACACAGCTTTAATACAAAAAGGAGTTATTATAACAAGATGGTGTGAAATGAATTATCAGGTCATTTTAGAAATATTATCCACTCAAAAAGATATGAAGCTCATTATTCAGGCATGAAGGAAATGGTAGTGAATTACTCTGGGAACCCTGAATAAATCACGGTTAACTCATTTGCAAGCCTTTTAATGGTGAATACTGGTGATGGTCCTGCGATTCCTGGTGTGCTTTCTCCTGTGTCAGATGAGACAGTTACCTGATGCAACTTTACAAATGAAACAGGAAAGCTACATTTTATAGTCACTGGTCAGACTAGTAAGATCTTTTCTTTAATTATCCTAGAAATAAAGGTGACCTTTTCACTAAAGTAAATGCGAGCACGAAGGCTAATAGTCAATTGGGTCAAAAAAGTAGGATTGGCTGATCTACTTTTTACTGACTGCTTTTTTCCCCCATAGAATTGGTTGTGTTTGGGTAGAATTGACAAAATTGAATGACGGTTTCATATTTGTTGTCAAGGACTAAGAGCATTTATTATACACCTATTATAGACACCATGTTGACCTCCAGCAGGGTCAACACTTCCCTCCAATCTTTCCCTCTCTTTCTCCCCTCTTCCTCCTCCTCTTCTTGTCTTCCTTCTTTTCCTCTTCCTCCTCCTCATCCCATGAGGATAGTTGCCAAGTTAGGTGTCACTCTCTTCTCAAAGGAGGGACAGTGCTGCCCAAAACCAAGGACATGATTAGGATAGACTGCCAGAGTTGAGTTGAGATAGTGTCTACCTTTGTTGGGTTTTATTTCCCAGGAGTCTCCAGCAATCTAGATCAGAAAAGTTATAAAGTCAAATACTATAGAACTGAGCAATTAACATATGAGGTGGTGGTGTGGACAAACCAGGCTCAAGGGCCCTGTGTACATGGGGGTTTCCATAACTCATCAAAGGGGCAACCATGATGCAGTTCCAGCCTCCTGGAAGCACGTGGGCCCAGTTACCCAGATCTGCCAAATCTTTAAGAAAGCTAGAAATCTAATTATTTCATGTAAAATATCTCTTGAGTTAAAATTAATTATAATTTTAAAACCTGTTGAAGTCAAATAAAATGTATTTTCAGGCCAGCTACAGTCCATGGGCTACCAGTAGGTGTCCCTGACTTCCTCAGGGCTCCCTTGCTGGCAGGTGTCTTCAGACCAGCCAACTCCAATTTGGCCAAATTTGGTAAAATTTAGGAATATGGCCTTGAGATTTAGATAAAAAGGTGAAACTTCAGCCTGGTTAGTTCTAGACTTGAACCTATCTAGTCTCAATGAAAAGAATCTGCCTATGACCTGGCCTAGCTTAACCAAGTTTAACATTAGGACTTGGGAGCCAAAATCTCAGCATTATAGGTACTATCAGTTTTCCAGGCTAATTTTCTTATTCTATTGATGAATTCCCCCCATGGTTCTCTGGGACAGTGATGTGGCAAGATTCAGTGGTTCACAATCCCATGTCCTGGCCATCTTTCTTTGTTTTAGTTGTTTCCGGGTAACTCTGTTACACTGCCCCTCCCCAAGGCTTCCCTTGTATGTATTTGGATGAGGGGAGTAGGCAGATGATAAGGTTCAGTATATCATGACTATCTACATGAATCAAATTAACTGTATTGTCCATTTCATGTACTCTGCATAGACACCAACAATATTGGATGACCCCACTGTAGCTCACTATTAAAGTTATCGTAATTTTATTTAATGAAAATATTTTTTCCACCTCTTATATTTCAGGGATCAATAATTCCTGTAATTAAAATTCAGTAGGGCTACATTTTTATTATAGAGAAGTCAAAATATATTCCACAGCCTTTGTTTCCAAAGATTTCTTCATGTAATTAAAGAATATCATATTTTGGCATTTGGACTTCCTTATTTTCTCTGTGCTTGGTTAATAAGTTTTTCATTGAAAATCATCTCAGTAAATGAAACTGTAGTGTGTTAACTGAACCAACCAAATTTTCTCATATTCATCCTTAATAGTGTGAGAAGTCAAAGGCTTTATTGTGTTATTTATTGAGCACTTATGTGGAAGGAGAAGAGATGAATTGATCCATTTCTTCTGGAAAGTACCCAACAAATCCACCATCTGGAAGAATATTTAGGCAAAATGAGCTACATTTATAAAATAAGTCCAATCAAGAACCCACTGACTTCTGGACCTGTTTCCCTTGCAGTGGAATGGGAAGGTTAGACAGGCTCTTCTCTAAAGGACTCTGAGCCCTGACATGGTGAAGAAGGCTGGACTGTGGACCCCAGCGCCTGGGTTTGAGTCCTTGCTCTACTACTCACTCCCTAAGTGACCTTGGATAAGTCTTTCCTAAGGTAATAATTTTATCATCTCTAAAATGGAAATGACAATATGCTAATTTCACCATGATGATAGGGATCAAATGAGATAACACATGTGCTTGGAATTGCACTGGTTATGTAATAACCCATGAGCAAGTGGGTCTTAGGAGGTCCTTGATTTTGTATCTGTAATATGGAAGATGGGCTGGTGTTGTTGATTCCTAACAACTACTAATTTATAATTTTCCAGTGGGCAGATTTGAGTGTTCCCAGCAATGCTAAAGTATGTATTTCCATTTGGGTTAACTAGCCTGACCTCCAGGATGTGCATTATAATGAGCTTTAGTCAATTACAAACACTGTAACACTTTTTGTACTTCTATAGAGGGACACATTCCCCTAGAAAGGAAAAGTGTGAGTGAAACAGTCGGACTTTTCTCCCTGCTCCCTTCCTTCTTCTTCTCCCCCTCTCTGACCAGTTGCGTAAGTTGGGGATAAGGGCCTGGCTCTGGGGCTCAGCATTCTTTCTGTGGGAGCAGCTTCATCTCTGCAGTGGCCTGCCCAGCTAGAGGCCTGAAGCTGTCCCCCTCTGCCCTGGCTGGTTGGGAGGGTTTCATTCCGAGAGAAAAGTGTTGGTGGTCACAGATCCACATTATGTCCAACTCAACTTCGTTATTAAAACCTGGCATTTTGGTCTTTAACAATGTCATTTCTAGTGCTACATTTCTCAGTGAGATCTGACCCCAGAGGGGGAAGTGGGCTGTTGTTTACATGGCTCCCAAAGTCCTAGTAAGTATCTTGGGGTGTATTTGAATTACTTAGAAGGAAAAGGTTCAAGTTCAGTATGGCTTGTTGATACTGCAATACAGTTCCCTAGCCAGGCCAGACTACGGGGATCCAATATTTTCAAGGACCTATAAACAGATTTTACTGGTTGAAAGGTGTGAGTCTTTGGAGTCCAGCTGCCCAGCTACTGCTTTCTGAGCCAAACCTCCATGGTTGAAAACTTTTTCCTTGCAGTGTGGCTGCCTCCACAGTTGCACCCTGCCTCAGCTAAAAGGTTCTCTGTTCAGCTCCAAAATCCTGAGGAACTATCCATCTTGTACTTATTTAAACATTCTAGCCCAGAAATAACTGGCAGGATGAAAGGGGGTCTTATGTCAGCTGTGCCTTGGCTGTTTTGCAAGGGCACAAGCATTTTCTATGTGTTCTTTTTCAGTGGTCCCTATACAGCGCTAACGGGGAAAAAGTTCTCTTCTTCTTGACTTCACATTAGCTATTTGAAGTTCCCAAAGTTTTCCAGCAGCTGAAATGATTGCACACCTCATGGTCAGAGTAAATATATTTTGTATCCTTCCACTCTTCCTGCTGGTCCTTGTAATGGAGCCACAATAGATTTGGAATTTTCTCATAAGGAAACTATCAAGCTATCCAGACAATAAAAACTAGCATTTGTTTCCCTGTTAGACAAATTAACGTCCAGCTTCCCTTGGCATGTAGTAACCATATATGCCTAACATATGATATATATTATATATTATAAAATATATAATAACCATATATGCCATATATGGATATATAATATGTGGATAATATATATAATAACCATACATGCCCAACATATAATATATATTATAACATATAATTTGTAACAACCACATATGTATAATATATGCATAATATGTATATAAAATATATATAATAACCATACATGTCTGATAACCAGTGTGATGCATTTATGTGGGATAGTGCACGGGGTTGTGGGATTCAGGTTCCTTCTGATTCATGTACCTCATAGTAATGAAGATACATAGCTCAGAACTACAGCTGATGGGCTCTGCCAGCCTTCTATTGATTCCACAAATGGTTTCTTTTCCACATTGTAAGAAGAAATGATAAGCCATTTCCTCTAATCACCACAGCACTTTAGGCAGAGCTGGGACGGCTCCCATATTGATCCCCTCTCTTCAATTCCAGCCCTCACTCCAGCCCTGGGCAAGGCAAAATTTCCTTTCAAACACTTCAAAACACTCCATCTAATTCTGATGAGGTCCAAAGAAGTGCAATTCTTCCCCTGGATTTTATTTTTCATAATACTCAGGCTCTTGCTTTTAGTTCGGGAATAGGGTGATTATTAAATGTGGAGAGTCAGAGGAACACGTGTCTACCTCTGATGTTGCCATGTTTTAAAATAAGGAGATCACAATTTACTTTTTAGAGAATTGTGCATTCCTGAGAATACCCGCCATGGATACAGATGAGACAAATAGGAATACTGTCTGAGTACATAAATGTCTCATTTGAGTTGTTTTATATTCAGGTAGTATTCTAACATGGTAAAATATTTTAAAAATTATAAATCACTGCAGATGAATTGCAATGCTAAAATAGTCCCCCTCCCCCCACCCCTCACAGCTGGATTGATATTGCCTTTTAAGGGTATTTATCGTATGTGCAGTTGAGCAGAATGCTGCCAGAAAAACTTTGTCAAGATGGAATTAGTGTCTAACCAAGCAGCTCCTCAAGGTGCAGAGGGGGAAAGGGAAGCCCTTATCATCTTTCAGGTGCTCTGGTTCCCAAGGGATTTAGTTACAGGAGACCATGGACCTGGAGGATAAAATGTCTGGGATGTTTTTAATGGAAAACAAAACTAAACTAAACTAATATTTACAAAGGATAATTCAACAAATAGTGATGTACTCCCCACTCAGAATGAACAGATTTTGCAATAGTTACTGCAAGATCGTTTTTATATAAAGAAATAAACATACACGTTACAGAGAAGGTTGCCACCACTCTGTTCCTGTCAGCAAACATCCAATCCCAGAAAGCAAGGTTCATTGTAAATATAGAGGATGTCTAATCCATGTTTTTAAACTTTTCCTGTGAGTGTGTATGTCTACATATATCCATAAATGCTGTAGAGCATTACCATGCTTACCATTTTTAATTTAAATAAATGGTATAAAAATGTAACTTGCTTTTTCTCATGCAACAGTTTTTAAGATCTGTTCATATCGATATATGAAAATATCGCTCATTCATTTTAGCTGTTGCTCACCATTCCACTGTTATCAATATATCACAATTTATTAATCCCTATTCTCTGACAGATGAACATTTGAGTTTCCAATTTTTTGTTCTTAAAAACAATGCTGCAGAGAACATTCTTTGGCATGTTTCCCTTTTGCACATGTGTAAAAGTTTCACTAAGATATAAACCCAGAAGTAGGATTGAGGGTCTTAGGCTATGGGAATTTTGAGCCATGCTTAATATCCCCAAATCACCTCCCGAGGTGACTACCCCAGTTAGCACTGCTGCCATCAGTGATGGTGAGTTCCCTTTCTCTACCATCACTTGGTATCAGCAAACTTCTTAAATTCTGCCAATTTCATGGTTATGGAATGGTTCATCTGTTTTATGGATCATTTGGTTGTTTTAATTTTTATTCTTCTGAATGCTAATAAGGTTGAGCATCTCTCATATACTTCTTGGCCATTTGGATTTCTTCTGTGAAATCTTATATCTTATATCTTCTGCTTATTATTCTATATGGCTGATGGTCTTTTTCTTATTGATTTGCAGTAGTTCTTTACCTAGGCTGCTCACTTATCCTTTTTTTAAACACACAGTATCTGGAAGCTCCATTGTGCCTCCAACAAGTAATTAAGAGCTAGAGATAGACACACTCTGGGCCTTTTTGGAGCATGAAGGATTAAAGAATTTATAAAATAGTGATTTTAAGAGGCCTCTTGGTCTGGGCACAGGTGCTCGGGAGGATCAGTAGTTAATGGGGCAGAGGGTGGAATCTAGAAGTTTTTTGGAAAGGCTTTGGGAGACAATTCTGTCATGATTTCAAGAGTACATACTTATGACCTAAGTAGAAGAGGTTTCTCAGAACACGATTAGAATTTTTTAATGCTGTCACCACTCCAAGCATTTCTAAGCCATTGTCTGAGAATTGCTCAAGTTTTGTAACCAGATGCTGATTATCTATTGTCAACATTTCTATTGGTAGCTTTTCCTTTAAGGAAGGAGGCTGCTCAATGGCATGGAATGATGATTACCGTAAATTCTGTTCTGCCTGAAATTTGCTGCTGCAGAGAGAGAATGCTGGATTTCCCTATGCAATGCCATCGTTGAAGTTGAACTGATTATCAGAAGTGTTGCTTTATAAATGTTACATCACTAGGGATTTTCTGTGCTCTTTCTACTTAAAAGTATAGGTAGACAATTCAACGAAAATTAAATTTAAAAAGTATCTATTAAGGCAATTGACAGAATCCACCCACAATCCTAACTGGAGGAGGAGATGATCATCTGAGGCAAAGGTGGGAAGGAAAAGATCTAGGGAATTCATTGTTGGGAACCACTCTGCCACTATGGATGAAAAGCTTTCAAAGTGGCTCTTTTGGGGAGGTTAACAAGACTTGTGACCCCATTAAAGGAAAACCTCAGAGTGGCTGACACCACCTTAATGTGGCAGAGCTCTCCCAAGATTCTTGATGGCAATAAAGAGGCCACACACACACACACACACACACTGAGGACAAGGAGTGAAAACTGGACAAAATCATAAAAACAGAGAGAGAGATAAAGGTGATTCCTGGTTCCATCTCCTCACCAAAAACAAGGAAGAAATGGTTCATAAATAAACTGGTTCTTCCGGACCTGCCCACAACCCTAAATCTTTCTCCATTCCCAGCCAGCTAGGGTAATCACTGACATAATCATGGAAACTTATACCAACTGAGCCGCTAACTTAAGCATTGCAGGAATATACCAGCATGGTCTAGGTGTATGACTAGAACCCACGCAATCTGCCTGCCTGTTTTAGATCTAATATGAGGCCTAAATTCAATCCTCATGTTAAAGGATGTATTAGCAATACAGAATCTATAAGAACATTCTGAAAAATAAATATAGATACCATTGTAATCAAGAAATAGAGAAAGAGCATCCATCTGAAAAAGAAATACTACAAGAATAAAGTTCAGATAACATCTGCTTCATGCTCACAATAAAATTCAATAAAACTTAGCCTCTGAGATAAAGACCAAATATTAGGTGAGAGGCTCAGATGGAAACGTAAAGGAATGACTTGGTGAAGAAATATGAAGAAACTAGTATTACTACAACTAAAATTTTTAACTACGTGATTGTTAATAAAGAGTAGAATCACAACTGCAGAAAACTGAATTGGTCACATAAAGGAAAAGATTGAATCATCCTCCTAGGTTGAAAAGACAGATGAAAATGAGGGAGAAACACATGAAATTGAAATGAAAGTTAGACACTGTAGAAAAATACTTTCCTGTGCTGAAGATCTGGATCTGCAGGTCAAAGGTGTTGTCATGTAGCAAGCACATTTGGTAAAATGAGATTGGCACTAATGCATATCTTGGTTATATAAATGAATTTCAAAAGTAAAGACAGTTTCCTACAAAGAGGCAGAGGCTTGGGTTCTCTGGGGGGAGAAGAATTACTTAGAAAAAAATCAACTTGCCCTCAGAGATCTTCCATACAACATTAAAAGTCAAATACTAAGAAAAACTAAAATATTTAAGAGAACATAATAAATCAAAGTAATAATAAAATACAAGTTTCTGAAGGCAAAGGTCATCAGGACAAAATGATGTATCAAAACAAAGAATAACTAAGTTATTTAACAAAAAGTTAACCGGGAAGATTAATGCCATTTCAATATAGAATGGTTCATAAAAATTCATTAAAAGGAAATGTATAATACTACAAAAATAATAATTTACAGTCATACATGTTTGTGTCAAAAGTCCCAGAATATACATAGCATAGAAGGACATCGGGGTAGTTAGAAAAATTAGTGGATTTCTGCATTTTTATGAAGGAATACAATACATATGGTTTTATTCATAACATTGATAGCCACATTTTTTAAATTTATGAATAACAACAAGGAAAATTGAAATCACAATGTATGCCATTCATGCACATCAATAACATGATACATCATGTCAGTAAAAGAAAGGATAGAAAAGGTGATCATTTTAATAGATGCAGAAAAAGCATCTGACAAAGTACAACAATGCATTCATTGTAAAAACCCTCAATAAAGTAGGTCTGGAGGAAACATATTCAATATACCAAGGCCTTGTATGAAAAATCCACAGCAAACATCATACTCAATGGGGCAAAAGTGAGAGCCTCTCCCCTAAGGTTAAGAACAAGACAAGGGTGTGCACTCTTACAACTTTTATTCAACATAGTACTAGAAGTCCTAGGCATAACAATCAGACAACACAAAGAAATAAAAGGCACCCACACTGGTAAGGAAGAAGTAAAACTTTCACTATTTGAAGGTGTCATGATACTGTATAAAGAAAATCTTAAAAACTCCACCAAAATTACAGAACTAATAAATGAATTCAGTAAAGTCGCAGGATATAAAATTAATGTAAAGAAATCAGTTGCTTTTCTATACACTAATAATGAAGTGGGAGAAAGAGAAATTAAGAAAATAATCCCATTTACAATCAAAAAGATAATAAAATACCTACAAATAAAACTAACCAAAGAGGTGAAAGATCTGTATTCTGAAAACTATAAAACATTGATTAAAGAAATTGAACATGACACAAAGACATGGAAGACATTCCACACTCATGGATTGGAAGAACAAATATTGTTAAAATGCCCATACTACCCAAAGTGATCTATAGACTTGGTGCGATCCCTATCAAAATACCAACAGCAGTTTTCACAGAGCTAGAACAATCCTAAAATCTGTATGGAAGCACAAAAGACCCCAAAGAGCCAGAGCAATCTTGAAAAAGAAAAACACGTTGGAGATACCACAATTCCAGACTTCAAGTTATATTACATAGCTGTAATAATCAAAACAGTATGGTACTGGCACAAAAATAGACACATAGACCAATGGAACAGAATAGAAAATCCACAAAGAAACTCACAATTTTATGGTCAATTGATCTTTGACAAAGGATAAAAGAATATCCAATGGGAAAAAGACCGTCTATTCAACAAATGGTTTTGGGAAAGATGAACAGCCACATGAAAAGAATGAAACTGGGTCACTTTCTTACACCATACACAAAAATAAATTCAAATGGACTAAAGACCTAAATGTGAGACCCAAAACCATAAAAATCCTAGAAGAGAGCACAGGCAATAATTTCTCTGACATCAGCTCTAGCAACATTTTTCTAGATAATGTCTCCTGGGACAAGAGAAATAAAAGCAAGAATTAACTGTTGGAACTACATCAAAATAAAAAGTTCCTGCACAGTGAAGAAAACCATCGACAAAACTAAAAGGCAACCTACTGAATGAGAGAAGATATTTGCAAATGATATATCCCATAAAGGGTTAGTATCCAAAATATATAAAGAATTGATACAACTCAGCACCAAAAAACCCTCAAATAATCCAGTATAAACATGGGCAGAAGACATGAACAGACATTTATCCAAAGAAGACATCCAGATGGCCAATAGACACATCAGAAGATCATCACTCATTATCAGGGAAATGCAAATCAAAACTATAATGAGATATCACCTCACACCTGTCAGGATGCCAAAATCAAAAACATAATAAACAACAAGTGTTGATGAGGATGTAGAGAAAAAGGAACCTTCATGCAGTGTTGGTGGGAATGCAAACTGGTACAACCAGTCTGGAAAACAGTATAGAGTTTCCTCAAAAAATCAAGAAAAGAACTACCTTATGATCTAGTAATTGCACTACTGGGTATTTACCCTAAAATAGAAAAATACTACTTCAAAGGGATTCACGCACCTCTGTGTTTTAGCAGCATTACTTATGTAAGCAGCCCAAGTGTCCTTCTATAGATGAATGGACAAAAAGGATATGGTATATTTATATGTATATGTGTGTATATACATATATATGTATAATGTATATACACACACACATATACGTACAATGGAATATTATTCAGCCATATAAAGGCATGAAGTCTTGCCATTTGCAATAACATGGATGGATCTAGAGAGTATAATGCTAAGCAAAATATGTGAGAGAAAGATAAATACCATGTGATTTCACTTATATGTGGAATTTAAGAAACAAAAAAAGAGCAAAAGAGAGATAGAGAGAAATCAAGAAACAGACTCTTAACTGTATACAGAACAAACTGTTGGTTACCAGAGGGGAGGTGGGTGGGGGGATGGGTGAAATAGATGATAGGGATTAAGTAGTGCACTTGTGATGAGCACCTGGTGATGTATGGAAGTGCTAAATCACTATATTGTACACCTGGAATTAATATTACACTGCATGTTAACTACACTGGAATTAAAGTAAAAAAAAATTAATAGAAAATATTTGACTCAAATTATTGGAAGGAAAAATGTGGAGATAAATGATACTCCTGCCTATCTTTATCATGGGTAGTGTCATAATAGTCCCAAAGCCTGTATTACTGAGAGTGTTAAGCCACACTTAGTAGTTTATGGTTAACAACATCTCCATGAGAGGATACACAGCAAATGAACAGCCATGCTAGCTACATGCCACTGGAAGTCACTAGAAAGCTATGGCTTAGATGAAGGAAAAACCTTTTGGTCTTGACAAGCAAACATAATATAAGTAGCCAAATTTTCCTAGTACTCTTTTCTGAATTGAGATGAATTTAACAAATTTACAAACTTACTTGGCTTGAACTGATGTTTCAATGAGTTTACATTCCTCCTGTAATTAACCTTTTAAACTCCTGCCTTTGATTTTATTTATCCAGAATTTCTTTATTATTAAAAGTACCCCATTAACATCATGAGTTGAAATTTAATTTAGGTGTTAAGAGTCATACTAATTCTGGAAGGGATAATAAATGAGCACTCAAGTTAAATGAAATTTAACCATGACACTAGATTGATGAAGACTCAAGCCTCCATATCCTTGGTTCCGTGTCCATTGATCTATATTCAGTACATTTTGCTACATAAGGAGCTTCTGAATGTGCCCTGTTTTGTTTTGTTTTTTAATCAGTGAGTGAACTTTGGATTATCTTCCAACTAACCAAGTTGAGGTAGAAATTGATCATTTGTAATGCGAAATACTATATGGACCACTCCTCTCTCTCTTTCTCTCTCTCTCTCTCTCTCTCTCTCTCCCTCTCCCCATTCTCTCTCTTACACACTCTCTCTCTCTATATATATATATATTTTTTTTTTTCTAAAAAAGGTCTGTCTATGGTACTAGGCAAAATAATTTCATGATTATAGAAAAAATAAAATCCAAAGGAATGGGTAGAGAGTTAATTTTTGTATCTCTGCTGAATTTATAACCTTTGTTGTAAGTTTCAGATAAGATATTGCCAATAAGGAATCTAAGGATGCAGAGGTAAACTTGAGAAATATCGAAACAGTATATATTCCTTGTATGGGGATATACTTCAAACGTATTTGCTATTCAGGCTCAGAATACAGCAACAATCTACTCTGAAACTTAACAGTGTAACTTTTCTCTCCCTGTATACAACACAAGATATTTGAGAAAGTAAAAGACTAAGAAACTAAAAAATTAAAGTCATGTTTTAAAATCTGATTTTTTAAATTTGCTTCAGTCATAAATAATGAAGGAAGGCAAACTTGATAATAGGGTTGCTGAAAATTGTGACATATTTATTTATAAATATACAAAAAGAATGAATTTTAATTTTTAATAATTTCTAATTTAATATTTGGCTCTTTCAGTTAATATTGGCTGCCTGAATATGCCAGTCATGTGTGACCATTACTTTTCTTCCTTATATTTTATAATTTTACATAATAGCAGCCATCACTAAACATAGAGCCTATGGAAGTTAATGAATATTTATCCTTTACATTATAAATATGAATCTGCTAATCATTAATACATTTGCTACTCGTTATCTCTTATTAGGGACATTAACCCAATTAACAAAGATCTTGAATGTAAAGTTAGGGTCTGTTTGCTTCTGTTCTTTAGAGGGTGATGAGTCTGAAGAGAGGGAGTAAAGGGTTGGGGCCATGACCATTTCCTGGCACATAGTAGAAGATAAACACTACTTGAAATGCTGAGATTAGTGTTTATTGAGTGTCTACTGTGTGCCAAGCAGGGCTAGGTACTTTATATCATTGTTGTATCTAATTCCCCCCAGTCCTTGTATGTGTGTATTAATATTCTCATTTTTCCATTTTGGAGAAATTAACATACTTTCCTGCAGCTTGGCTGCATTGTTAAAATTTGAATCCAGATTCCTCTGGCCTTAAATCATAGTTCTTTCTACCATACTTCTGATGTCTAAACATAGGTATCCCTGCAAGTTACTCACAAAGTACGTGATAGGAGTTTGAAAAATTCTAGCAACCTTAGTTCAGTAGTGAGAAGTGATACAGTGATTTACAGTTCAGTCATTTCTTTAAAGTGAAATCATTTCTAGGGAAAAATTATGCAAGTTTATATTACATTGGAGTTGGTATCAATATCATTTTGAGAAAATCTTTAACTATACTAGAAACTGAGTGTCTGAAGAGACTTCAAATTTTATCTAGCCTAATCATAGTTGGAAACTTATATCTTTTGCTCTGATTGGGATCTTGAATATATCAAATTGACAATTCTTGAAGCATACTCTTAGCTGAAGAAAGAGAAACTGTGGGCGGAGTGAGTTGCCAGGGAATCAATGGCAATAAGGAAGACAAATTGAGTGAGAAACTGAGAAGTAAATTCAAGCGCTTCACTTTCCATCTCCAGGCCTGAAGACCAAAAGCAATAAATATTCAACTGATGCTTGACTTGATGAACTGTGAGGTCCTTTTAGACCATGAAGTTCTGTGATGGTACCAAAGCCCTTTTCAGAGTGATGATAATAATGTTGTTGATGAGAAAACCCAACATAAAACCCTATGAAGTTGAGAGGGTGGAAGAAGGGATGTTTAAAGACTTCACATTGGTTGTGTGTATTCAGTGAGGACATCTGTGATTTGGAAGCACATGGGGTATATTTGGATCCAACTGAATTTGGGTGACTGTGGTAGATGAAGAGCAGTCTCCCAAATATGTCTATGTCCTAATCCCCAGAGCCTGTAAATGTTACCTTATGTGGTCAAAATGACTTTGCCTGTGTGAATAAATTAAGGATGTTGAGATGAGGAGATTATCCTGGATCATCCAGGTGGGTCCAGTGTCAACACAACGGTCTTATAAGGACACTGCAGTAGTCAAAGTCAGAGGGGAAGACGATGTAAGGATGGAAGCAGATGTGGTCTGAGAACAGAGGAATGAGATAGTGGCTACTAGAAGCTAGAAAAGACAAACAGATTCTCCTTGCAAAGCCTCCAGAAGAAGCAAGTCTTGGAGACACTTGGACATTAGCCCGGTGAAACTTATTTTGGACTTCTAACCCTAGACCTATAAGAGAATAAATCGTCGATGTTTTAAGCCACTAAATTTGTGGTGCTTTGTGACAGTAGCAGTATAGAAATGTAATGCAGTGACTCACTAGCCAGAACTGAAGTCACTGCCTGAGCACTTTTTCCTCAGGATAACCCTTCAGAGACAAATGAGTTTTAAAAAGACGAGTCATACCATTAACATGAAGCCTTTGTATCTGCAGAATTTATGTTATGAATAAGTAGCAGAAGTCTCTTTCTTGACACTTCCCAGTATCGTGGTTGGCTCCAGGCTGTCTGTGTCCTTGTTTGTCCACTTATGAGGACAGTAGGACTGGTCTTTAAACCTAAGCTCTCCCCTGAAGTCTAGACTCACATTTTGATTGCCTGCTTGGTATTTCCTCTTGGATGCCCTACGATAACCCAAGGTCAACAAACCAATCCAATCTCATTATCTTCCTAGGAAAATAGTCAGTGTCCTGTGATTATTTCTGACCCTGTGGAATCTGCTTACAAAAGTCATACCTCTGTCCCCTGGTACTCTTTACTTCCAGTTTGATTAATAGCATACCATCACCCAGACTCAAAATGTTGTGTCACCTTTGGCAATTCCCTCTGGGCTCCTCTCTTAATTAATTACCAAGCACTGTGATATCAGTCCTCTACTTCCTACTCCCACTGTTCTGTTCAAGTTAAAGTTCCAGAAAGCTTCCTGCAAAGATAATGGTCTCCTAATGATTCTGGATTTCAGTCTCCAATGCTTGACTCTATTTTCCCAGATAAATATTCCTAAAAGAACATCCTTTCTAGTCATGCCATTCAACTGCTTTTCTTTGTCCATTATTGAAAGTGAAAAGCCTTTTAGGCTCTCTTTCCACTGCGCATTTTATTTCCCCTTCCTCTATATTCCTCTATCCTTACTCTAACTTCTAATCTAGGATACTTTCTGTTCTCCAACAAATCTTGTTTCTCTCCCTGTGTACCCTTGCTCTGTATTTGTTCTCCATCTAGAAGATTCTCCTTTCTGGAGCCCCATTCCTGCATGCTGAAATGTTGCTTATGTAAAATAAGGTTAGAAGGTACGGTAGTTTTCAATATGTCTACAAATGTCAGTCTACAAGAGGAGGGAAGTCTATACTTCCCTTCCTCTTGAACGTAGGGTAGACATAGTGACATGCTTCTAATGAGTAGAATATGGTGGAACAGACACTGTGTGACTAGGTTATAAAAAGCATTGTGACTCCCTGTTCCACCCCTTCTGTCTGATTGCTTACTCTGGGGAAGCTAGCTGCCACATTGTAAAGACATTCTGTGAAGCAAATCTATGAAGAGAGGTGCATGGCAAGCAGCTGGGGCCTCCTACCATGCCAGTGAGCCATCTCAGAAATGGGCCCTCCAGCCCTAGCAGGCCCTCACATGACAGAGCCCCCCCCCCCCACTACCGTCTTAGCTGAAACTTTGGGGGAGACCTTGAGCCATAACAATCCAGGTAAGTCAGTTTCAAAGTCCAAACTCAGAAGCTGTAAGACAATAAATGTTTGTCATCTAAAGCCACTAAGTTTTAGGATAATTTGTTATACAGCAACATGTAATTAATACAGTAGTTAATCATCCTTCTTTTAAAAAAAATTCAATAATAATTTCTTGAATGCCTTTGATGTGTTAGATTCAGACCTAGGGACTGGGGATGCAGGGGTGAACTTACAAATCTGGTCTCTGCTCTTATGCTAATTATATATAGTAGTCTGTCAGGACAAAGACGCATTAAACAAGTAATTATCCAAGTAATTATCGCATTGCCATTATGATAAGGTCTATAAAGTAGATGGTAACTGAGATGTGATAGCATTAACAAATCTGCTCTAACAGAGTGGAGCAAACTGTAATCACTAAAGACCTAAGACTCACCATGCAACAGTTCAGGACTTTAAAGAGGTCTTTGGGCAGCTGTAGAGTCCAAGTTTAGGAAGGTGGACTCTAGATCCAACTGCTTTGATTTGAATGCAGTCTCTGGCTCTTACAAATTGCATGACCTCAGGAAACTTTCCTCCCTCTGACCTTAACTTTCCTCATATGAAGGTGGTCATAATAACAGTACTCCTGCATAGAGTTCTTGAATGGACTAAATAAGTCAATACATAGGAAATAGCGATAACTGCCTGGCACATTGTATATGCCTGACTGAAATTAGATATTGATTTCTATATTAAGTTCTTCTGTCTGGTCCATTATTGTTTTCAAAATTGATGGAATTAGCCCACCACTCTCTAAGTCCTAGCTCTATTTCTCTATCAAGGAGAATTGTGAGTCTTGCTTTATTAACCCTGAGCTGTAAGCACCCACCTTTTCAGAATATAACTTTAAGGCTATGCACCAAACTGACCTGGAATTGAGGGTTATATGGTGAGAGAAACAGAAAGGCACATACATAATCCTCGGAGAAGCTCCACTATCACATGGGATCAGGCACAAACCTATACAATCAAACATCACAAATTCTTTGCCTCTAGACTTACATACTATTTGTGCAACTTAGACTTCCAATATCAGGAGCCCCCCCCCCCCATCAATATCCAACTAAAGACTTTTTACTGTCCTAATTCCATTCTTCCACAAAATACTTAAAAAATGCTATCGTATGGTGAAATGTAATAGGATTACAGAAGGAATAGGAATACATTGCAAACACTTTGGCATATAGAAATGAACTATGATTTTATAAGGCTAGATCCAAGGAAGATTAAATCTCAGAAGAGCCTGGATGTATTGCATGAGTCATTGCTGCACAAATAATATGATAATAATATGATGAACTGACAGTGTGTATGTGTGGCTGTAGGACAAATTTAGAACACACACACACACATACACACACACACATTTATATATATGATAAGATAAGTAAATATATCTTGGTGTTGTGAAGACCAAGTATTTGATTTTAGTTGAGCTTAAACCTATTTTTCCATGACCCCCTCCCATCCCTCATCTATGCCTACCCTGCAATTGAGACAAGTCTTTTTCAGAAAAGCATTAACTGAGGTATTCTGTGCTGCTAATTTGCTGATTTTTCCACACATATCATTTGCTGGTTTCTCTTGCCATTATTTTAGTGCAAAACAGATTTTGTGTTGAACTGTAAATCCTGGCTAATACATGATCCAAAATAATTGTTCTTGATGGGAGAGGGAAATACCACTAGTTTTCTATTCAATTTCCAGATGAACATTCATGACGTATCCTACTACAGCATATGCAATGGGCTTTTCTAGCATTTTTGGCACCAGAGAGATTTGATGATAATGGTGCTAAGATCATTAGATACACCAAAGTGTTAGCTGAAATGAACCACACCATAAAACTTGGCATACAAAACAAATGTATTTCATTAGGTCACTCGCTTTAAAGGGAGCTCACATTCTCTTTAAAAAATTACAGATTTCCTTTGACTAGCCCTATAAGGATGTGGTAGAACTAAAGGTTATCCAGAGTCATTCTTTCCAAATTACTGTGAATGTTCTGCATACCTCTTTATGCATGGCACACACAGAGAAGCAGTGAAAATAATTCTAAAATTATGGATCTGTCTCAATTAATTCCCACTAAAGCGTACAGACAGTATATCAGGCCATGTCAGATTTATATGAGCAAAACTTTAACCTGTGTTCCCTGAGCTAATCACAACATTTAGTGTGGATTTTTAAAATGCTTGGTCATTGGTGGCTCAGTTGGTTAAGCATCAGACTTCAGCCCAGGTCATGATCTCACAGTCTGTGAGTTTGAGCCCCATGTCAGGCTCTGTGCTGACAGCTCAGAACCTGGAGCCCACTTCAGATTCTGTGTCTCCTTCTCTTTCTGCCCCTCTCCCACTCTCTCTCTCTCTCTCTCTCTCTCTCTTTCTCAAAAATAAATAAACATTAAAAAAATAAAATTAAATGAAACACATGGTCATGTGGAGGTTGGTGGCATGGCAAGAAGTACACTGCATGCAGGCAAAATATTACTTTGCTTCTCTGATTCACGAGATTTGTATCAAGATTTTCTCGGGGCACCTGGGTGGCCCAGTCAGTTGAGCATCTGACTCTTGAATTCAGTTTGGGTCATGATCTTATGGGTTTGTGGATTCAAGCCCTGCGTTGGGCTCCATGCTGACAGTGTGGACTCTGCTTAGGATTCTCTCTCTCTTCCACTTTCTGCCCCTCCTCTGTTTGTGCCGTCTCTCTCAATAAATATTAAAAAAAAAAAAAGACTTCTCCCCCAAGTTATAGAAATTCTAGTTGGCTTAAATAAGAATGGGGGATTTATGTTAAGGACATGGAGTTGACTTAAAACTCAGATAAAGATGCAGCTAGTTCCAGAAAGAGATAGAACAGGAAGCTAGGTAACATTCTCTTTGCAATCTCGGCAGCAGTAGTCCCTCCCATTGACAACAGTTGAATCCAATATGGAGTCTTTCCTACATATGGAGAAGCAGTTTCGTTCTACACCCCATGAGTACATCAGCCCCGGCCCCAAGTCTTCCCCCTCAGAGTCTGACCCCAGCCCTGTCCAGTGCCTCCTCAGAGCTCAGAGGAAACTGGGCAGTTCTCCCTCTTTGGAGGCCTCGGTTTCAGCTCTGGGTGCCCCCTTCCATGCTTCTAAGTTTAGTCCTTCTAGCATCTTCCTTTGGTACCTTCAGCCCTGGGGTGATAGCTGCAGTTGCTGCTTTCAAGTTTTTTCTTTTTATAGTTTTGATTATGTAGTTGACAACTTTATAACTAGTGAGCAATTCTTTATCCTGGATTATTTCTGTTCAAATAATTGGTGGGTTTTCTCTCTCCTAGTTGGACCCTAACCGATAGAAGTGTCTCTCATTAAACTACATGCAGCTCTACCAGCTTTAAATTTTTCTAATACTCAAATGCACTTTGGTAAATGCACAAGTATTACACGGGTATAAGAAGAGTAGTTTACCATTCATGACCAGTGGCCATACACTGAACATCATGATAAGAACTTTTGTTCTTTTATCTCATTTGTCCTCACAGTAATCACAGTAAGGCATGTGACGTGAGTATGTGGGTTTACATAGGAGGTGATTGAGTTGAGGCAGAAGGCTGGTAAGTGATGGAGCCCAAATGCAAGCCTGGTTTTTCACTTTGATCCTTTCAGTCAGCTCTGATTGCACTTACAACATGGTGTAGTGCAGTTAGGCATTTTCATGATAGTTCCTTCAGAACTATAAGTACAGAGACCAGGGTTTTATCTAGCTTTGTGTGTTTAATGTAGTTACTGGCATAGAAGATCCATGCTAAACGTTTGCTGGTTTGAAATTTGAAACTTGAAGAAACTGATTCAGATGATTTGAAAAGACAAGATGATCCATGAAGAAAAGTTAGGTCCCAGCGCTATTTGGGGCAGCCGATTGAAATGACGTTCAAGCAAAGGCAGGGCTGGGCACCTTCATAATATAACTGTGTGTCTAGGAGAGGAGAATTTAGTGCAAGAATTCAAGTGAGTGCTCAGAGACTAGTGGTCACTTGTCCGTGACCATAAAGCAATGGGACCTTGATTAAACTAAATGTAATTTTTGTCCTAAGATGTTCGCACACTTTAAAGGAGTTGGTCCACTTTTACATGGCCATACAGGAGACCTCAATGGCTCTGCTTTTATGGGGAAATAAACCCTAATTCTTAGAAAGTAATAGCAGTTACCTCAACTATGATAATATTGGCAGGAACCCTTCTAATTAAGAATTACCCAGGGGTGCCTAAGTGGCTCAATTCGTTAAGCATCCGACTTCAGCTCAGGTTATGTTTTCTCAGTTCATGAGTTCAAGCCCCACATCCGTCTCTGTGCTGACACTTCAAAGCCTGGAACCTGCTTCAGATTCTGTGTGTCTCTCTCTCTGCCCCTCCCCTGCTCATGCTCTTTCTCTCTCAAAATAAACCTTTATAAATTAAAAAAAAAAAAAAAAGAATTACCCAGAGGTTTCACCCAGTTTTGATGCAGAATGCCCTCTTGAGAAAATTATAGCAGTCTTTCTACAATTTGAATGACTTTACTTTTTCTACACTGGTACAGTGGTATTGTACTCATATATTTAAATATTTCAAATTCAAAATGCCCAAATGAACTAGAGAATTATTTAATTTGTCCTGCTTCTCAGGGATAATTTCCTATGATTCCAGATGCACCAAAATGCTTATTGACAAAGAAGAAGAATTAGTTCAAAACACCTTAGAACCTTCCATATTGAAGCACTTGGGAAATTATTTGCCTTTCCTAATGTACCCATTTGTTTGTCATTAACAAATGCTCAGGCACTCAGCTGCTCACATATTTTTTGCAGCTGCTTCTAAGACGCTCTGAGAATGTTTCAAGGTTCAACTTAGTGTCAAACTGTTGAAGCTTCTAAATTCAATTTCTAGTCATAAAGGCGATAGTCTATCAAGCCTGGTGTTGTGGATCTTTTGGTGATCTTTCAACGCAAGAAATTCACTTTTTTGCGTCACAAATAGTTTGCATTTTATTGTTTATTAAATTATGAATCTCTAAGAAGAATTGAATGGCCATGAGAACATAAGGTCTTTGGTCTGCATTACAATGAAAACATTACTCTCTGGAAAAGTATGATTCAATAAACTTACAAAACTTAAACTATAGTAAAAGATCCAAATCCATGTAAACAAAAAATCTTAACTAATCTTTCTCAACAATTTGGGCCTCAGTTTACCCATGGACATAGAACAGGAAATATGAAATTATAAAACCAATTAGAACTTTGATGGCTGTCTCTCCAAGTGCCAATTGGTAAAATAATAGTCTTCTACTGAAGATTGAAAAATCTGTATGTTGAAAACTGAAAATCTTCATGTGAGAATTTATAGATAGAATTATAGAATATAGAGTTTATTGAGATCCTGCCAGCTGGCAAAATTGACTTTAGCCTACATGGCACTTTTTTTTTTAAGTAATAAGAAGAAATAAGAATTTAGTTAAGATATATGATATTATAGTAGAAAATCTCAAGTACTTTATCTAACATTTATAACTTTAGCTGTTAAGAACCACTTCTTTGAGTTTCAGTTCGTTCCAAACAACATCTGGGTTCGATATCCCTAAAGTCCACAGAAACATACAATCCACACATTATTTGGTTTCATGACTGAATATTTTGATGTTAGGCTATATTAATAAGCCCAACTCTTAAAATCATCTTAAACTGTTTTCCAAGAAAAAAAATGACATGTGTTAGTCAGTTCTTCCTTTTTTCTGCCAACCATCTTGAACAATAGCCTGCTATAAATTAGTACAGTCTCTGACTGAAACATGGAGTTATCTGTCAACCTCCCTAAAATAGCTACTTATAGTAAGTATCTAGTACACTCATTGATTAAAAAAAAAATGCACATTTTGAGGAGACACTCTTGCCAATTTCAGCAAATTAAAGAAGGAAACTATGAAATTGCCAAAGTCAAACAAGATACTTCTTTTTTTCTCCTTTGTACTTGCCTGTAGCAACTAACAAAGGGAATTTTAAGATAACAAAAGTTAGATCCCTAAAGTCCAAATTATTAAAACAAGTTTCCTGTAAGTATAATAAAGTACAGTAAAATATTGTGTGGGAGTACATCTATTTACAAAGTAAGCAAACCAATGCTAACAAGAGCTGGAAGGAATCATTTGGGAGCCTTCCAATTCTGTGATTCATGAGTATCTTGCCAGTATTGACCACAATGCCCATCTGTTCTGAAATTGTCAAAAACATGACAAACATGTCATAGAAACATGGCAAAATTAGGTAAACAAATCACTTCCTAATAAGATGCTGACTCACCAAACTTCTTGCTAAGAAAAAAACTGCAAATTGCCAAGTTCACAATTTGACGATTACTGAGTTTCCCTTTCACAAAGAGGCCAATCGACCCTTAGGTGATATTAAACTGCCATGTGTATGTACCCTGTCTCCAGCGCCAGCTCCTCATCAGTCACACAGACACCCACACTGACATATGCCTTCTATGCTCTTCCTCCTCACCGGGGGACAGCCTTTTATTGGATGACAAGGCAAAGTTTAGCCTGCTGCTTAAATGAAATGGTTTTGGTTTTGGTTTGTTTCTCATTAGCAGCTGGCTTAAAGTATAATAAAACAATGTTTTCAGTGACAGTGCTTAAAAAACAAACGAAAAAAACCCCACAAAACTGTTAATGTACCCAGTTATCTCAGTCAAAAAGCACAGAGGTCGCATATGTGAACAATTGTTATGCTTGTTGATCTTCTCTTTCTCCAAGTGTGATACTCACACCGGCCCTGTGCAAAGTTTCATATGTACCTAAAATGGAAGAAGGAAGGAAATTTAACATTTCCTGGGCACAGACGACCAACCAGGCATTGAGGGGGCGTATGCATACACTCTCAGTTAACGAACCCTCCAGTAACCCTTAGAGACTGGAATTATTATAACATCCCTAATCTTATGAATAAGGAAAGTGAGACTCAAAAATGAAATGCCTACGCAATAGTGATAGTTAGTGGCCTGGTTGTGAGGTGTTTGTGGTTGTTGTTATTGTTTAAAAACAACAACAACAACAGTAGTCTGGTTCCTGGGCCTGCAGTCTGCTGGGAAGATACAAAATGCTACCCAAAGGAGTAAGTGGGCATTGGGCATTTTGGAGTGTCTAGCAAGTGATAATTATTTGGATAGTTGTTGCTTTAATATTTGCATTTCTCTCTCCTTAAAACTTCCAAGAGGAAGATATTGCTCGTCTTGCCCATTGCTGTATTTCCAGTGTCTGCCACTTGTAGGTGTTCACGAAGTATTTGTTGACTATCTCATGCTCTCTGCCTCTCCTGCTAGCTTTTTCGGGGTCATCTTGTGAAGAGGTTTACAAAAGCACAGAATAATGACTGATCTACCCACCAATATACTTCTTAATCATTTTAATCCTGTACCTAACCAAGGGTCATTATCTTTTAGAAGGACACTATAGCCAGCTTTTAGCTAATTGCTTTCAAATCTATTAGAGTTTTCCAAGTAGAATATTCAACAACTATTGAATCTTTACTTATATGCTAAGTACTGTAAGTGCTTCATGGGAATTGTCTTATTTAATTCTTACAGTATATATTACCATTCTCCCCATTTTAAAGACAAAATGTGGTTTAGAGAGGTTCAGTTACTTTTCCTAGAAGGAAGAATTAGGAAGAACAAGGAGGTAAAAAAACAACAGAAAGACAGCTGTTCTGAGGATAAAGGAGAGCCCAGGAGCATGGGGATGCAAACTTCTTGGACTAGTAAGCACAGCACTCTGACCTTGGCCCTGTCTCCCCTCAAGGCTGCCTCGGGGGGTCCATGCTCACCGGGAAGTGCTAGCAACCCTGCCCTGGGTTCCACCCAGAAATGGAGAAAATAGACTGCGCAGGACTCAGACGTGTGCTGTGAGGCCTGCCTGAGGAAGAAGGGTCACTGCCCGATCTACCCATATCCAGGCACCTGCACGTAAACACTTTCTTTTCCAGCTGTCTTTGTCCCCATGAAATAGATGTCTGGGAGGTATGTGTACGGACGCACCGGGATCCCTGGTTCAGGCTCAGGTGAATCACTGAGCAACACCTAGATCCACTGTCAACAAAGATCACTTGTACTTGTAAAATGGAAGCCATTGAGTTTTGTTTCTTTATTGCCACATAATAAATGCCCCCAAATTCAGTGGTTTAACATAGCACTTGACTATTGCGTGTGATTCTGAGGGCTGACTAGGACTTGGCTCTATGGTTTTTCTGTTATTCTGGCTTTGATTCTCTCACACAGCTGTAGCCAGATAGGACCTGGGCTACAGTGTCCAAGTGGCCTCACTCACTCCCTTCTCTCCCTTTTTTCTTTTCCTCTTGAAATCAACTTCCCACATACCCTCCACTTCTCAGCAGAAGTGTCGCTTCGAGCAGTACTACTGACTCCAGGAGTGGATCCCTTCCCTTATACCTTGAACGTCCCTTCTAAGCTTGCATCACACGTATGGTTTCTGGGTGGCTGTCGACCCCCACGGTCAGGATTTCAGGAAGGCAGGATCACCCCATTTTATTCATCGTTGTATCTTCAGTGTTAAATACAACACCCTACCCATGTTAAGTGTCCAATAAATATTTTAGTAAGTGAATGAGTGACCAGGTGGAATCCATCTTTTAATGTTCAGGAGTTGTCATTTCTCCTGAAACCCAAACATACTCTATTTATTTTAGGTTCTGTAAAGCAAGTCTACACCAATTGAAAAAAGAGGATGTACTACCTCAATTACCCCAGCAATTCAAATGAAGCATTCCCTTCTCCATTATTTATCAATTGAAATTGGTGTGTGAATATTATAAGATTATCTAGAAAATTACTTCTATTCATTTCTGTTCATTTGATTAGATGTATAAACATGAAAATAAAAATTCTTACACTTGATAAACTTGGATTTTTTAAATCTGTATTTCTGCCCATTAGCCAGTAGAGTTTTAGGGGAACAAGAAAAGCCATGGTCAAATCTATGTCTGTGTGGTTGAGGCTGGAAGAAATATTTCTCAGTTCTTAAAAAAAGTAAAGTTGCCTAGTTGCTTGGCTTTGGCACTTTCATACTTTGCCTCCATAAATACACAAGAACCGTTTAACTGAAGTGTGTTGATGCAAATACTGTAATCTGCCTTGGGGAAACCAGCACTGGTGGAGAAACCTGACTTATAAGACAGTGTTAATTTGGTGATCTCAGCCAAACTTCTCATTTTTTTTCAAGGGTTTTATTCGGAAAAAGCATGATATAAGAGATAAAGTAATGCAGATGAACAGTTCCTCAAACCACATTAGAACCCAGGTTCGTTGAGTTTCTTTGCTGGAGACATTTTGATAAGCAGACACCATCTTTAATCTTTGTTTCTATTGGCACCCTCTTATTTTCAGTCCTTCTTGCCTCTTAAAATTAAACTGTGATTATTACTTGGACATTTTTAGAGCTTATTTATTCCAATAGGAATTTTCTTTGAGCTCTGCCTAAGAAATACAGTTCCTAATATAGCTACGTGAGCCACAAGTTCAACTTCACAAAAGTGACTATTTCTGTTTATCAGTTTCTAATCATGAAATACCCAGCTGAGAAAGACATATATAAATGAAGTGTCAGGCATCTATGACTAACGGACCCAGAGAGTTGCCTGGACTCCCCTGCTTCTGTATGTGGTTTAATTTCACTATCTTCATTAGTATCCCCTTTTCATTGTCTCCTTTCCTTCTCTACATTTTTTCCCGTATCTCTCCAGGATGGCTGCAATTTCTTCCTCTATCCTTTGTGGAGAGGGTAGTCTATGGCTTTGATGTTGTGTAATACTTCTGATACTTATTAGGAGTGGCATCAAATGCATGATTGTATGTTGGATGTATCCTCACAGCAATTTAGGGACCTTGTCTGCTTGATCTGTGCTATATCCCCACTGGCTAAAATAGCATCTAGGACATAATGGGCACTCAGTGCATATTGTTTCATGAAGACATGACTAGAACACAACTGACAGTTGAAATGTGAAAATTGGTGGGGCACCTGGGTGACTCAGTCAGTTAAGTGTCCGACTCTTGATTTTGGCTCAGGTCATGATCTCATAGTTTGTAGGATCAAGGCCTGCTTCAGGCTCTGCACTGACAGAGTGGACCCTGCTTGGAATTCTCTCTGTCCCTGCCCGGCTGGTGTTCTCTCTCTCCCTCTCAAAGTAAATAAACATTTAGAAAGAAAGAAATGTGAAAATTATCTCCTTTACAGCTTTGCAAATATGTTGCCAAATAATTTTGCTCCCAGAAAACATTGTGTCATAAAGCTTTTGTCAATTGTTTACGGAACAGATTGATTTCACAGGTTCCTTTGAGCCAATGACCCTTCAACAATGGACACTCAGCACCTTGTAGAGACTCTGAGAAGTCTGAATTAAGGAATAGAAAAAGGATGAATTTCAATTTAAGTTTCACTTTGGAAGGAAGAGTCTATAAGGCTGTAAGGCTGGTCCTTGAGTGTCTTCAATCCGGTATAATTTTTAATACAATTAGCCATAAACAAGGACAGAGAGATATTTCTCTTTTCCAGAAGTGAACCCTTGGGCCACAGCCAAGGCTGTCACCTCAGATGAAAATAATATGATTTACCACAAGAAAAGTTTCCGTCTCCTTTTATCCAGGGTTAGAAATAAGGGACCATGTGTGACAAGTTTGTTCAGAATGCTAATGATGCCATCAGATTCGAAGTCACAGGATGCAAAGTGATGGGCTAAAGACCAAATCTGGCCCACAGATGTATTTTATTTGATCCACTGTATGTTTTTCATGGAATTAGTTGCCAATATAAAAAGTCAGGAGAATGCACACAGAACCCTGGTTTTCTCCCCACCACCCACCTTAAAAAAAAAAAAAAGATCTAGCAAATTGGACTTATAATCACAAATTATAGCGACAACTAGCTGGTGTTGAAGTTCAAAGTCCCCTGACTGCCTACTTTCACATCAGAGTCTCCCACCCCTGCCTGTTTTCACTCTGATACTGAAGAGTTTCAATTAGCCGTTCCTCATCGTCCTGCATGATTTTCTTTTTTACAGCCTGCCCACCTCATCTATTTATTTAATCTCTCTGGGCCCTGTGTGTAACTACTGTCTGAAACAAACATCACAGGTATTGTTGTTAAATTTCCATCCTTGTGGCTGAGAGTCAACATGCAAGTGTTCCCGTTGTGGTTCTACCTTCATTCCACATCGGTGGGCTGATCACGTTAGTTCCGCTGGAACTTCTGTTTGCATGTGGTCACTGAAGCGGCGGGGGCGGGGGGGGGGGGGTGCGGCGGCGGGTAGAATCAGAAAAAGGACAAGTTGTGTGCCTACTTCAGCAGCACATATGCTAACATTGGAACAATACAGAGAAGATTAGCATCACCCCTGCACAAGGAGAGAAAGGACAAGTTGAGGGAAAGAATCACTTATTTCTGTGACTCTGTATAAGTAGGAGGAAGACTAATCCAAATGTGTGCAGTGTCCATCAATATAACAGCACATGTTGTATATTTACGTATACAACTAATGCTATATATACATCTCTGTGTATAATCAGACACAAAATCACTTATGCTGTCCCCCAGGACCAAATAAGGTTTCCTTTTTTTTTTAAAGTTAATTTTGGCTCTGCAATTCTTTTATTCATTTCTCTAATTTTTTTTATTTACTTAGGTTGCTTTTATTACCATTGAACTATTATCAACATAAAATTATAAATTAACAGCAAAATGTATAGAGCTTCTGCCACATTTATATCCCAAATGCATTGACAATTAAATACAAACAAAGTAACACAAACAATAAAAACCAAGTGACTAACACCAATTTAACATGGTAGTTGATGTTGCTTTGCTGAAGTAAGCATCAACCAGGACACTTACTCTATGATATGGGTTCTCGTGATGAGATCATACTGTACAAATCCCTAGTACCTTTTCTGAAATCCTTGAGGCAAGATGTAATAGGGAATTTTGAGTTTTTCTTACTTTAGAAAGGGGCATATACAGTAAATGCACTAATACTTTGTAATGTGCTATGTGACTATTCATAGTAAATGGGATAATTAAAACTATAAACAGCCTTGTGTGGGTCAGGTTTCATACCTAATAAGTGTATCACAAACTTATAAAAGATGGCTGGATCATTTAGCAAGTTCTCCAGCCTCAAGAGAATTATTTAAATTCAATGATCTAATCCATGAAATAACTTAATTAGATTAGAGTAACTAGCCCATGACCTGCAGCCAGAAAGGAAACCAGGATGTTTCTGCACGGCCACCAGAAGTTACAGAATAAATACTGTACTTATGATAAATGTGTCCCTTAAGTAGGTATATACCATATACAGTGCCAAACTATAGGTTAAAATAAGTACCCAGAGATAAATGACACCAATGTCTGGACTCAAGGAGCTCCTACCCAGTAGGAGAGACAGTCCTGCAAATGAACACCTGAAAATTCAGTATAGTGAGAGTAACAGTACATACATATGGAAAATGCATATTGATGCTCTAAACAGGAGGAGATTGGGGCACACCTTTTTTGGTCTGTGATACTGGTGTCTGAGTGGGTTTTGAAGGATGAATAGGAATTCACAAGACAGTGGGATGTTATTAAAATCGATCTAACCTTTTAGAGACAAATGAAATAATATTGTAGAGGGCACTTGATGAGAAATCAATTTTCCTTTGATGTTTACCAGCTGAATCATTTATAGCCTTCTCTGAGCCAATGCCCAACCTAATGTTAATGATCTCCTGCACCAGTCATGAAGGTTGAGCACACATCAGTTTGTGGCATCTCTTTTCTCTTAGTAGGGAAGAACATGCAGTTCTTGGGCCCCGCTTTGGTCCTACTTGCTTTCTAATATTGAAAATGCTAAGTGAACCAGATTCTTATCTATTTATTAAGACATTTGCTGGGTTGTCTAAGGCATGTGGCTTCTCCACCCTTTCCCCTCCTTCCTGTAACCCCCCCGACCAGTTCCTGTCAGTGGGAACTTGAAAATGATAAACCTAAATCATTGAGGCTGTTGTAACTCTTGAACTTTTCATCGATCAGCCTCCCTCCAAAGGAATGAATTCATGGGAGTAATTCCTTCAGTGCAACGCGGAACCTCTGCTGGTAGCTGGCTGGCACACACAGAGGGCTCCCTAGCACAGCCCAGATTCATAAAGGTCTCTACTGAAGGACTGATGATTAGCATGAATTTAAATAAAGATTCTCTAAGTATCTGTTCAGCATTCATTCAGCAGAGAGGCAGAAAACTGCATGGAGACTGGGCAGGGAAAAAAGGCCTTGGTGGCTGCACTCAGTCTCACCACTAGTATTCCAAGTGATCCTCATACTTGCCCTCTCTCTACTGCAAAAGTGAGACCCCACAGAGAAATGGGACCAAATCTTTTAGAAGGCCATTTGTCAATCACCTAATGTGACTGTATATGTCCCTTGGAAATCCTACGCCTCATCCCCAAGTGGCCCTTGGGGGATATCCTTGGGGGATATCCTTGGGGGATAAAATTCCAAATTTATGCAGTAGACTCCTGACTCCTGGAGAGGAACCCAGGAAAGCAGAATTGTCTTCATATTGCAGTGCCATTTGGGTGACCCTTTCAGTTGGCACCTTGCTGCCATCCCTAAGGATCAATCCTAATCTCTCCTAGAATTCCATGAAGAGAGCTTCTGAAGAAATAGAGAAACCCGCATGAACGTTTCTATTCTGAATTAAACAGGCTCTTTCCCAAACCCTTGTAAATTATTTCTGAAAAGGGAATTGTGAAGCTGATTAATCTCTTTCAGATTGAATAGAAAGATGCTTGGTGCTAGGGACAGAAAGATGAGCACATCAGCATCCTTGACTCACATTCTAGATTTATCACTGGGCATTGCGGTTTGACTGAATTCCCAATGTTAAAATGACAGGTGCATTATGGTTTTTCCCATGTTCCTTTAAGAAGCTCAGCTGAGTGATGTGTAAAGTGTCAATCCTGCCCAAACGGCATGATTTGGGGGGCTCAAGTCATCATGAGAGGCAAGGGAAGGGCTTTTCTTGGTGATGTATTCACGTTACAGCAAACAGAGGGTCTGGAGAGCTGGTGTGGAATTTGTAATGTAATGTCTGTGTTTTGTCATCTCAATCAGTGTTCATCTTACTGCTCTCCTTTACAGTTTGTGGTACGGTTCCTCTTCACCACATTCACACCTGTCTGTGCAAAAGGCTTGCATAATACAGAGTGTGGTTTAAGATGGGTGAAAACTTCATCCAGATCTTGGGAGATTGCCCATTTGTCTTTGATCTCAAAACCAGTCAAGGGGAAAAAACTATGTCTATTTCTAATTCTAGCCGTATGCAAGTTAGAGAGAACTACATCCTTACAAAACAAAGCTCAAGAAAAGGAAAGAAAGATGAACTTTCTTTACCGTACTTTGTCACAGATTTTTCCAGTTGAAGCATGTTTTCAATCCAGAGTGGTGTAAGAGAAGGCAGGTGTAGATATGGCTGAGGACTGTGTATGAATGAAGCAAGGCAGGAGATTCTTTGGTATGCTGGAGAGCAAGAGGGGAGGGAGAATGGAGCATTCAAGAAGGTGAAATTTTGCCTTCGACAATGGGACTCTTCACCAGAGTCCCAGTGCAGATTTCTTGTGAAAACCAGTCAACAGGCTGAGTTCTATGCATGGCTGTCACAGAGCACAAATGCAACAGTGTGCAAGGGCCAGCAGAGGCCAGAGAGGAGTTAGAAGGAAAAATGAGGATGCCTTAGGGACTCCTAGGAAAAGACAGGCACCACTGCAGGCCATGTCACCAGAGTCCAGGCTGAGTTTGAACATATCTGCAAGACTCAGAGGCTTCTAGGCTGCATTGGAGCTTTCCATTCAGAGAAAAACATTGCAAAGTCCATGAACCCATCATCTGAGGACAGAAGAAAAAGATACATTGTAAAGCAAACCAGCAAGTGATGGATTAACAGCATTATACATGGAAAATACCTCATATCATAAATCATCAGTATCCAGGGGACCCAAGTGTGAGCATATCTGTAGATAGACTTCAAAGAAATCCATGAACACCCTGAAATTATGTGCAAAATGTTATCGGTGGAAGTAGCTAGCATTTATGGAATATTCACCATGTGTTATTGTGTTTAATGCTTAATACATAATTATTTCATGCTCACAACAACTCTGTAAGAAAGAAACAAACCTGAAAATCAGGGACTTTGAGCTAACCTTATAAAGGTCACACTGCCAGTGAGAAGCAGAGCAAGGTTGTGAACTCATGTCAAAATTATTAGCCTGCAGGCTCACCTGGGTCCCAGTAATGTGCCTTCTGAAGTTTGCTTAATCTAGAGTCGATTTTGTTACCATTTCAAAAGTTTTTCTCTACAGAAAAAAAAAGGATTAGAAAAATTGACTGTTGGGCCTACTGGGTCTCAGGTCCTGTTTTCCAGGGGCCTAAACATTCCAGGCACCTTCGTGTATCATACTCCATTCCATCTTTGCAAGGGGTAGAAAAAGCTCCATTTGACAGTCAGAAACACTGACTTCAGAGTGATCAAGTCACACTGCTTTTGGTAACTGGAAGTGAGTTTGCACCCTGGTCTTCTACTCCACCAACCTATTATCAGTTCCAAAGGAGCAGTGGAAGACTTTCCAAGAGGCCATGCTGGTGGACTCTTGAGGTGGAGAACAGTCATCCAGAAGGCCAGTTGATACATTGTCATGAGATCCATCAAATCAAATTGCAGTTTGAATCCTGCAAAAAAACAGGCCTCAAGAGGTGTGACTCTATTGTTGGACATAGAGACCCCTAAAACACACACAAGCACAACAAAGTCATTGGAGACTTTTGACTCTGAGCTTGTCAACTCTACTGACAGAATAGCCATCATACCTGTTAAGAACTTCAGAGTCACTGTGCCTGCCTGACCTTTATTTTACTTGGTTTTTACTATTCTTATAAATATTTGTATTTGAAAGCTATTAAATATTCAGTTTCACTTGTTTTTCAATTGTATGTTGTGAACACTCTTACAAATTACTGTTATTTATACTAGCATTTCATTACATTAAAAGAAAATCCTTAAATATACCCCAAAAAAGAATTTTAAAAAAAGGTAGATACGATGAGTGCTGGTATGAAAGTATCTATGGTTTGGGCAAAACTCTGTCCTTTTAAGGGCAGAAATCTATTCTGTATTCCAGACGTATGAAGGATCTCCAATCAGGTATTTGATTAACTTAATATATTGGTTCTCAAAGTGTGGCCCCTGGGACAGCCACATCAGCATCACCTGGCAAATTGTAAAAAAAATACAAATTTCCAGACTCCACTCCAGATCCACTAAATCAAAACCTCCAACCTACATTTTAATGAACTGTGCTGGTGACTCTGATGTACCCTAAAGCCAGATAATCATTGAGCAGTGTTTCAGTCCTGATGTTGTTATGTTATATTCCTCATTTTTATAGATCTTAAACTATAAACTCCAAGATAAGCAGTCCCATAACCTAAAACTAGAAATTTGGTCATCTAGATGCCCAACATCAAAGTGGAGATGAAATCGTTTGAAACTGGTCATGGAAGAGAATCAGGCACATTCTGCAGGTTAAGTGGAGGACCATTGTGGTTTCTTTCTTTTTTTATTTGTCTTCATTTTTAGTGCCTGTTGATTTTATGTTTTATTCTGTAGTATCTGGTTAAATGGGATAGAAATATTTTATTCAAGCAGTGATTTGACGTGGGATGACTTACTTATATAACCCTTTATAATATATCATCAGTCCACTAGAGAAAAAAGAACACAATCTTAAGTAAAAGCAACCTGCTGCTTCATTTTTCTTAAAATGTGTGTGCGTGTGTGCGTGTTTGCGTGTGTGTGTGTGTGCGCGTTGTATCTTTATCTTGAAGCATAGATGGGGGAATGACTTCATTAGTTTCTTTGGCATGCCGGAGCAATTCATCTCTGCAGTATCCTGGTTTTCTAATGTCTACGACTGGGGGATAATTATTCTTTTTACTTGTTAATCTACAGTTCTCTTGTGATCTTGAGAATGTAGCCCATTAGTCATCATTGTTCTCCTATTGTACCTGCAAGAATTAGCCACATCTCCAGAGCTTCTACATTGGTATTCCTTTCTGGCAGAAGTAGAAATGCTTACAATTAGAACACAAAGTGGGCTACTACCCAGCAAAGATTGATTTATGAGAGCTTATAAATTGGTTGCTAGGCTTTCTGGATGGCATGCAATAGTAAGGTCCTTCAAGGGAAACTTAAAACACAGAGAATTTTTTTTCCCATTTATTCCAAAGCCCCTTGTACCAAGACACTGAATTGAGGCTGTGTTTGTTCATTGTAAATGTTTACATACCCTCCCTTTGGTCTCTGAAAACCACGTGAAACCAATGTTTTTTCTTGACATTTATTCAGCAAACAGCTTATGTAATCAAATATGTACGCACGTGTAAATTATTTAGAAGCTTAAAACTGAACAATTTTTAAGTGAATTGGTATAAGTGGTCCTTGATTTTTAAATATCTCAACCAAATGATAAAGTTTCATCAGCATTCATGGGATCAGCTGAGCTGCTTCTTAGATTTTTAGTGGATAAGCCCATCTATTAGAGGTTAGAAAGTCTTTGAATTTTATTCTAGGTTCAGTCCTTTCCTTGTTATTCACACAATACTTATCATACATCCAGTTGACAAATATTTACTAAGATTCTGTGATGTATGAGTCATTGTATCAAGCACAAGAGGTTTGGCAGTGACAGGACTGAGCATACCTTGATGTCATGGCTCTTACCATCTGGTCATAAGGTAGAGATCATAATTGGCCCCAACATCCCTTTCATATTCTTCCTGGCCAGACCTTCCTCAGTCTCCTTTGCTACTGGGTGTGGAGTGTCCCTGATTTTCACCCATGAGTGCTATAGAGGGTGACCACAAATGATGTGTATCATCCAGGTCTGGCCCTAAAGTCCTGACATGTTCCATCTCTGCACACACTTTTATGCTCTTTACATGTCTGTAACTAGGACACCAGGGAAGAACAACCCTGAAAGAGTTATTGCAAGTGATGAGAAGGTAAACTACTGGACATGATTTTGTATATGGGAGCTCTGGATCTCATGAAAGTCCCCAGAGACAAAATAATCTTTTCCGTCAGCTTGGTCATTTGTTAAGAATTATTTGACTTAAATGAAGGGAGGCTCTAAAAGAGATTCAGCTGGGTACAGTGGAGATAAAACTACCATATAAGGGTAAGTTTGAGATTTTATAGACTAAGAAATGTAGTTAGTTTCTTTATTTCATTTGTATTAACACAGGAAGAAAAAGCTAGAGCATGAAAGTCAATGCAAGTGTCTCTTGCAATCTTCAATCCACGTGAGAATGACTTGGTAATTGGCTATGTACATGGTGTTTGAAATCTCTGTTACTGGGTAAAATAAGTGCTGCATTAGGGAGGGTCTTGCAGAATTGCTTTGGTTTCAAATAGAAGTTGGTGATTTTGGAGTTGCTTTGGACAATGGTGTACAAAGATGGAGTGGGAACAGTCTTCCGATGTCAACGTCAGTAGAGAATTTAAACAATAGTAAAACCAACTGAAAATTGGTCTGCTTTTTATTTTTATCATGTACCTGTAATTGTAAACCATTCCAGTAATAAAATAACCTTTTTACCAGGGAAAACTGCTCACACAATCTACTACTTTTTACATAGTCTACCCCAACCCAGTTTGATGACCTAGCAGGCATCTTAAGTATTTATTAAGAACTGTTTTCAAGGGCTTTCAGGGTAACAGGAGATGTGCCATACCAGGTAATAAAATCAGTCTTTAAGAGTGCATTGCCCAGGAAAATGAACCAGAGGATATTATCTGTGGCCTGAAAAATGCAATCAGTGATTCCAGGAAAGCTTCATGCAGTAGCTTGTTAAGATTTTAAAAGGACCTGAACAATGTGATGTGATCAAGACACAGGAAAACATTCCATGCATTGCATAAATAGGACAACAAACTCCAAAGCTGGAGAGGTGAACCAAGAGAGGGAGATGACCTCAGGTAGAGTCTAGTAAACAACAGGTCCATCATATTGGTGCAGCTGGCAAAAGACTTAGACAACGAATCTCAGAATGTTTGGTTGTGTTGTAAGTTACCAGGTCCCTATGAGTATTAATACCACATGGTCAGAACAATGGTTGAAGAAACAACACCAATCATTTATGAATAGTGGTTTGGGGTAGGGGAGAAATTGGCAGAATCCCATCATAATTCATATGGAGCACATGGTGCATATAGTTGTGGGTTATAGTTATAGTTGTGGGTTTTTCAGATGATGAGTGCAGGGCCCCAGGACTCTGCACAGTGTTTGGTTTTCCAGCTGGCAGTTTTGTGAGACAATTCTGACTGTGTTGACCATCCACCAGCAGGTCTGATACCAAGTCTCAAACAGTTTGACCTTTCCTTTTCTAGTTTAGCATTCCACAAGCTCTTGGTTTTAACCAGGCCTGTTTATATCGCTATAACTCACTCAAATAAGCTGTCATTTAGGACAGACCCCTCTCTTGTGTGCCAAGCCAGGTCAAAGCATTTCCAAAGAGGCATGTGGGCATTTGAGAGTATGACTGCTTGGTTCAGACACCCATAAGAAAGTTTTGGACGTGAGATGGGATTGAGAAAGATGAGCATTTAGTATCACTTAAAATAATGGGAACTACTTCAGTATCTAATGATACCTCATTTACCATGGCATAAACCATAGCCCTCAAACCCCAATAAAAAGAAGAAAGTATTTCTACTTCTTATCCCTGAACTTTGTTTGTTAGTCCTTAGTGAGCTTTGATTTTGTGTGTGCTGCTATCATGAATAGGCTATCATTGTATTGGCCAATATAAAAATGGGAGACCAATAATGAAAGTGAGCTTACTCGTAATGTGGTCCTTACCCTGCTGCAAATACCTGTTGCAGTTCTTTAGAGTAAATGTAGGAAGAAATGAGTGGTCATCTGTCACCTTCCTCCACTTGAGACACAGCATGAGAACTTCTTTGGCAGGAAGTGAAGAGAAACTTGCCTAAGAAAAACTCTGCACAAATTCCCATCCCTGCTTTGCCAAACGAACAGGCCAATGTTTGTCCAAACCTTTTGAGTTTTTCTTAAGTGTAACTTCCAGAAGCCAAGGCAAAGAGGAGAAACCACCCAGGAAGGGCACTTAGGGAAGTGATGTGGGGTAGCATTTGTTATTAAGGGGAAGCCAGGGTGGTAAATGGGCCCTACATTTGAGCCAGAATTGCAGTTCTATCAAGACCCCTCTACTGGTGGGTCCAAGGATCCCAGAATCCAAGGTTGAAGCTTTTTATTCTAAGAAATGACAAAGCCTTCACCATTCCAACTCACTAGGCAGCCAACCTTGTAAGTGGAATTTTAAACACACTTTTGGCAAGTTCCCAAAACTCTTAATTTTTAAAAAATCCATTAAATAAAATCCTTTCAGAAGATCAGCATTTCTTTGAGCATTGCTGAAAATTTTTAATGTTCCTCTGGAGGCATAAACAATCAATGCAACCATTAATTTGAGGGCCTTTCTCTCTGGCAGTGGTGCAAATTGAAAACGAATAGTTCGAAAGACATTCGGACTAATCAGGTCAGGGGGAAAAATGAATAGTGTTTTTCAGAGCCCAGCCAGAGGCTTTTTTTGCAGTGAGTTTTAATTTAAGGAAAAAAAAAATGAGGAGAGAATAAAAGAAAATGTCAGTACTGCTTTTTCCAATGACACTTTGGTAAACCTAGACAATAATTAGATACTTTCATTGGATTTAAATATCTGGATATTTTATTGGATTTAAATCTCGTAGCCCCATATTCCTTTTGTTTTCCTTTGCATTACTATATACTATATTACCGAACATTGTTTTTAGTAGAAAGTCATCGGAATCTCCAGGACTTAGGACAGACTTGTGTTAGTATTTTTCTCAATTTCTGAAGCTATATCATTGCATTGTAGACCTCAAATTATTTTAAGTTGCTGGTTATCATTCAAATTTTATGGCTCCCAGTGAATCAAGTTATGGTTAAGGCATCTCCTTGTGTAGGGAATACTTTGAGAAAACTTCTATACTTTGTGTCACTCGGACAAAGGCCTATCTTCCATCCCAACTATGGCTTTCTGGGTAGTGGCCATTGGCAAACAGAAAGAGCAAAGAGGGCGCCTGTAGCATTTTATGGGATATTAGCAAAAGAAGCTGCGTAAGCTCCAGTTTGGGGTCATAGAAAGTACTTTCTCAATTAGAACAGTGGGTCACTGATAAGAAACTTAAACCTGCATTCTTAAACATCATATCACATTTTCACCCAGTTTTTGTATTAAGGAGATGCCTGGTGGAATCATAACTAGTATCATTTTTTTTCAACAACAAAAAAAACTATCAGTGGAGGGAAGGTACAGGAACTCCTATAATTTATACACTAATGGACCATTTAAAGTTCAGACCAACAATTAAGAAACATAGACATTGATATTGATTTTGAAGACACTGAGCCACGTAGCCTTAAAGTTACCACTTATAAAATCACTCTTTGCTTCTAAGTTTGAAATATCTTCAAAGCCTAGGATTTGTGGATGCATTTAAGAGATTTATGTCTATGACTTTGCTGCTCACAGTCATCAGGAAAGCTTATTTTCAGCCCTCCTTCAACATTTCATGGTTGCTCTCCAGGTGTGAGCTCTTATATATACCATGAGGTCAAGTCTTGGGTCCTGTTGGCTTCTTTGACCATCACAGGTTGAGAGACTGCCATGTTGCATCACAAATTTCTAGTGTATCTTCCTATAGATGACAGGTAAATCCTTGCAAGACATACATACTTCCCATTGGACATTGCTGCCTTAGAGTGGTAGCTTTGTAATTTAAGCTCATTAGTGGTGAGGAAGAGGTTAGTTCAAAGGACTCTCAGTAATATAAGTAGCCAGAAGGATTAGCTGGGATCAAGGAGGGAGAGAGTCTGTAAGCCTTACTGTTACTCACAGAAAAGTGTAGCTTTAGGATATGCACCTGGCCTCTCAGACAGAGGCTGCACCTCATGTACAGAGTTGCCCATTCTGTTTGTTCACCTACTATTTATGTGTTCGTAGAAATTAGGTTTTATTGGCTTGCCCACCACTCAACACTGGACACTCTTGTTGGGCAGACTTCATACCCCTAGATGATTTTAGGGGTAAATAACTTCTTTTAAGTTTCTAGTGTGACCATCTAATTTACTATTTAAATCAGGACACTTTTGAGAGGGAATGAGGTTATTATTTATAATTAGGACCAGGACTGCCCTTGGAAAATTGAAATATCTTATCTCCTACTTATGACCTACATATGGGTACCAGGTGTCATACATCCTCTACCAATCACCTGTGCTCAGTAGCAGGCTGGTTTTACTGACAATTTATTAGTCACAAAAACTTACATAGGAAGGATCCTATTTGGGAAATTCATTATGAAGAAGGAAGGCTTGATACCAACCTAAGATCGCCTGTATCCAACCAAGTACCCAACCTTCCTGATTCTATCTCCTGAAGATCTTTCTTACACACCTGTATCTCCCTATCACTATTACCATCACCTTGGTCACAGCCACCATCATCCTTCCCCTAGACTAGTGCACTAGCCTCCTAGTGTTCTCCCCACTCCAGTCTTGCTCTCCTCTAATCAGTTATTTAGATGTCAGAGCAATTGTCCTTCAACCAAAACCAGGTACTATTTTTGGCACTTGGGATCCAAAATTGAGCAAATCAAGGTCATGCTTCCAAGGTACTTACAGCAGCCTAGACAGATGACAAACAAACTAATAAACAATAACTTCAGACTTTGATAAGAGCCATGAAGGTGAGTGACAGAGTGAGGTAATAGGAGTAAAGGTAGCAGAGAGAAGGCTACTTAAAGTGACCAGGGAAGCCTCTCTGGGAAGGTAATGTTGGCTTAGATTTGAAGGATGAGAGCCAGAGATAGGACATCCCAAGGCAATGGGAAGAGGAACACTAAACACCTAAAAGCAAGAGACATTCTACTGTTCTCAAGAAGCAGAACAGGAGGCCTCCGTGACTGGCACAGCAATCAAGGGACAGAGTGGTTTGCAGTCAAGTTGCAGAGATGGCCAGGGAAGTTAATGCTTTGCTGCCCAAGGTAAGGGGTTTTTATTTCCCTTAGACTAAACATTCAAAGTCAGTTAGAAGTATATAGCAGAGGAACTGATAGATCCAGTTATCTTTTTATTCACCTTGACTTTTCTTTTTTTTCCTTTTTTTTTTTTTGAGAGAGAGAACACAGGGGAGAGGGAGAGAGACAGAAAGAGTGAGAGAGACAGAGGTAATCTTAAGCAGGCTTCATGCTCAGCACAGAGCCCAGCGTGTGGTTCCATCTCATGACTCTGAGATCATGACCTGAGCTAAAATCAAGAGTCGGATGCTCAACTGACAGAGCCATTCAGGCATCCCTTGACCCTTGTTTCTATATGAAGAACAGATTGTGAGGAAAAGAGGTACCAGTTAAAAGCCTAGAGTCCTTATTCTGGAGGAAGACTGTGGAGGCTCATGGGAAAGGAGTGAAGCCTTTTGATATGTTATCCTATTGGTGGCATTTATGGCCACTTAAATAAAATAAACTGTTACAATTAAACATAAATCTTTCAGATACCTCCCATTCTCCTTTTATTATTCTCTTGGTTGCATAATTATTGCATAATTTGTTTCATTTAGTGATTGTTAAAGCTTTATCCTTTGAAAAACAGATCTTTGATTTGCGTTTTTTGTTCATGGAGTTTTGTGTACATTTTTATACTATCAAACTAGGAGGTATTTAATTTTAGAGAATAAATATTAAAATCTCCATAAATGCCTAGAAATGTCTAGAAAATGGCCAGAAAATCTATCCCTATGAGTCTAAAACTCAGCTCCTGACACTGACTTTAATTTGGAAAACCATTAGTTTTTAACCCCCCTGCTCTCTAATATTGACCTCTGTCCCAAATTATTGTAGTGGCTTTCTAGTTGCCAACAGAATAAAAAAAAAATTGTTAAGCTTTAGGTGTGAATAATCTAGTGCTTTAAAGTGGAGAAATTGTACTCTTCAGTCCCTATGAAGGGAAATATAATCACGCCAGATGATGGATATAGATAGGGATATCGCTGCAGAAAATGGGGATATAGATGCAAACAGCCATCTATCTATCCATCTTATCCATGTATATCCTCAAATATACAAATCCATGCCATGGGGAGGGTGGTCTATTGCTTTTAGAGTGTATTAAACAATGTAGAGCCTCGCCTACCTTCCATTCTTTACAAAGTTAAGATCTATATTCTTTGTACATTTGCTTATGCTCTCTAAGAAGCAGTGGAAAGTTGATGCTTGGCTGATTGAAGCCTAGTTTGATCGTGTTCAAGAATCAGACTTTTGCTTATTTGCATAGCAACAGAAATACCTTTCTTGACTGTCTTGATATGTCCCTGTGTACAAGGAAGACACAAGCAACACAGATGTGTCTGGACCCACTTTCCACAAGCTGGCTGTCAGATGTCTGCAGAAGGGAATACCTTCTTGATTAAATTCTCCAAGGCTGACAATTTTTTTGTTGTTTGCCCTGCTGAATGATTTCATGTGTGTTTTTTGCTGAGTCAGAATTCTTTAGCAATGTACATGAAAGTTATTGTCTTGAATGTGTGAAATTCTTTTGGCCAGGGTGACGAAATTATTTTAATTGTGTGACTAGCAGGCAATTTCTTTTAGGAAGAAAGACCTATTACCTCTTGGTCATTTAAAATAAATTATAGGTCAAATAATTATGACATGAGGGAAGGATTGCACCACCATTTAGCAAATTTCAGCTTTTTGCAAGAGTTCTGGCCTCCCTTCCCCACCATTTTTCCTGGGACTCTAAAAGAGAGTCCCAAGAGTTCCAGTCTTATTCCCTGTAGACTCCCCCCAGGGTTCTGCCCTTTCGTGGGTGCACTCTATTGATCTTACCTGCAGATCATCTCCTTGGATTGTGTTTTCACTAGACATGCCCTTGGGAAAAAAGTAGTGCCAAAAAAAAAAAAAGTCCTATTCTAGACCCACCCAGAATGATACAATATTAAGTGTTTTCCCTGTTCAACAGTGATACTGTTTTGAGAATTCACAGCTGGTTTGAGTTCGGTTAAGTCCGGTGTTTTCTTTCTCTTTTTGGTTTGTAATTTCCCAGAGGCCTGCTACCTTTGTGCTTAGCTTGAAGCGTAGGATTCTTCCAGAAGAGAACATTAGTGGGTAGATTTAAAGCAATTAGGTGCCCTGAATGAGAAACTCAGCTATATAGACAAAGATGACAGATCAGATTTTTGTTAACTATGGAAATATTTATTTTACTAAGTTACTATAAAATAAGTTCTTACAGAGTTATTCTGTAAATTGAAAACAAGAAAAAATACGCTACTCTGTATAGGCTCTATATTTCACTTTTAGCCTCATTTCATGTCTTTGTCTAAAACACTGACTTGCATGGTCTTATCCCTGCGTAAGGTGTGTGTGTGGCTGTGCTGCAAATAGGGTGACCCAAAGGGACCGGGGGCTTTCTTGGGATGTGCGACCAGAGGTTAAAATTGGCAGTCCCGGACAAACTGGGACAAACTGGTCACCCTAGGGAACACCCACCTGTTTGGTGGCCTGACCCAAAATGGCGATCTCTCACAATTCTGTAGGTGACGGGGTGGTCCTCACTGGGATTTTCTGTATGGCTGCCAGGCTGACACTGATAGGTTAACATGGCGGGGGCTTAGGATTCCGGGAAGGCAGGAGTGGAAGCTGCAAGGCCTCTTGAAGCCATGCTCAGAAGTCTCATGTTGCTGCTTCTACCACATGGAGTGATGAAGAGCCAGAGCCAGCCCAAGACAAGGCTTGGGGAAACTGACTTCATCGTTTGATGAGAAAAGTTTCAGAGAATGTAGCCTTTTTAAATCTACCACGCGTATTCTGAGATTCAGTAAATTTACATAACTTCACCAAGACTGCATAGCTATGAAGTGGCAAATCTGGGATTTGAACTCAGGTTTATATGCCCAAAAAACCCGTAAGTTGTTCATGGCTTTGGCTCACCATAACACACTAGGGTAGAACTACATCATCCAATAATCCAGGGAGCAAGTAGACATCTTCTTGCTGTTCTGAGGTGGAGTAGAGGAGATGGGGTGCAGAAGGAAGAAGGAGATGACAGAGAAGCCTGATCGATGATGTCTAGATAACCAGCATCACAGAAATATGTCCATTTTGTTTTGATCATATAACTCATACTTGTCTGATTCTGTAAATATGTTTGGCCTCCTGCTCTCCTCTCAACCCCTATTCAATACAGCCTTATCCCCCAAAGGAAATTCTTCCGTGGACCTCACATTTATTATATTCTTGGTCTTGATATTCCTTTTATTCTCTTATGCACTGGCCTCATTTTTTCCAATATAAGCAGTTGGATCATCTTTGACAGTTGAGAGTCTGAAAGGCAGTCGCTGTAAAGTCAGTTGTTTTCAAAGTGATGGAGTCCCTGCGACCCTATCATGGGGTCTATGAAGTCAAAACAGTTTTTATGACACTAAGATATTATTTGCTTTTTTCCACTCTCATTCTCTCTTGAGTGTAAAATGGAATTTTGCAGGAGCTACATCATGTGTGATATTGCAACAGATTGTACCAAAAGCAGATAAAAGAATTCCACTCTCTTCTACTATGAATTCCAGTCTCTTCTATTAAGAGAGAATTTATTTTTTTTTTATTTTTTTTTTTAGTATATGAAATTTACTGTCAAATTGGTTTCCATACAACACCCAGTGCTCATCCCAAAAGGTGCCCTCCTCAATACCCATCACCCACCCTGCCCTCCCTCCCACCCTGCCCTCCCTCCCACCCCCCATCAACCCTCAGTTTGTTCTCAGTTTTTAACAGTCTCTTATGCTTTGGCTCTCTCCCACTCTAACCTCTTTTTTTTTTTTTTTTTTTTTCCTTCCCCTCCCCCATGGGTTTCTGTTATGTTTCTCAGGATCCACATAAGAGTGAAACCATATGGTATCTGTCTTTCTCTGTATGGCTTATTTCACTTAGCATCACACTCTCCAGTTCCATCCATGTTGCTACAAAAGGCCATATTTCATTTTTTTATTAAGAGAGAATTTAAAAGAGACTTGAAAAATAAGAGTGAAAGAATGACATTTTTCTATTTTTCTTGTTTTCAGAAAATAGTTATTTTTTATTGTTGTTTTTATGTTGGCATGTAAAGGATTTGTTATAAATTTTAAATAATACAAACA